>NW_019392705.1:1088597-1429126 GCF_000648675.2 Cimex lectularius
TAAACACTTGAATTACCAAGTGATATATATATATATACATATAAAAGTAAAAACTATTTTATTCAAAGGTAGATACTTATTTGTATTATTTTATTTTAATTTTTTAAAAAGGGAATTTATTCTGTTTTGTTCATTTTTATTTTTTCAAAAAATAGAAAAAAAAGGTGTTCTTTTGTATTTAATTGCTGTGGTTATTTTTATTTCATCTCAAAGACCTGAAACAACTGTCCTGATCCCACCACGACAATTTTATAAGATTTTTTTTTTAATATATATTGTATTTTATAACTTGAAAGAATAATCACGATGAAAAATAGATTACATCATCAGCGTCGGTCAGGGCAGTGGTTAAAAATCGACGAAAGACCAGGACACATGCCAAAACGAAATTTACATCCAAGAAAACGTATGATCAATATGCGGTCCATGGCTAGAATTATTTACATAAGCAGAATGGTGGTAAGACCATTACCTCTACATCGTACTGCAAGGAAATTTACGAAATGCATAAATTGCTGAAAAATCAACCTCCATCTATCGGAAAGGTCCTATACCCCTCCACGCACCCTCATGTTTCAAAACGTACTGTAAACAAATTTAAATAGCTTGACTCTTCAGCATCCACCTTGTCAGACTTGTCTCCGACAGACCAGGTAAAATCACCTATTTAGTTATTTAGATAACTTCGTCAAAGGAAACATTTTTGAAAATGGCGTTCAAGTCTAAAAAGCGAGTTCAGATTTTGTTTCATTTCAAAACTCAAAATTCTTCAGTTCCGACATAAAACATAAAAAAGTTAATCAACTTGGAAAAATGTGTAGAAAATGTAGCTAAATACTTCAAATAAAATGATTTTGTTTTTATATAGTAATTTTACTTAAAAAAACCTTTACCTTGGAAACGGACATTCCATGTGAAACAACTCGATATGACCTGTATATTTGCATACTAGAAATATCTATTCATAGCATATTTTGGCTTTTGGTATTGCACCAATCGATTCCGGACCATCCAGATCTGATGATTCAAGTCAAAACGTAAACTAGACTTTTTTGGTGTATTTCTTGTGGTGAAAGAATCACCAAATTTAACCCAAGAAAACACGTCCAAAAAAAACTCCAGTCATGCGAATATATTCGGCCCTGAAATCGGTTTATTTACAGGAATGAAAAAGGAGGCCTCCCTAAATCATTAAGGCATAGCTTAAGAAACGTTCCAAACGGCGCCTTGGGACTTGAGCTTTATAAATTAAAAGTTGTCCCTTTAAAGGGAGACGGGGGCCTGGGATATTTGCCCTCCCCAAAGTCGTTCATCTTTTGTCTTTCCACCGAAGGGGCGGAGGCGGAAGAAGATTATCCAAATTATCCAATAAAATGTCCATTTAGTTAAGTTGATGATGTCACGCCGGGCTGACACGTCGTTTCTTCTTAACTTAGAAACTTCGATAAAGATACGAAAAAAAATTCTACGATCGTGAAATATATTTCAAAAATTGTAATGTAAATTGGGGCGTTTTTTGGTGGGAGGGGCCGTTTAAAGGAGTGCAATAACTCTTTTTCTGGTCTCATGAGCAAGGGATATCCCGGCAAAAATTGCTCCCGCCTTTTATTACTTTCTTCATTTTAGCCTTTCGATATGAAAAGGGTGGGTTAAAAGAGCCTTAAAACCGTTTTAAAAACGAGCACTGCTTACATATTCAAATCTCCAGTTCATCGTGCATTTATCAACCCCTGGAGTGCGATAACATGGAAATTCTTTTTAAAAAAAAACTCATGTTACTTTTAAATAAATAGGTATATTATCCACGTATAATAGAGTACATACTAGACTTCATATGGTTTATCATATTTTGATACTTTTTATGTCATAAATATTCAAAGAAATATCAATACATGCACTAGTTTCTAATTGCTTTTATAGTTTGTATATTGTTTTTAATGTGTGGTGATTAGTGACCGTTAGTCGATGATTATTCAGAAATCGTGTCCCTGAAGATGATCTCATTAAAGATCGAAACGTTGGCACGATAAAGAAAATGTTTTTCTGAAACCTACATCTCACGATTTCTGAATAATTGTTTTTAACGTATTAAAATTAAAAATAGATAACTCCTTGCTTACCAAGGCAATAAAATTTGGCAATAAATACAAAAGAATTACTGAAATACTATAAGAACTGATTTATTTATTTTAATTGCAAATTATTTTAATAAAACTTTATATTTTTAGGATGTTTTGCACAACTTACTTCCCATTTTTTTGGAAACACTCCATCATTCGAAGATACCCAAACCGAAAATAACCGAATTTTCATATTAAATGAAAATCCTAGAGTGACATTTTCTAAAACCATCCTGAAATCTCAAAATATCATGCTTGACAGTTTGAATTCCAAAGCCGCCATTCCACCAGACAGCGTTGCAGATATCAGCCCTTCCTCCCTGGTGCTGGGGCAGTACTGTTCGGGTGTATTTCTTGGTATGACTTAGGCCTTTGATCGGGTGTCCATCCAAGCCAACCCTGAATGCGCCAATCTGGAGAATGGATACCTGAGAATGAACAACTTTAATCCGAGATGCCGGGAGATCACACAATCTCGGATTCGTCCCTCGAGATGACTGACCGGGATGGTGTCGACTCGTTCGACGTTTGAACGGCCATCTTGTCTCTTTTATCCACCCAGGGGAGCAATAGCCCACTTAATGTGGAACTACGACAACGGGTGGTATAGTGTGGACAAGGACAAGACTCGTGCCCTCGTTCACTTCCTTTTCTCAATCCAGGTCTTTCGGCATGCTTCCTTGAGACCTCCCCCAAACCTTGGTTACAAAGGGGTATCCAGGCACAAAATAATGGTGCGGCCTTGAGGGAGTGGCAACCTCTCTAAAGCACAAGCTGGATTCGTGTCGGTCTCCGGGTAAGCAGTGGACGCCGGGTGCTTTATCAGAGACACACGACAGTTGGGTACCAGATCCTGTCTGCATACACGGGGGAGGATGTCTAACCATCTGTACTACGGGGTAGCGGAAATGTTACAAAGTCCAGCCCCTGCTACAATGGGAACGGACTCGTAGTGGTTAGTGGTGATGCTCCTAGCGGGAACTTAGAGAAGAGGCTGTTCTTCTATCTGCGACCTCCGCCCAAGCACTTGGGTATGACGTTCGTTACAAACCCGGCCTCACGGGATCGAAGGCTACAGGGTTGTGGACTCTCTGACTACGCTCACGGAGTCCCTCGAATGCATGAGAAATGGCGGATGGGAACGGATAATGGTCGGTGGTGCCTACACCATCCGATCCTTTAGCAAAGGCAGTCTCCTGTAGAGGGTGGTTAGCAATTCCACTTTAAACAAAACCGCGGAGAGAGCGGATCCGGAAGTTCTTACGCTGGAGGAGCCCAAATACACTGGGAGATAGAGTGGCCTTCTCTATCTACGGAGTGCGCGGGAAACCAGGCTAATGTATTTATTGTATTTTGTTGTATTGTTTGTATTTGTATTTTGTAAGCGGGGACTGAGGTTCGTCTGGCCTCTCGGGGCTGGGACAGCTTCTACACCAACGCTTCCGGCTGTAACATACAGTCGAGAGCGGAGGTGCGTCATCTCTCATTTGAGAATCAAAAAGTCAAGTATGGCTAAACGGTTAAAGACGGACGTTAAAATTGCCCATCCATACTGTCGCTCCTCCAGGACATCCTCCCATCAAACTGTTATCATATCCTACCTACGTCGATGACCGGTATTTCCTTGTTATCGAGAGAACTGTTCTTTCCTTATAGCATCCTGGAACACCTGTCCTTTATCAGATATGTACAGGTAGTATGTCCAACCTTCACATACCTATCCTTACTTTTGGTGACGACACGGCAATTCTTCCCTCCAACACCGATCCTTTCACTTCTCGTAATCAGCAGCATCATCTTCATTTAATGAATCTGATCAATAACCACTTTTCCGCTTGAAAGACGGTGTCATATTGTCCAAGTCTTATATGAATTCTAGTCCTTGGTTTATTTCCACAAATGCCAGCTCCTGACCCGTATACGCCATCTGTAAACCAGATATCGTCGGCATGAAATGGGATCCCTTTCTTCCAGTCTGTTCTACAAGGTATTTTGATTAGAAGTTTTTTGTCAGGCATCCCCAGAGTTCTGTCTAGCTGAAGCACCCCTCGAAGCTTTAATTGCTTCTTATTATGTAAGCTATTGGAGCCTGTCGCTGTAGCCTATGAATTGTGGCTCCGGCCTCAACCTGGATAAAGATGTGTAGTGGTGGTAGATTCAGAAGGACTTCCAGGGAAGCCGTGGGGGTTGTTCTCATGGCACCAGTGATGTTCAACAGCCTCTAAGCAGTACAGAGGATGGACTACCCTTAGCTTATGTCTTAGTCCACCAAACCACTGATTGGCTATGGGTCTAACAACCGCTGTGTTACGTTGCTTAACTCTCGAATAACTGTTATAAATTAACGACCCAATACACACAACTTATAAACTATAAACGCGAAGGCGATAATTAAAATTTAACATAAATTTGTACTCATGTTTATCGCAATTCTGTGTTTGCGGCTTCAGATTAAAATAAAACATTTAAATTATAGTCGTGTATATGGAAAAAACATGACCCTCAATTATACTTAATGGATTAATCATTTTCACATTTTAAATTACAAATTATGTATAAGCCCTCAACCCTTCGTTCATTTATTGCGCAATTAGTGGACGTTGAAACATAATTTTTTGGTATTTTAACTGTATATTTAGAATACCGGTATTGAACGGAATTTTATTCGAAAATCATTTATGAAAATAGGCAGTTTAGCTCTTCAGTATGACAAGAAAGATTTCGCTTTGTTTGTACTTAAACAAACTGTTTGCTCAGACAGTAACTTGGTCACCCCCTTCTTTTCTCAAAAGTGTTCATCTACAATAATTCAAAGTTCATTGTATCATTGAAGCGTTTTTAGCCGGGACGGAAAGCCTCAGACATCCCTCATCCTATAGAGGAGGGTTGTCGAGCAAAGGGAAAACCGGGGGAGAGGCGACATAAGAAAATAATGGGCTAATCTTTATCGCCAGTGAGTTTTTGTCTCGGTCCCCGAGCAGCTAATAGCGGCTCTTTAAAGCCTCTGTTGTCGTTGTTCAAGGGACAAAATATTACCTCGATATATTCCCTGCCCGACACCCGATTCTCAATCTACCCTTTTCGATTTTTATCTCGTTTAAAATCTTCTTTATGCTTGTTGTATTTATTTACTTTTGTTAATTTCTTTCTTCTAATTTCCAGTAACTATGCATTTGGAAAGAAAGTTATTTTCCCTTGAGAATATCGTCGATTATCTATGGTCAATACATACAGGGTGTCTTTTTTAGATGGCCCGGCTGAATTTCTCTTGAACCAATGAAGCTATAAAAAAAACTGTTTAATCTTTTTTAGCCTAGTTTCAAATGTTTACCTTTCTTTGGAGAAAAGTTTGTCAGGGTTCCTCAGGACCAATTCAACTTCAAAATTTCAAATATGTCCTTAAACAACTTAACACATCGTTTCAAAAGATTTTTCATGCTAAAATCAATGGTGCAATTTAAATTAGTCAAAAAAGACAAAGTTATGACATAAGGTTTGAAAAATGACCTGTAATTTGGTTTGCGATGTCATGTTCGAACTGCCGCCTTGCCTGAAGATGCAAAGATTTGCGTTTTTTAACCATTTTTCACCGGTGCTCAGAGTTATAGAGTCAGGGGAGATGGATTGACAAGCATTTTCTACCCTTGACCGCATTTCTTCAATGGGATTGCTGGGTTTTGATCGGCGTAGAAACCGTTTTTTAAATGGCCCCATAGAAAATAATCATAGGTAAATCGGGTGACCGAGGTCAACAGATCGGCCCATGAGGTCATATCCACCTATCCTGAACTCACCTGTCTCGCCTGGAAAGAATTTTGTGCGGGGCATCCATCAAACTGGAGAATCATTCTTTGTCGTTGCAGAGGATTATCATCTAATAGTGTTGGTAAAACCTCCCTTAAAAATTGATGAACTGAGCACCATTTAAACTATTTTCGTAGAAACAAAACCCAATTAATTTATTTCCGAGACGTCCACACCAACGTTGATACTGTGAACCACCTGATGACGAGTACGAAATTCTCGGATTTTTCCTCTGTCCGCGTTCGAAAATTCCAACGGTTTGGTATGCCATTAAAGGTGAACGTGGGTTATCGGTCCATAAGTATGGACAGTACTCCACAAGGTTTTCTTTAGCCTGGCAATCATAAATTCCTTTACAAAAAAGTAAATGAAAAGATTATGATAATAATGTAGCTATTTTTATGGAATATTTTCTTGATGATGATCTTGAATACAAGGAAGTAGGGGCTTTGTGTTCACCAAGCACAGCAGTCTTCATGGTTATTCGATTTCCTAGTTCCTTGGTTTATACAATCGACTCCACCCTTCTCCTAAGGACTACTAGGTCATTGACTGTCCTTGCTACTCCTTTTCCTGACTTTTCTTTCTAAACCAGGTTATGTCTTTATTGAGCAGTTGCTTCGCAATCGAAGGTGATGTAGGAAGAAGTTTCTTCTTCTTCATTGCATAATCTACAGATGAATCAATGAAGATGCCCATGTTTTTTCGGATGCCAGTGATCTAGTCTTATCACTCCTCTGAGTTTAACCCTGTTTACTATAGCAGTTTGTCTGTCTTGTTGAGGTTAGTTTTAACATATGCATACCTGTGCCTATCACCTCTAAAGGTAAAAATAAATGAAAAGATTATCACAGTAATGTAGCTATTTTTAAGCAATATTTTCTTGATGATCATCATGAATATAGATACTAGAAAGTAGGGGGGCTTTGTGTTCACCAAGTACAGCAGTCTTCAGGCTTATTTTACTTTCCTCGTTCCTTGGTTTCCACAATCGACTTCTCTTAAGGACAACTAAGTCATTGACTGTCCTTGCTACTCCTTTCCCTGCTTCTTTCTATACCAGGTGTTTCTATTAAGCAGTTGCTTCGCAATCGAAGATAATGTCGTTTGAAGTTTCTTCTTTCTACAGATGTGTTTATTAATGAAATTCCCATGTTTGCTCAGGTGCCACTGAGCGGTTAATAGTCTTATCATACCTCTTTAACAGTGGCAGTTTGACTGCCTTGATGAGGTTAGTTTTAACATAAGCCTACCTGTGTCTAGCACCTCTAGAGTTTATCCACTTCCCCTTTTGTCTTTTTTGGATCCATTCCAAGAGTTCAAGGCCTGTATGGTCTTTTAACTCCTCTTCTTGCCAGTGTGTATTTTTCGTTACCGAAAATTCCTTTATGTCCTGGTACCTAAGTTATTTTGCACTTAGGTTTTGGAGATTGAAATAGAGAGCACGCTTTGAGAAACGCCAACTGCTTCTGCGATATCCACTTGACGGTGACCTCGATGACTCATTCTCACAATAAAACTGCGAACAATTCAAAATATAAAATTTGTAGTAGTCCGGCCTGCCGTACATGACCCGGTTTTCCTATTTTTCATCAAGCAAACGCCCAGGCTGTATAATGTCGAGGCTAGGAATGTCCCTGGAAATAAATTATCAGGAGAATTGTTAATTCCAGAAATAAATAAAATAAAAAAACGAGGGAAGCTTCTGAAAAGGGGGAAAATTGAATAAAGCCAGGAAACGAGGGAGGAAATTAAACAATTAATTTACATTGTTTAAAATGGGTTTTTTGAGTCTTCCGAATCGTAGAGAAGAAATATTAATATTGATATACGCTCCTTTTAATTAAATATGGTAATTAAATAAAAGCTCGAGTCCGAACCCCTTCAGTTAAAGCCCTTGGGGTGTTTTTCCGTCTTTGCGGCCTCAGCCGTTGTTTATTTCAACAGCCGTTTCTCTTTTTTACTGTCAAGAATATTCCGAATAGAAAAATGGATAAAGGGTTTTAAAAGATAATGGCGAATCCTTTTGTTTATTGGAAAGAAATGCCCGTCGCGAGAACTTTAATATAATATAACGAGATGAGTTTCTGGACTCAACAGCTCCCCTTGAGAAAGGGGTAAAAAAGCAATAAAAAGGAAACCATCCACCCACCCCTACCCGGCCCGCCGCACCCTTCAGACTCTTATTTCCCTTTACTTTCTGAAGCTTCGCTTTCTTTGCTCCGCCATTTTATTTCCCTTTGTTCTTTTTTACCATCTGGAAATTGCAATCTCCTCCGAACCCCCTTCGGACCTCCTTTCTCCAACCTACTTCCTGAAATATAAAATGAAAAATTCAACAGATTGCCTTCTCAGTTCCGCTGCTTTTGATTTAACAAGGCTCGGCCAACTTCTACTAAGTTAACAAAGACGTTCTACTTATCTTCGGCCCGCAACCAATCCAATCAACTCGACTCTAACAGTTCTGTTAAACTGAATTCTAAAAGGTGGAAAAACATAGTAAAATTAAAATGAGCCGGTTTCGTTTAAAATTCTAAATAGTCCTACAACTTCCTAACAGAGATCCCAAGCGAAATTTCATATCTATCCCACATTGAAAAATCACTTAAACTTGGTTTCTCCGAAATTAAATTATATATTAATTAATTCATTTATTTTAACCTGTTACAGTCTGTGACATACAAATGGGATTGGCCTTCATTACATAAAATAATATGCAATAGTAATAATAATAATAATAATAGACAATAGAACATGATAAAAGAAAGATGGAGCGTCAGTGGGCCGGATCGTTCGAGAGGCTTTTGCGCGTCAAGAGCGCGATTCGTAGATAGCCCGCCGAGAAGTTGAGCCGGAAACAAGGAAACATCCTTATCCGATTGAGAATAGGCCATACACGGTTGACACAATAATATTAATAAACATTTATAAACACTTGAATTACCAAGTGATAACACTAGCTATTACAAAAATATTAATTTCATTTTGCCTAAAATTAAAACAATAATTTTTATAAATTAATCTTTATGTAAGGTATTGGTTGAAGTGAAAAAGTTAGTGTCACGAGCGGGATTCGAACCCACGACCTTCGGCTCAATACGCCGCTGCTCTAACACTTGAGCTATCGTGACGACGTAAGGGAGGCGGCGTATTTAGTTTCGATAGCTAAGTGGTTGGAGGGGGTGTATTGAGCCGAAGGTCTTGGGTTCGAATCCCGCTCGTGTCTCTAACTTTTTTATCTCAACCAATACCTTAAATAAAGATTAATTAACTGAAACAAGTTATTTGGTCAATCGGACCATGAAATATAATGGATTTAATAATTTTTATAACCATTTGTGTATAACAGTAGTCAAGTTGGCAGAAAGCGTAACTTTAAATTTAACTATTTTTATACGTTATAAAAATTATATACTCCGTAAACTCAACTCCAGTTTTTCACACAAAATTATTAATTTTTCAATGCAGGCCAATAGTAAATTATTATTACTTTTGGCAAAAAAATATGCTTACTGATGAAAAATTAAAAAGGGATTTTTAAACATGCAATTTTTATTTATATGGACCTCAACCAGTAGCCCTCCGAATTCTTTTGTTGTTAATTGATTTCACTGAATTGGGATAATTAATTGTGCGGCGAATCGAATAATTTATGACAATTTGTCAATAAAATTCCGCTTTTGAATCTTTCCCTCAAAACACTTTACCGATGTCATTCTGATTGGCCGTTTCCTGTTTTTAATTTGTTCCTCTCGTATCGGAGATATATAATTAAAACAGCCCGCCCACGGATTAAATAATTATTTTGTCGATTTCAAATGAGATGTTTTACATAATTTGCGCCGTCCTAATTATTTTTATTCGACGATGCGTGTATGCTTTGTTTATGGTACGTTTCGAAAATATGTATCCCGTTTATCGAGGCCCGGTTTTAACTCGATCGGGGGTTTTACGATGTGATTTATTTTTAATTAGGTTTACGTCAATTTTGAATTGATCACGCCCATTGTCACAGGATTGGCCGGCGCCCGTCCCTTTTTTTTGAATTAAGCAAAAACTCATTTGGGAGTTAATTGGCGAGTTGGTAATTTTACTGTGTGATTATTTGAAAACACCCCCGAAGGTGGATTAAATTTTAATCTCATTGTATTGGAGCCAATTCGCATCGGAGGAATAACCATTAAAACATGAAAATTGAAGAAAAAAGTTTAGAAAATTTCGTACAACTAATTTTAAACAGATGAAGATTTCGCCTGTCACATATGAACGCTGAATTAACCTTGCCCGGATTCGAACCCAGGACCGCTAATGTGGCAAATACGAATCTAACCAATCGGCCACGGCCTGAATTTGATTTGCAAAAGTGTACAAAATGATGAATTTGATTTAAAAAATTATGAATTTGATTTACAAAGTAAAGAATTTCATATGTAAAATAATGAATTTGATTTACAAATAGGTAAATTAGATTTGAACATAATCAATTTAATTTTCAAAAGTGTATTTGATTTGAAAAATAATCAATTTAATTTTCAAAAGTGAATTTGATTTGCAAAATAATGAATTTGATTCGCAAAAGTGTGGATTTGATTTTTAAAATAATGAATGCTTTGCGAAATTGTGAATTTGATTTGCAAACGGGTGAATTTAGCTTGTAAAATAATGAATTTAATTTAAAAAATGAAGAATTTTATTTGCAAAGGGGTGAATATTTTCATAAAGGGTGAATTCTGTTTTCAAAAGGGTAAATTTTTTTCCATAATGGTGAATTTGATTTGCAAAAGGGTGAATTTTGTTTTCAAAAGGGTAAATTTGATTTCCAAAATGGGGAATTTGATTTGCAAAAGTGTGAATTTTGTTTACAAAAGGTTGAATTTGATTTCCAAAATGGTGAATTTGATTCGCAAACGTTTGAATTTAGCTTGTAAAAATGAACTTAATTTAAAAAATGATGAATTTTATTTGCAAATGTGTGAATATTTCTATAAAAGAGTGAAATTAATGTGTAAAATGGTGAATTTGATTTGCAAAAGTGTGAAATTTGTTTACAAAAGGTTGAATTTGATTTCCAAAATGGTGAATTTATTCGCAAACGCGTGAATTTGGTTTATAAAAATTAACTGCATTTAAACAATGATGAATTTTATTTACAAAGGTGTGAATATTTCTATAAAAGAGTGAAATTAATTTGCAAAACGGTGAATTTGATTTGCAAAATGGTGAATTTTATTTTCAAAATGGTGAATTTGATTTACAAAACAGAAAATATGATTTATGAGAGTGGAATTAAGTTTCAAAATTGTGAATTTTATTTGCAAATGGGTGAATTTAATTTGTAAAAGAATGAATTTATTTTATCAAAATTTGATTTACAAAATAATGCATTCGATTTGTAAAAGTGGGAATTGGAATTGAAAATAACGAATTTTATTTGCAAAATGAAAATCTGGCTGGCAAAAGGGTGAATTTTCTATTGCTGAAACACTTGAAATAAAACAACCCCCTAAGCCTAAAAGAAGCTGACAGCCAAAATAAAGAGGAAAGTAAAAGAAAACTATAGGTTTATCATTTTTCAAACTCAGGAGGAAATGTCATAATTTAAATTCATAGCGGTCGTTGTGAAGTTCAGGATTATAAAAAATTGAGAGCTATAAAATATAGGGAAAATATTTTTCGCTTGCAAAATCAGACTTTCTGCCTCATGAGAGTGTATAGTGTAAAATGAAAGAATACGATCGTTTTTGCAATAATCGTTCGTGTTCGAAGTTTATCCGAGTGGATTGAACATGGAAATAGCAATGTCTCAATTCTATGGATAACGAGCGTCGTGATTCACCCCTTTCTTCGGATCCCCCAAGCTTAATGCTAAACGACGGCGACAACTCGAATTAAAAACAACAAAAGGCTTAAGACTCGCCCTCCCTCGATGTGTCATTACCAAGAAATTTAACGCCTTCTTTTTATATTCATCCCTCGTCTCTCGGAGGCGCATATTGCTTATATTCCTGTCCCTCCTCCTCAGCGTGGTAATAAAGTTTTAAGAAGAGAGCCGGTGGGAAGGGTTTCGCCGGCTGGGGGCGGCTCTACTTGAAGAATACGCCCTGCTTTTGTTCCCTGATTGCCAATTTCTATTTCCATTAGGTCGCATTTGCCACCCTTTCCATTCTTTCCCTCTCCCTTTTTCATAGCGACCCTTCCTCGAGGGCACTGATTTTTCTTCTAGACCGGACAGAATTAGATCGATAGGTCCTACCTCGTCTTACTTCGGTCGACTCGATTTAAGGACGCGAAACGCCTCCTGTACGAGGACCCCGATCCTCAGAGGGTCGGAAATTAACAAACGGCGTGAAACAATGCGCCGGACGAAAATAAAAATATCAGAGGGGTTGTAACATTTCCCGGACAATGGATTTCGGGCAGGTGACCGGACTGGTCAGACGAGCATCTGTCCGGCGAACCGGTTTTCACCCCTCAGCCTGGTCAACCGGCAACCCTCCTATCTGAGGGACTGTAAACAAATACTTCCCGAGGCGGGACGGGAACCCGAGCTCATTCCAGAAAAAAAAGTAACAAAAAGATTCATTACGAAAGCTGATCACCATAGGTGACAAGAGGACAGACCCTTCAAATGTAGCTAAAGAATTTGAAATTTTGAAGCAATAGAGTGACTATGACAAATTACAATTTGACACGCGGCTACCCTCGGGTATTTTTATTTCTCTACTACAATAACAACACAAAATCTTAATGATGATGATGAATACTGGGAAGTGAGGGTTTTATTTTCGACTCGATCTTCCTATTACGAAACACTAGGTCATTGACTGTCCTCCTTTCGCTGAGTTTTCTTTTTATCCCAGGTTATGTCTCCAATGAGCAGTTGCTTCATATTCGAAGATGACATCGGTAGCAAATTCCTCATCATCCTTGCATAATGTACAGATGGTATCATCAATGTCAATGTTTTTTCGGATGCCAATGACAGGTTAATAGTCTTATCACTCCTCTGAGTTTAGCCCTTTTTAATTGTAGCAGTTTGTCTGTCTTGATGAGGTTTCTTTCAACATATGCTTACCTATGTCTAGCACCTCTAGAGTTTATCCACTTCTCTTTTCCCTTTGTTGGATCCATTTTGTGATAAAGGATTCTGTTTGGTTTTGTTAACCGAAGAATAGATTCAGGGCCTCACAATAAAACTGCGAAGTTCTACTTCAAGATGATGTCTACTGAAACACTACTATTTTTACTAAACATAAATTTTCGATAAGCTCATCATAAACCAGACCTTAGCGATTATAAATTCCTTGTCAAAAAAGTTAAAAATAATTCAAAAGATTATCACAGTAATGTAGCTATTTTTATGCAATATTTTCTTGATGATGATCTTGAATATAGATACTAGGAAGTAGGGATTTTGAGTTTACCAAGCACAGCAGTCTTCAGGGTTATTCGACTTTCCTAGTTCCTTGGTTTATACAATCGACTCCACCCTTCTCCTAAGGACTCCTTTTCCTGCCTTTTCTTTCTATACCAGGTTATGTCTCTACTGAGCAGTTGCTTCGCAATCATAGATGATATAGGAAGAAGTTTCTTCATCTTCATTGCATAATCTACAGATGAATCAACGAAGATGCCCATGTTTTCTCGGATGCCAGTGATCTAGTCTTATCACTCCTATGAGTTTAGCCCTCTTTAACTGTAGCAGTTTGTTGAAGTTAGTTTTAACATATGCTTACCTGTGCCTAGCACCTCTAAAGTTTATCCACTTCTCTTTTCCCTTTGTTGGATCCATTCTGTGATGGAGGATTCTGTTTGTTTTTTTGTTATCCCAAGAATAGATTCAGAAATTCCTTTGTGTCCTGGTACCTAAGATATCAACAAATTATTTTGCTCCTTATATTTTGGAGATTTTGAATGCATTCACTGACTACTTTTGATGTGTTTTTTTACAAGCAAATACTTTTAGGGCTGCTTGGCTATTTGATCTTATGAGGATTTTTGTCAGTGTAACCTTTTTTAAGGTTTTCCAAGGCACAAGCACTGATGGCATCCATTCCAGCTTGAAAGACCCCGTAATGAGTTTGATCGCTTATGTTTTTGGCTTATAAAAAAAAAACTCGCGTCCAGTACCTTCCTTACCATCACGTAACCTACAAATAGGGTCATGTTATCAAGATGTTTTCTCAGATGCCAGTGACCTGGTAGTGACAACTCCTCTGAGTTTAGCCCTCTCTAACTGTAGCAGTCAATTTGCCAGTATTGTTGAGGGTTGTTTTGACCTAAGCTTACTGTGTCACCTCTAGAGTTAATCCACTTCTCTTTTGTCTTATTTGGATCAATCCTCGTATTAGGTTCAGGGCCTACGTCTTGCAGATCCTCCTCTGACCAGTGTGTACTTTTCGTTATCCAAAATTCCTTTGTGTCCTGTTAATGAAGATATAATCAGGTTTGTTTCGTCAGGTTTTGGAGATGCATTTCCTGACTTTGATCTGATTTTTTTTACATACCAATTCTTATGAGGTCTATTTTCTTCGGTGTAACCTCTTTTAAGATTTTCAACGGCTCAAGAGTTGATGGATGCTTTGATTATGGATCAAATTTTCACCTCGTTCGTTTCAATCTGTCAATAATGAACGAATTGCGTTTAATCACGGCA
This sequence comes from Cimex lectularius, assembly GCF_000648675.2. NCBI lineage: Eukaryota > Metazoa > Arthropoda > Insecta > Hemiptera > Cimicidae > Cimex > Cimex lectularius. Next base: position 1,103,178 of record NW_019392705.1, read on the forward strand.
AATTAAGGAAAGTGATTGCTTTGGAACCCTAGAAAGATTTGAATATGAATTGTTCAAAGTTGTTGATTGTCACAGTAATGTAGCTATTTTTATGCAATATTTTCTTGGTGATGATCATGAATAGAGATACTAGAAAGTAGGGGTGTTGTGTTCACCAAGCACTGCGGCTTTCAGGCTTATTTTACTTTCCTAGTTCATTAGTTTAGTACAATCGACTCAATCCTTCTCCTAAGGACTACTAGGTCAATGTTATTGCTACTTCTTTCGATAAGTTTTCTTTTTTCTTTAGCCAAAATTCCTTTTGTACCCTAGTACCCAAGGTGTCATCAGGTTATTATGTTCCCCAGGTTTGAATATTTCGTATGCATTCACTGAGTTTTGATGTGATTCTTTTACAAAAAATGCTTTAAGGGCTGCTTGGCTCTTCTTATAACATTGATCAGTGTAACCTATTTTAAAATTTTTCCAAAGCACACGCACTGACGGCATCCATTCCAGCTTGAAAGACAAGGTCTACCCCCCCTAATGAAATTGGCTTATGTTTTGGGCTTGTAGAAAAAGCATCTGGTCGGTTCCTTCGTGTATTTTTGAGCCATCTGTACACTATATCATTGTATCTGATGTTCTCCTGAATTTTTATTTTCCTTTGTAGTCTATCGAGAATTTATAGAATGTATATAGTGTTTTCGGGATCGTTTAGTCACCATTTTTAAGAATAAATGTCCGATCTTATTTAATTCTTATATAAATTTGAGACACGCCCGACTTATTGATCAATTATTTGACAATCCCGTGCAAAACTTGTAAAATTAAAGCATGTTATAATTAAATACTGTGTGTAATTGTTTTAATATTCTTTTTTGGAACAGCCGATCTGGGTTAAAAGTTTTCATGTAAGTCTGAACGACTCGATTATCTTTCGAATGGCACATCGGTCCCATTTTCCAATTTTATATGTTGTAACTTGTTGATTCGATTAACTGCGAAGAGCTTTAACTCGCGGGATAGAGGCCATAAATTGCGTCAACAGGACTGTTGTTTAGATTGAACACTGCGCTGATGGATTCCCAGTTGGCATTAATAGAAGTCTACGATGGATAAATAGAGGACAAATCAACCGGCCGGCAACAACTATTTGCATCCCCATTTATCACCGGTTTGAAAATAGAGCGGACGTAACGTATTGTCAATTTCCTCTGACGCCGAATTCGTCATAATGTCACTTTTACCAATTCCACTTATCAGCCGGATCCGCGGGGAATTTATAATTCGACCCTGTTGATCAATTTCGGGCAATGTGTGAGTTTTGATTTTCAATTGGCAAACAGAAGGACGTGGTGATACGCGGAACGTACACATTCCGACGTCGAACAAAGGACTCGTGGAAAAGAGGCGGTGTGCTATGCCATCTGCTGGAAACAGAAAAATTCTGTAAAGAAATTAACGATAAACGATTTTGCTTTTTCTGATCATCGAAAAATGCGACAGACCGAAACACGAGGATACAGAGACCAGGAGTAACCGCCAAACTACCGCCGATAGGACGAATATTAGCCACACTTGTGGTTCTGGGTTCGAATCCCGGTACACCATGGCCTTAATTGAGTATAAAAAAATACTGTCGAGTAGTTTAACTTTTTTTTGGTTTTGGCTTTGCCGTGTAGGCATCCGCCATTCCAGTAGTTTAACTTAACTTCACAATGGATACTTTAACGTTAACTTGTACGCCCGAAATAACTACGACTGCTGATAGTCGTATTTTTCTTTTTTGTTCACAATTTTTATATTCGTTTTGTGGTTTGTGAAGTTATTGCCACGAAGAAGAATAAAATGTTGGTATCTGGTCAAAAGACTTAAGCTTAAAAACTGCTCCAGACCATCTAGTCAATAACGGAGATGACCAATATTGGCCGTACTGCGCAAGATCGTAGACTCTTTTTGACCTTTCACCCTTTACATTTCAAATATATCCAACACACCTCCATATTTCGTTCATTCACCATGTTTAGGAATGGTTGGGGTAAATCGGTGTTTAATGAACTATTACCACGAATGAACTCATCGAAGAATGGAGGACATCTTCTTCCTCTGATGATTGCGCTTTGAATTAGGTGTTGATTTTCGGACTTTAAACATTCCTGGATCAAGTCCGAGCTTTCATCAAGTGGTAGATGAAGGATGTCCTGACAGATCTTGAAACAATTTAAACGTCCATATCACTGTAGAATTTTTTCTAGCCGGTGGGCCGGATAGGCAGAGATGCTGTCCCATAGTCGATAGATGGCCCTTGGAGGATCTGACCCGTAGAATCCTCATGCGATTAACGACCATACGAGGTTAACACAAGGACACTGCTTTGGTTCCTCAATATCTTAATTGAAAAGGGTGCAATTCCTTGGCTCTATATAGAGAGCGTGTAGGAATGCTTAAGCACGACAGCTAATATCTGGGTGCTCTGGGAATTTTGGACAAGGAATTTAGTACTGATTTGTGAGAGGTCCAATGGCAGAATATTGAGTACCTTATCGACCCAAGGACTTATTTCTTACCCATTATCTGATGGATCTTTTGGCGATGTGGTAGCCGGAAAATGGCAAAATTGGCTGGATTTTTTCCCTGATTTTTTTAATAATATTTCTGAAACAACCAATAATGATCGTGCTTAGCTTTTAAAATATGGACAAATATCTTATTTGAATGTTTGCCTGCTAGTGTCTGGATGAGAACTCTGCGCGCAAGATTTCTTTCTTTTTTCAGACAATTTTGAGGTGACGGTGCTGAATGCCCAAAATCGAAAAAAACGTGTAACGGTAAAGTGGAAAGATTAGAAAAAACTTAAGGAAATTTTGAATATATTTGTATATATATATTTTTTTAAATTTAGGTTCGAAACCGAAATAGTGCAAGTGTTTACATTTTTTACCAACACGACTGCAACATTGATTAGAGAATTATTCTCCTGAATTCAATTTCTTCATTTTTGAAAAAGTAATTAAAAAAGCAATTGCACCACTGAAAAGGATATTAAATGGAGTACGTTTTCTGAAATTGGTTGGTCTCTAGGTTTGGAAATTGTTTAGAATCACCATAGTAAGTTTTTCAACATTCACACCAGACCGCTTCTCACGATCTCCAAATAAAGATCGAAACGTTGGCACAATAAAGAAAATGTTTTTCCAAACCTACGTCACACCACATTGCATCTCACGACCTCCAAATAAAGATCAAAACATTGGCACGATAAAGAAAACGTTTTTCAAAACCTACGTCACACCAGACCGCATCTCACGATTTCTGAATAATTAGTAATTAGCACGTTTTCGTTCCATTTTGAATGTAGAATCAACTGGAAAAGTTTGTAACACGAATATCTGAACACCCTGTATAGATAAATAAATAGATTAAACTACTATGTATATAAATTATTCAGTATTTTAAATATTATTAAAATATTAGTTTTAACACTATGTTCATTATGGTTCAATAAAATAGTTTTGTGTTTCCACGGTATCTCCACGTCCTAATTGTCAATGGAATTTTTACTTACGGCGAGCTTACGAAAAATTTTGTTTTATTGCCTCGTGTATCCAAAATCTTTCGGCTTTATCATGCAATTGACCTAGGTCCATCTGGCGGAGGAGGTCAATATCCTTAGAAATTTATTTTGAGTTATTTGTATTTTCTTTGTATTAGTTTGCATGTAAAACTCCATACTGGGTAGGCATACAATTGCATTTGTATAAGAGTCGCTTGTTACAAGAGGACATTCCAGATTCTGTTGAGAGTAGCAGGAAAAGTAGTCTGATAGCTATTTTTACTTTATTAAACCTGTTTTCTATATAAGGGCCAAAATTTAGTTTTTTTGTCCATAATTAATCCTAGGTATGTGATCTTTTTGGACCATGGGATAGGGATTCCATTTGCGGTAATTGCATCTTTAAAAACAGGATTCCTTCGCATTTGGAAATATTTATCTTCCACCTGTAACAGAAGCCAATTTTTTTTCTATTTAATTTCATCGTTAAGTCGTTTTGCAATTACAGTTACCTTTCATGGGGATGTTAATAACGCAAATTAATAAAAATAATAAATGATGGAGTGAGTTAAATATTTGGACGTTTGATATTATTTATGTACATATTCAAAATGGGAGGTAGATCAAAATCTGTTATATTATTAATGTGTGGTGATTAGTGACCGTTAATCGATAATTATTTAAAAATCGTGAGATGCGGTCTGGTGTGATGTAGGTTTCAGAAAAACATTTTCTTTAACGTGCCAATGTTTCGATCTTTATTGAGATCATCTTCAGGGCCTGGGATTTACAAACATTTTTTACAAACAGCACAAAACAGCAAAATCTCACTCTCAACACGATACGCAAGAATGGCACAATTGCACAGAAGACAAACACTTTGAGTGAGTAGAAATACTTTGATTGAATATATAAAAAATATATTTTGCATTGTATAAATTCACTTTTCCACATCCAAAACGTATTTGTTAAATGTAAACAATGTTTGGAAATCCCAGGCCCTGAAGATGATCTCAATAAAGATCGAAACGTTGGCACGATAAAGAAAATGTTTTTCTGAAACCTACATCACAACCAGACCGCATCTCACGATTTCTAAATAATTGTATTATTAATGCATTTATCACCATGTTCAATTTTATATTTTTTTATTTCAAATTTCTCAAACCAATCTAGCTTTTGACGTTTGTCGAAACTATGTAACACTCTTGTATTTAAATTTGAATTGAAATTTTCTTTGGTTCTTTTCGATGGTCCTTAAAATCCGAAAATTTGCTTGATTTAGGCAAGTGTTCTTTTACTCGTTTTTATTTCTCTACCGCTTTGTCCTGATATATTTAATATAGGAATCATTACAATTGAGTTGGTAAACCCCGCTTTTTGCCTTGTCTACCTTGTCTTTAGGTTTTGAGAGGCTCTTTTTAAGTGAACCCGTACTTCTAAAAGCTATTCTAAAACCTTCTTGTTTAAAAATTTTACTAACTTTTTCCGATAATTCACCAATGTATGGCAAACAACTAATGATTCATTTGTGGTGGGGTGGCTGAGTCCTATTGTTGATTCGTTTAAAGTTAATTTTTATTTTTTTAACTGGCAACCTATCAATAAATATTTCTTTATACCTATACCTATATATGTTTTTTTGTTAAGGTTTTAATAGTTTCTAATTCTTTTTTATAGTTAGCAGGTGTTAATGGAAGTTTTAACGTCCGGTCTATGAGCCAAATGAAACAGCAGCCTTTTGGGACCATGGGTGGGAAGAATCCGCTGGTACAGTGTCTGTAGTTGTGGGTTTTCTATATACGTGTATTTCTATTAGGCTTTTTATTATGAACAATTTTAGGTCTAAAATCGAAATCCGGATCGTTGCAAAACAACTTACTGTGAGTAGGAACTATCTTTTAAAAAAGGATTGTTAATAACGCTATCAACTGCGTGCAGTGCTAAATTGCATGGTTTTATATTTAGTTTTACATTGTTCTATTTATATTAATTCCCAGTTGATGAAAAAAAATACGAGTTACGAATATCTGTTCTTGGGTGAAAGACAGGCCCAAGTCCTTGTGGCGATAACCCTCCGGCAAAGCCCCAGCGCCGAACCCACGGACAATAACCATCTCCCCGATATCTGCCCGTGTCCGTTAGGGATGACAAAAGAAGAGCTCCTAGGAGAGGAAAAAGGAGAAAAAATCCGGCCTAATTGAAATATGCAAATGAAGGGGAGTCACAGGTGGTGAACCGGTTCCTGTGTGGACAGGGTCAGTAAGACAATGGTCCGAGGGGCCGGGGAAGCTTTTGTTTCAGGAGGAAAAATTGCCGGAACCGGATCCTGGGAACCGGGGGTCAGTCGAGGGTTGGGGCCCGCAGGCGAGAGGTGAGCACTCTTCCCTTCCTGTATCGTTTTCTGTAATCGACTGCTCGTCGTCCTCATGCCCTTTACGAGTCACCAGGATGTCACGCGATAAAATTTCCTCCATTAGTCAGGTAAATAGCTGTTTTATTCGTCTAAGAAACCTTTCACTTCTTGGATATCTCTTTACTCCTGGGGGGGGGGGTAAACAAATCAAGCTTACAAAGACAACTTATATCTTCTGAAGTTTTCCGGCGTTCATCTTCACAACTACAACACAACCAAAAAAATATTTTTTTTAAATGTCATATCAACCCTTTCTAACATCAAATTAATCTTTTAACTTCAAATTAACAATTTCTTATAAACATTAAAAATCACAAGTGGAGATGTACGAAATAACAGAATATAAAACAAAATTCTTGTATATTTGAAAATTGTTAAGAACATTTCAATTAATTAAGGTTTTTAGTTGAGATAAAAAAGTCAGTGTCACTAGCGGGACTCGAACCCACGACCTTCGGCTAGATACGCCGCTGCTCTACCACTTGAGCTATCGTGAACTCAACTAAATTATCTTTTTATCTCAATTAAAAACCTTAATTAAGTGAAATATATTAATTAAGGTTTGTAATATATTAATTGGTCAAGCGGACCACTGAAACTAGTGAATTGTTAAGAACTAATAATAATTGGACTCTTATACGAATAATAATTACAATTAAAATTAAAAATGATATGTAATTAAATACAAAAACAAATGTCTTTAACTTAAAAACTATATGAAAATTAATGACAATTAGAATTAAAATTTATATAAAATTAAATTGAAAACATGATTCCTTTTGTTTTGAAAAGAGATTTTTTATATAAAATAATTGATCTTTTAAAAACGATGTGAACATTAATTTCAATTAGTAGTTAAATTAAGTTATATAATTAAATATAAACACTCTCGACACGACACGCAAGAATGACACATTTACACAGAAGACAAACACTTTGAGCCCTGAAGATGATCTCAATAAAGATCGAAACGTTGGCACGATAAAGAAAATGTTTTTCTGAAACCTAAACGATTTCGGAATAATTAATAAATTTATTAAAACGACANAGATGATCTCAATAAAGATCGAAACGTTGGCACGATAAAGAAAATGTTTTTCTGAAACCTACATCACACCAGACCGCATCTCACGATTTCTAAATAAAAATTAAATATAAAACTTGATTCTTCTTTTATTAATTACTGATTTTTTAATATAAAAGAATTGATTTCTTAAAAACCATATGAAAATTAATGACAATCAGAATTACAATTTATATAAAAATTAAATTTAAAAACAGGATTCTTCTTTGATTAATTACAGATTTTTCTATATGAAATATTTGTTCTTTGAAAATAATACCACAATGTTAAAATTAATTACACTTAGTTATAGCACTCAGAAGATAAATAGCTAACCTAAGATAGAAAAAACTAAAAACTTTTTTAGATAGAAGGTTTGGATGTTAGGGCGTGAAATGACCTTAGCCGTTAAAACGCCCTTAAAAATTAATAATAATAATAATAATTACACAGTATTAAAATTAAATTATATAAAATTCAATATAAAAACATGAAATTTTATTAATTACAGATTTTTTAATATAAAATAATTGATCTATAAAAACCGTATGAAAATTAATTAAAATTAAAATTTATATAAAATTAAATATAAAAACGATTCTTCTTTCAATATGAGATTTTTTTTAAATATAAAATAATTATTTTAACCAATCATTTTTTTAAATATCGAATTACTAGAAAAATCATTTGCTTTTATATAACCTAATTATAATTATATTTAATTTTCTTGTAGTATTTTATATAAGAATCCAGTTTATATTTGAAAAAATTCCTAACGTAAAAGAAGAATCTTTTATTTTTATATGTAATTTTATATAATTCCAGTTTTGTTAATAAAAAAAAATTTCATTTTTTAATATCAAAATAATAAAAAGTATGTCTATATTAAATTTTATAAAATTTCAATTAATTTTCTTGTGATATTTTATATAAGAATCTATTTCATATTTGAAAAAATTCTTAACTTAAAATAAGAATCTAATTCCAGTTTTGTGAATATAAATAAATATTTCATTTTTTAATATCAAAATAATAAAAAGTATGTATATTTAATCTTATAAAAGTTTATTATTATTATAAATTTTTATGCGCGTTTTAACGGCTAATGTCATTTCATGTCCTATAAAAGTTAATTTTATTTGGTTTAATGTTAATTTTAATTTTCTTGTGATTCTTATATAAGAATTTATTTTATATTTGAAAAAATTCCTAATGTAAAAGAAGAATCTTTTATATGTAATTTTATATAATTTCAGTTTTGTGAATATAAAATAAATATTTCATTTTTTTATATCGAAATAATAAAAAAGTATTTTTATATTTAATCTTATAAAATTTTAATTTTAATTTTAATTATTGTGATATTTTATATAAGAATCCATTTTATATTTGAAAACAATTCTCAACTTAAAAGGTTATGTTTACATTTAATTTTATACAATTCATTTTTTAATTATAAATTAATTATTAAAGTTAAAATAGCGCATTCAGATTTTAAATTTGTCAAAGAATAATAAAGTTAAAGCACGGAAATTGAAAAGAAATATCTTAAATTTCGTTTTATATTGTTAAGTATTTTCATTTGCTGTTTTGGTGCGTCGGTTTTATGAATTTATTGGGATGTGATGTCGATGGGTCTTTTGAACTGTGTTCTGTTTGTTGTTCGTTATGTTGTGTCAAAAATACACAGTACCTTTAAAAAAAAAAAAAGATTATTAACAGAAAAGTTGCGAACCCACTTCAATCTGTTCACGCTCCATTAAAATATTATGTTATTTATTTCAATTAATTATAGTTTTTAGTTGAGATAAAAAAGTCAGTGTCACGAGCGGGATTCGAACCCACGATCTTCGGCTAGATACGACTTTTTTGTCTTGTAATTTTGTGTCTTTCACGGGACATTGTTGTTGACAATGATCTATTTAAAAATAAAGGGCATAATTTTTATTAAATTTAATAAATTTCTTATTGAAAATAATAATAAAAACAAAATTAAGATATTTCTTATCACATTATTTGCCATAACTTTGTTTTTCTTTTGCCAATTTAAAATCTGATTGGGCCAATATTTTCAGTATAAAAAAATCCTTTAAAAACTGAAGGTATAAAAGGTATACGTTCTCATTTAAAATTTCAAAGTTCTACAGTTCTGAAGCATCCTGAAAACAAATATTTTAACAAAAATTTAAAATTAGTCTAAAAAATATTAAAAATGTATTTTTTGGTTTTTCGATAACGTTAAATATCCTAGGAATATTCAACTGGGCCTTCTAACCAGGGTACAATTTTATTTGTTATTTATATTGTCATGGTCCATTAAAGCATGCAGATGTGGTTGATTTAATACAACATAATATGTAAATAAGTCAAACATAAAATAAGACGTACAAATAAGAGTAAATAAAGTAAATAAAATTAGAGGTGTTCTTCGAATCTGTGAAATTTTAAGCCGTATCGCTCTCATCTTGTCCGTGGACTTCGGGACTCTCATTTTGACGTTCCTTGAACAAAAGTCGATTTAAGAGGATGAAGAAAACGTTCGCCCATACATCCTATGGACTGATGAATCCAAGTTCACCTATAATGGCATACTAAATCGTTGGAATTTTCGAACGTGGGCAGAGTAAAATCCGAGAATTTCTTACTCTTGTCATCATCAGGTGGTTCACAGTATCAACGTTTGGTGTGGACCTATCAGAAATAAATTAACTGAGCCTTCTACGAAAATAATTTGTATGATGCTCAGTTCCTCAATTTTTTGAGCGAGGGTTTACCACTCTATTAGATGATTTTCTTCTCCAAGACAAAGAATGATTCTCCAGCTTGATGGATGCCTCGCACACAATTCCATCCAGATGAGACGTTATTTGAATCGTCAATTCCGGGATAGGTGACTTGACTATTTTTTATCCATGTACACGTCAATCAAAGCCCAGCAACCTCAGTTGAAGAACTGCGGCAATGGGTAGAAAATGCTTGTCAATCCATCATCCCCTGGTTCGATCGCTCTGAGCAGTGTTGAAGAATGGTCAAAAAGACTTTGCATCCTTAGGCAATGCAGGGAGTTCGAACATGAAATGTGATTAATAAATGACAATTTTTTTCTCAAACTTTTGATCGATTTGAAATCCGAGTGGGCTATGGTATTCAGCGTAAAAAGACCTTTAAAATAATATGTCAGGATGTATATAGCTTTATTTAAAATTTTTATGTTCAACCCGAGGTACCCTGTATAAATTTTTATGTATGGAAGAACATTTTCTTCAGCCTCCCAAATCGACATTTGTGCAATGAACGTTAGACGCCTGTCATAAGCAGAGCCCTGAAGTCCCTGGACAAGAAGACAGCGACACGACTTAAAATTGTAAGTCCGGAGTATTTATTTTTTGTAAAAACTAAAACCCTTATTTTTTCTAAAACTTTTTACCATGACTTTGTCATATTTTGATTTAATTTAAAGTCCAATTGCGCCATTGTTTTCACCGTAATTTTTTTTTAAATGATGTGTCAGGATATATAGGGACGTATTTGAATTTTTGAAATTCAACTGGGCCTGAGGTACCCTGTATAATTTTCCTCCAAAAAAAGGCATAAATTTAAAACTAGACAAAAAATATTCAACAAAAACTATTAAAGTCTTATGTTTTGTTTTTTGATAGCATCATAGGTTCGAGATAAATTCAGCCGGGGCATCTAAAAAGGACACCCTGCTAGGTAATAAAACTTCACGCTTCTTAATAAAATTCTCATATGTAGACATGAGACTTGACAGTATTTAATTTTTCCTTCAGGTAATTTCTAAAACTGAGTTAAGAAGTGTCACCCGTAAATATTTATAAGTGTTAACGACATACTTTCGTCCCACAATGTCCATCTTTCTTTTCTTCCCAATTTTCCTCCCCTTCTAGAATTTCGGATTTGCAGAGATTAATTTTTAGATTCCATTTGACACAAAACTCTACTTCGTTAATCTTCTCTTAGACCTTAGGTTCAGTAGACATACGTACGCAAAGCAAGCAGTTCGAACATGAAATGTGATTAATAAAAAGCAAACCAAATGATTTTTAGACTCAATCACAAATACTTTGAGAGTCTAGAATTTCTATCATTGTATGAATTCATTATTTGTATAATTTAAACAATGTTTATAAAACCCAGGCCCTGAAGATGTGTTCAATAAAGATCGAAACGTTGGCACGATAAAGAATATGTTTTTCTAAAACCTACGTCATACCAGACCGCATCTCACGACCACTAAATAAAGATCAAAACGTTGGCACGAGAAAGAAAATGTTTTTCTGAAACCTACATCACACCAGACCGCATCTCACGATTTCTAAATAAATAAATAAAAAAGATCGAAACGTTGGCACGATAAAGAAATGTTTTTCTAAAACCTACGTCATACCAAACCGCATCTCACGATTTCCAAATAATCATTAATTAATGGTCACTAAACACCACACACTCCCTCAAACAGTTAAGGAACTGAGCACCATTTAAATAATTTTCGTAGAAATAAGGCCCAATTCGTTTATTTCCGAGAAGGCCACACCAAATGTTGATACTGTGAACAACCTGATGTTGACAAGAGTAAGAAATTCTCGGATTTTCCTCTGCCCGCGTTCGAAAATTCCAACGATTTATGCCATTAGAGGTGAAGTTGGATTCATCAGTCCATAGGATGTAGTAAAGAACGTTTTCCTCAGCCTCCCAAATCGACATTTGTGCAAGGAACGTTTAGACGTCTGTAATAATCAGAGTCCCGAAGTCCCTGGACGAGATGAGAGCGATTCGCTTAAAATCGTAAGTCCGGTGTTATCTCTAATTTTATTTTTTGAAAAACCTAAAACCCTTCCGACGTTTCGGAGAGGAATTCGGATTTCCGCGAACATACAGTAAAACATTCAGCTCCTCGTCGAAATTACGCTGCCGGTTTGTTTTTGCCATAACTCTGTCATTTTTTGACCAATTTAATATCCGATTGCACCATTGTTTTGTTTGTTTCAAAATTTTAAACTTGACTAAAAAATATTGAATATGTTTTTTTTTTTTTTTTTGATAGCGTTCTATCGGTTCAAGAGAAATTCAGACGGGTCATCTTAAAAGGACACCCTGCATAACATGTCAACTTCGATGTTCAAAAAAAGATAAATATTTCTTCACAATGTTTGTAAATCCCAGGCCCTGAAGATGATCTCAATAAAGATCGAAACGTTGGCACGATAAAGAAAATGGTTTTCTGAAACCTGCATCACTCCAGACCGCATCTCACGATTTCTGAATAATCAGAATTTTTTTTTAATCTTTCCTCACTAAGTGAAGTTTGTGAGGGTGTTTATTGTAATTTTTTATTTAACGTTATCACATTTTAAGCCCCCACATTGGCTTAATGTCTCTTAAAGAAAAATTTTGAAAGAGAACGTTGATTATGTCGGTAAAGTAGATAAGTTCGTAGGTTTATATCGATTCGAATTAAATTATTAAAGTCATCTCATCTTGTTTTTACGCTTTGTCTCTCGTTCTTTATGCTTTTCGCAGTATAGAGCGAGTTTTATCCTGGAAAAGGGTTGGGATGGGAGAGCGAAAGAACGCGGGGCATAAGGCTGGCGGGGGGGGGCAGGATTTAACAATTGCTAAGAAGGATTAGGGACCGGAGTTGGTAAAAGTGAAAAACTAGAGTCGGTCTGGGAAAAGGTATAATCGGTCCATAACTGAAAAGCGACGCCATTACTCGGACCGAGGGGGTGTGGAGGGAGAAAAATCGGTGGAGGGAGGAAGAGAGAGCGCCCGAGAGAGTGGAAAGAAAATAAAGAGGAGGGTGGTTCCGGGGGAGGAGATTAAATTTTTACCCCCTTCATCAACCCCTATAGTCGAGAATAAAAACCCACCCCCTCCTTATAACCCTGGCCCCTTTTCTCTTTCCTTCGCTCTCCTTCAAATCTACATTTTTATCGATTGAGCCCTTTTTCTGCCACCCCTGTTTTTCTGCGCCTCGAAGACCTTATCTCATCCTCGGCTCCATTCAACCCCCGGCTGATTCATGACTCCGAAGATCTGCTGACGAGTCCTGCAGCAAACTCGCACCTCATCACTTAAAACCGATGAAAGAGCTCTTAAAAGCCGCCTAAACGCCTCCACCATCCCGACGCTTTTCTTTTACCGTAATCGATCCAATAACCTTTTATCCTTATTTTCTTTTCATTGATAAAATGTCAAGTGTTTCTATATTATTTCGAAATGTCAGCGACTTCAATCGACACGTGACACCCATAATTAACGAGACGCCCAATTTTCAAAACACCTCATGGTCATAGGCATAGGGTCGCTTATTGGGTCCGTAATCACTCGCCGGTTCACACAAACACCCAAGCCAGTTGATCACGCTTAACATGCTCAATTGCAATGCATATTAATAAAATATTGGCTGAGCATCGGACAAGGAGGTGGAAACACACCTACCAGACGCTACCCAACACCTGGTCTCATTTTGGTAGGGTGTACACTTCTGTTCGACGTCAAGCAAACGCCACAGACACAGCGTGTATCACAATTACAACACCTCTGCAATTAATGCATTCCTATGAGCAATTCATCAATTAATTCTTTCAGTAAGTGGTATTCTGGTGTTTTGTTACATGTTCTGCCAAACCATCATAAATAATTTTAATCAAAACTCATGAATTTTTATCTCGTTTAATTTGGTTTAAATTAAAATGAGCTTGTTGTAATTGAGATATGCACGAGGTAATACAATCTTATGGAAATTGGATTTGCGTCGGGGGGCATCGGGTCACGTCGCGTTCCGCCTGGTTCCCCGCTTGATCACTGGAAGATCCGGGTTCGAATCGACGGCATTAGAGAAATTCACTTCTATTTTCCATCTTGGCTACTGGAGACAGCGTTGAATAAGCAACAGCCAAGCTACTGGTTCGATTGCGGTTGCCTTCCAGTAATTCTTTTGTAATTATTCCGAAATCCTGAGATGCAGTCTGGTGTGACGTAGGTTTCAGAAAAACATTTTCTTTATCGTACCAACGTTTCGATCTTTATTGAGCCCTGAAGATGATCTAAATAAAGATCGAAACGTTAGCACGATTAAGAACATGTTTTTCTGAAACCTACATCACACCAGACCGCATCTCACGATTTCGGAATAATTATCGACTACCGGTCACTAATCACCACACATTCTTTTGTAAGTTTTGCGGATGGTCCTTCTATGATTCTCACCGCGTGCCTCATATTTGTGGTATTGTTCCACCAGGTTTTGGACTCAATAAGGATCCCCATTTTAAGATGTATCCTCTTTTGTGGCAAGCTGCTAGGCTGCAGTACGGTTCTGGGCACGTAGAGTCCATGTTGGCTCGCTTTTTGGCCAACATGTCAACTTTTTCGTTGCCTCTATGCCCCGAATGTCCATGGACCCTCCAGCTTTGGGGCTGGACCAAGAAAATTAATGTGAAGATGATACGTTTCAAAAAGTGCTACGGAGCATTGTGAATGCACCATGATACATCGGGACCTCCAGGTGGAAATTGTTGGTGCTGCAATCCAACGCTTTACGGTGAATCATGAGCAAAAGCTTCACCGGCATCAAAATGAGCAAGTTTTCCAGCTGTTGGATAACAGTGAAGAAGTAAGAAGACTGAAAAGTACGATGCCCTTGGACTTAGTGCTCATCTAGGCCAGTTCTTATCACTTATGATCGTTATGGCAAAACTGCAGTGAGATTTATTCTCTTGGATTGTGGAGGTTAGTCAGTGAACTAATTATTCCTTAATTATGTATTAAAGTGAAGTAACTAGATGGGTACTGAGTTGTTACCGTCCAATAAAACTTTATAAAAAAAAAATTTATTTTGACCAAACTTTCAAAACTATAATTATTAAAAATCATTGAAAATCGCCAGACGTCTCAGTTTTTCGTCACCTTTGATAGTAGAAAGTAGAACCCGTAGTGTTCATTCATCTAGCGCGTGAACCAGCGAGCATTAGCGGCCAAGGCAACCCTCCTTGAAAGCGACTACTCCAAAGACACTGCAACACTTCACCAAACCTGTCGACTTTCACGATATGAATGGATTCCGTAGTGGGAGTAGTGGTTCCCCCAACCCGCTCTAGGATCTACGCACTACTGAGAGTGGTCGGGTACCTAACTCGAAAGACGCGTTTTCCTAGCGACGGGTTTTGTCCGCCGCGTAGGTCGGCGAAGTTGTGATGACAACGGAATCGACGGAACAACTCGTCGAGAAAAACTGTCCCTAATAATAATCCCTAATAATCAAGTCGTTCTAGGAAAATAATTTCCTAGAACGACTTGATTCAGTGGTTTGGATATAGCACGTAATAGCATAATGAATGTGAAGCAGGAGCAGAATGAATCAGGAGCGTTAATAACATTCGCCCTCTCGTCTTCAACTGTTTTTAAAAAATCCAGCCTCCTCTAGTAAGATGCTCTTTTTTACCAAGTGCGATCGTGCTTTGTTTGTTTTGCTTTTTGTAATGGACCGTAGTACTGAACGCGCTAGTATGCCAGTTCGGGGAGACTAGGCTCACATGTACCAATAATCTGGTTGCTCTAGTTTGATCCAAAGCTATGTTTGCTCTTCAGGAATCCGGGATCAATGGCTCGATTTTATGAGTATATGTGATGTATGGAGAAAAAGGCCGAGTCCTTACCGGATACACGAAGTTCCTGGGAAAACAATGATTCCGTTCTGGACTCCTCTCCTATTCTGGAGCATCGGAGGGAAGTGTGCAAGACTATACCAGGCACAGAGTATAGTATATTTTTCAGGTGCTGGGTCTAAAGTAACAGCTTGCAGAGATGCACTTCGTCGATAGACCGATAAGGCCATGACCCAAGTGTGGTCTAAAAATCAGTAAAAAGAACGATGACCCCGCAAAGGGAAAGAATGCCTCAAACCAGTAATTCACCTTAGCACATTATTGCACGAGAGACATTAAACCTGATTTTTAATAAACAATCAAACCTCCATAAAGTAAAACAAGTTTCGTCGAATAAAATTCGGTTCGGACAAATTCCTTAAAAATCAAATAAATATTCAGGTAAGAAAATTCGGTTGCATAAGTGAAATCGCCTCCTCGGGAACTGTGCCAAACAAACTTAACTCCAAGTTTCTAGCAGACTGCTTCTGAGAATTATAAGACGTTGCTCCCCCGCCCCCGGCTACGTCTTTGTGCTTATATTTCGTTATTTACTGCCTCTGTATTTTTGCCCTTTGCCAAACACGGTTGTAAAAAAAACCGTGACTTTTTCACGCAACCTTCTCAAAACAAGATCCGATTTTACAATCTACATATATATAAAAGTTGATGAATGAGTTCAAACTGATAGGAGGAAATCATCAGATTCGAACCATAATTTTATGTTTAAATTATTCCATGAATTCACTAATTTCGTGGTCCGCTTGACCAATTATTAATTAATTATTCCATGAAACTAATCAGAAAATTGTAGTTTGTATTTTTTGTGACATCAGATACATAGCATAATTTTATGTTTAGATTATTCGATGAAAAGTATCAGAATTTTATAATCAGTTTTTTTATGTCACCTGACTTGTATCAGGAAATCATCAGATTCAAAGCATAATTTTATGTTTAGATTATTCGATGAAACTATCAGAATTTTATAATTAGTGTTTTTTGCCGCATCAGGTTCGTAACATAATTTTATGTTTAGATTATTCGATGAAAAGTATCAGAATTTTATAATCTTTTTTTTTGTGTCACCTGACTTTTAGCAGGAAATCATCAGATTCAAAGCATAATTTTATGTTTAGATTATTCGACGAAACTAAGAATTTTATAATTAGTGTTTTTTGCCGCATCAGGTTCGTAACATAATTTTATGTTTAGATTATTCGATGAAAAGTATCAGAATTTTATAATTAGAATTTTTTGTGTCACCTGACTTGTAGCATAATTTTATGTTTAAATTCGATGAAACGCATCTAAGTCCTTAACTCTCCATTTTCAATGTAATAGCAATAAAATTGATGAATTGTTTAAATTGATCCTCGATGTTACGGTCTATTGTACACGTTTCGGCTTCTCGCCATCTTCACAGCATAAATATACTTATTAATATAATCAGTGTTTTTTGTATTACCAGATCTGTATCATAATTTTAAGTTTAAATGATCCGATGAAACATCATAATTTTTTAATTAGTGTTTTTTCTGTCATAGGATTCATTCCATAATTTCATGTTTAGATTATTCTAGGAAATGTATCATGTTCTCTTAAGTTTTTTTTTCATCAGATTTGTAGCATAATTTTTTGTTTAAATTCGATGAAGTGTATCAGAATTTTATAGTCGCAAGTCACCGTTCTAAAGAATATTAAAATTTAAATTCGATGGAATTAAAATTGTTCAAATTGTTGACGACCCCCGATGTTTCGGTCTATTATTTAGTTTCCGCTTCTCGCCATCTTCACAGTACAAACATACTTGATAATATAATTAGTCTTTTTTGTACGACCAGATCCATAGGATAATTTTATGTTTAGATTATTCGATGAAACGTATCACAATTTTATAATTAGTGTTTTTTGCCTCATCAGGTTCGTAACATAATTTTATGATTAGATTATTCTAGGAAACGTATCAGTATTTTGTTGCCTTAAGTTTTTTTTGTGTCATCAGATTTGTAGCATAATTTTCTTTTCAAATTCGATGAAGCGTATCAGAATTTTATAGTCGCAAGTCACCGTTCTAAAGAATATTAAATTTTAAATTCGATGGAATTAAAATTGTTCAAATTGTTGACGACCTCCGATGTTTCGGCCTATTATTTACGTTTCGGCTTCTCAAACATCTTCTCAGTACAAACTTGATAATATAATTAGTCTTTTTTGTACCACCAGATTCATAGAATAATTTTATATTTAGATTATTCGATGAAAAGTATCAGAATTTTATAATTAGTGTTTTTTGCCTCATCAGGTTCGTAACATAATTTTATGTTTACATTATTCGATGAAACGTATCAGAATTTTATAACCTTAACTTTCCATTTTAAACAATATTGACTTTATATTTGAAGGTATTAAAATTGTTTATTTGTTCAAATAGTTGACGATCCCCTATTTTTCGGTCTATTAAACACGTTTCGGCTTCTCGCCATCTTCACAGCATAAACATACTTATTAATATAATCTGTGTGTTACCAGATTCGTATGATATTTTTATGTTTAAATGATTCGATGAAACGTATCCGAATTTTATAATTAGTGTTTTTTGCCTCATCAGGTTCGTAACATAATTTTATGTTTAGATTATTCAATGAAACCTATCAGAATTTTATAATTAGTTTTTTTGTGTCATCTGATTTGTAGCATAATTTTCTGTTTAAATTCGATGAAGCGTATCAAAATTTTATAGCCTTAACTTTCCATCCTAAAGAATATTAAATTTTCAATGAACAGCAATAAAATTGTTGAATTGTTTAAATTGTTGACGATCCTCGATGTTTCGGTCTATTATACGTTTCGGCTTCTCGCCATCTTCCCCACATAAACATACTTACTACTATAATTAGTGTTTTTGTCATCACATTCGTAGCATAATTTTATGTTTACATGATTTGATGAAATGTATCAGACTTTGATAGTCATAAGTCTCCAATCTAAAGAATATTAAATTTTATATTTGATGCCAATAAAATTGTTGAATTGTTCAAATTGTTGATGATACTCGATGCTTCAGTGTATTAGATACGTTTCGGCTTCTCGCCATCTTAACAGCATAAATATGTTAGTATAATTAGAGTTTTTCGTTATTTCTTATCCAATTCAACGAACGATCATTAATTATTTAATAAATATTTTTTCATAAATACCTTCGTACAACACAAATTCCTTTTTAAGTTTCTCGATCGAGTGTTTAAATTCTTGCCCTGATGATGGTGTAATCATCAATAATCTAGGCTCGACAATGAAGGGATTTACTTCTAGTAGAGGTTTACCATCCCCCTAAATCTAAACTTTGTCAACTCTTTATTACTATAATTAAAAGGCACCTAAAATTTTGTTTAGTGTTGAATCGATAAAGGAAAAATTAATTAATTCACTAAGAAAAAAAGTAATCCTGAAAGACTTCTCAAATATTCACCGCAGTCGACTTTTGGCTACGAATTCTGAAATTTTAATTTTCCTCTAAGTTCCGAAAGTATTTCATTGACAAACGAGTGATAAATAATTCGAAATATCCCCTTTTAAAACAAAAGCATTCCTTTCGCTTTTGAATTAATGCTTGCAAGCCCATACACTTCAAACACTTAACTTTATCCCTTGCTAAATCCTTGTTTGTATAAATCGTACATTAACTCGCTTACTACGTATGCAGTCGCTTATCTCGTTATACAGATTAAATATTTCGCACTTTTTAGCATGGTTTATTGAAAAAATACGCTCCGTTCATAAATTATTAGGGGTCTTTTTAAGGAATGATTAGTCCGTTTTATAAGGTTTGATAATGCCCCTTGTGGCCGATGATCTACCTCAAAATTAAAGGAATCTTATTTGGGAAATAAATCATTAACACAAATGCAGACAGCTCTATATTTTTTTCTTTAAAAATAAAAAAATGTATTTCCTTAAGAAATCAAGACACGTTATATTTAAAAAAAAATAAATAAATAAACCATGAACTTTATGCTTACAAGCAAACAATATAACAATAATTAGATACCATAAGAATTAATAAGGGGAAAGTAGGGGTATCTAATTATTGTTATATTGTTTGCTTGTAAGCATAAAGTTCATGGTTTATTTATTTTTTTTTTTTTTAATATAACGTGTCTTGATTTCTTAAGGAAATACATTTTTTTATTTTTAAAGAAAAAATATAGAGTTGCCTGCATTTGTGTTTTTTCGTCGCATTTGCGTCGTACGATTCTGTGGCTGATATACTGTGAGAAACATTAATCAAATTTTCGAAATCGGCACTTTCGGAAAATCAATTTTTTTCTGTCCCTGCGCCACCGTGCGACGTGGAGAGTTCTTGGGATGTGAAGGAGAGATACTTGAGCCGTACGGTTGGGTTGAAAGATTGGAGTTACACTCGAGGAAGCGGGAACGAATAGATTCTTCGTCGAGGAAATGCTTTAGGTCACCGTGGATAGTGAAGTTGGTCACAAGTACAGTTTAGAGTTTAGAGGTATCTAGTCGTTGCCCAGTGATGAATAAGAAGTTGGATTCTGCGTGAGACAGGCAAAAATGGAGACGAGTGGGTTAGATTTTTGTTAGGTATTTATAGGGTGAGTATGCTTTGTAGAGGAGTTTCTGGCTTCCCACGTAGGGCCTTCTGGGAGATTTGCAAAAGGCCGGTGCTACCGAAATTGTAGACACTGGAGAATCAGTAGTTCAGCGTTGTTTAGTTGTCACTGGTCTGTTGGTCACAAGTCAGTTACAGTTTAGAGTTTAGAGGTATCTGGTCATTGCCCAGTGATGAGTAAGAAAGAGGATTCTGAATGGGATAGCATGAGCAGTTACAGTTTAGTGTTTAGCCTAGCTAGTCACTGGTCATTGCCCGAATTAGACTGTCTGGCTTCGGGCCACATACCTTTGTGCATTTTTAGCAGTCAACAAACGTTTTGAAATGTCAACATCTGGAACTTTATTTACTTTTTTTATCATTGGGTAGGAGCTGCCACGGAGAAGATAGCCCCTACATAGAGCCCTCTGAAGAGGTTTCGAAAAGAACGATGCAACCAAAAGGGTCGTTTACAAAGGTCAGTTGGTCACGAGTCAATTACAGTTTAGAGTTTACATTTAGTTGCTGGTCAAGGCCAAGTGATGAGCTAGAAGTTAGAAAAATGAGAACGAGTCAGCTATAGACCTTCATTATATTTTTATGGAACGAGCGAGCTTTACAGGGGACGAGTCTAGCTTCGGCATAGATCCTTTAATAAACGTTGTTTTGAAATTTATTGAACCTAGAACATCGCCCCGATGATTCGGAAGAAAAGCCAATCCTGACCGATTGATCCTCTAATATATCCGTCCTTGTGCCTCAATATAGGAAATATCAGTATTGATAGAAAACAAACTACTCAATATTTTATTTAACAAAGCATTGTCATGAAAATTCTAAGCTTTAATTGCTAGTTTAAGTCGAAACTTTGCTCTTTATGCAATATTTTCACAAACAATGTTGCTTTTGTTTATTGTTTTTTTTATATTGGATGTTTCCTAGACGCCGGCGGGAGAAAGTATTGCCTCCAGGCCAGTTGCCGGCTATTGCGTAAAGGATTTGATGGATAAAAAGTAGTTTAATAATTCGTTTGATAATTTTTTTTTTTTTTTTTTTTTGGGGGGGGGGTTACGCTGGCATATTACCCATGAAGTTTTCTTCTATTTTCATTTTACTGTCGAGCGTGATCGGCCGACCAGGGCCAGGTCCCCGCCGCGCGCCCGCACCACTCATTCAGCTCCATCATCTTCTCATCTTCTAAATTTTCATGCTTGAAGATAATCAAAAAGAAACGTTTATCTACTTTAGAAATCCATAGATTGCGTTCAAAGCTGATGGGTTGTTGCTTATTAGGACAGATTCTAAGTTTATTGGTTTTGAAATATTTGGGACTTTGCTTAGATTTTTTACCAGTTTGTCTCTTTCATTTTCATATTCTGGACATTCAAAAATTATGTGGGAAGGATTTGAAGGGCAATCGCAAGTGGGACAGTTCGGAGAATGCCAAACCGATTCTCTTCTTGTAGCTACCCCATAGGCCATGATTTGTCTTCAGTCTAAAAATAGTAGAATAGAACTCCTTTGACATTCCTTCTGGGCTATCGCCTTCCGAAAATAATAAATTTATTAATTCACCATTTATGATATAAATACGGAAACTAGAATCTGGCCAGACAACAAATAAAGTTAACGAGAAGAAATATAGCTATATAGAGAGAGATAAGTTGATATAAAGAATGACAATGTTGAGAAGAAAATGACTAAGGACGTTCGTACGCATTGTTGTCATCTCATAACAGGGAAGATCAAACGAGAAGTAGATGCTTATCTGGGAACTTGAGATTGGAGTCTGGGAGCCACTCGCCGGACGAAGTCAAAAGTGAGCTCGTTCGTACCCGTCGGAAACCAGAGAGCGACTCACTGAAGAATGCGTGTGTACAGGTCGAAGACCAGGGAGTGACTGGCTGAAGACAGCTGATGTCGTTCGTGCGTACGGATTGGATCCCCGGGAGCGACCCGCTGAAGATAGCTGTTGTACGTTCGTGCGTACAGGTCGAAGACCAGGGAGTGACTGGCTGAAGGCAGCTGATGTACGTTCGTGCGTACAGGTTGAAACCCAGGGAGCGACCCGCTGAAGATAGCTGTTGTCCGTTCGTGCGTACAGGTCGAAGACCAGGGAGAGACTGGCTGAAGACAGCTGATGTACGTTCGTGCGTACAGGTCGAAGACCAGGGAGTGACTCACTGAAGACAGCTTTTGTACGTTCGTGCGTACAGGTCGAAGACCAGGGAGTGACTGGCAGAAGACATCTGATGTCGTTCGTGCGTACAGGTCGAAGACCAGGGAGGGACTCACTGAAGACAGCTTTTGTACGTTCGTGCGTACAGGCCGAAGACCAGGGAGCGACTCACTGAAGACAGCTTTTGTACGTTCGTGCGTACAGGTCCAGAACCAGGCAGTGACTCACTCTTTTTACGACGTCTTGCTGAACATTGACCTGTTTCTCCCTCCAGCGTCTTGATCCTTACAAATTTTCCTTTTTCACAATTTTTCAAGATGATAAATTTAAGATAACAAATGACAATTTCTTAATTAACTATTAATAAATAAAAATGTTTACATTGGCGTAAACATTGGATAATCAAGATAAAATTGTTTATTTTTATAGTGATTAGACGTTTTGATCAAGTATTCTGATTGAATGGATTTTCTTTCGTATCCAATCACTTTGCGAGTCTTCCGTTTTCTTAAGAAAGAGAGGCCAAATGGGATCTGAGGTGTTGTTTCGAGAAAGAGTGAATTTAAGCCCCGGTTAAGTTTCGGCCAGCTCCACGGTTGGAAGGGCTCGCATTGAATCGGACCCACAAAAGGCATTCATCCCCGGCCGAAAGAGTTGCCTTTGAAACAAATGGGGAAAAAGTGGGCCGATCCCCGTTCTCCAGCTCCTCCGGGTAAAGGATACCCGTCGGCTTTAGGAGTCGGCTGACCGGAAGAAGCTTTTGAGGAAGGGCCCTTGTTCTCCGCCACCCTTGAAAGAGCGTGAAAAAGCTCCGGGAGGCCTCCAACTTAGCCCGGCCCAACAAACTCTCACTCGAACGCCTCTTTCCTTCCCCCTGCTGTTCCTTCCTTTTATTTCCGTTTCGATTTAAAAGCCTTCAACCACTTGTTTCAATGGAAATACCCTTTCTATTTTTACTATTCAATAGGCAAATGTATAACTCTGTACAATGCACAAATATCTTATCCACTTGCCTTGTCTCATATCCTATTTAAACTGATCTCAATTGTTAGCTCTTATTAAGCTTCAGGTTTTTCACCAAATCCCGAAGCTTAAAGTAGCAGAATGACTTTTATGATTTTTGGGACTTAAACTGTTTTGATCGTGAAAAAGCTAACTTTCCACAAGACACTGGAAGTTGGAGAGTGAGACTGTTGGGTTTCTCCAAGCCATCCAATATGGCGGTCTTCTTC
Organism: Cimex lectularius; assembly: GCF_000648675.2. Taxonomy (NCBI): domain Eukaryota; kingdom Metazoa; phylum Arthropoda; class Insecta; order Hemiptera; family Cimicidae; genus Cimex; species Cimex lectularius. Next base: position 1,126,887 of record NW_019392705.1, read on the forward strand.
TAAAAATTTTAATTCTTAAATACGATAAGAAGCTTCCAGCTAATAAAGATTCTACGACATAATAAGGGTAACCATGGTGGAGGAAATGTATCAACTTAGAATGCTTGCTAGATCGTTAAGAAATTAATTCTAAAAATTCTTCTAATCAAAAGTCATACTGTCTAAGGTCCTTACTAAGCCACTGTTTATATTATCCTCGACCTCAATATTTTTTTGTCAACAAACTGATCCCGCTTACAAAAGTTCCACATAACTGAGGTTGAGATGGGAAGTTAGTGTCCGAGTGGATCGAAGTCACGATAGCTCAAGTGGTAGAGTAGCGGCGTATTCTTGCGAAGGTCGTGGGTTCGAATCCCGCTCGTGACACGACTTTTTTATCTCAACTAAAAATGGAAGAAAGGAGGGAACATTCAAAAGGTGGGGTTGAGATGGGAAGTTGGTGTCCGACTGGATCGAGGTCACGATAGCTTAAGTGGTAGAGTAGCGGCGTATCAAGCCGAAGGTCGTGGGTTCGAATCCCGCTCGTGACACGACTTTTTTATCTCAACTAAAAATGGAAGAAAGGAGGGAACATTCAAAAGGTGGGGTTGAGATGGGAAGTTGGTGTCCGACTGGATCGAGGTCACGATAGCTTAAGTGGTAGAGTAGCGGCGTATCAAGCCGAAGGTCGTGGGTTCGAATCCCGCTCGTGACACTGACATTTTTATCTCAACTAAAAACCTTAATTAATTGAAAGATATTAATTGGTCATGCGGATCACGAAAACTATTGAATTTAATAAGTTCCACTTAACCTTTCGATCCATTTTGACTCAATAGCCTAGGTCCTTCTATACCTTTGCCATCCTTTAAAGTCATCACCTCACCTTTTAATCCTCCATAGTGTTATCCTTGGCTATTTGTTCTTAACAATTGTCCTCCGGGAAGCAGGTCATAATGTCAGTATAAACAAACAATGTCCACTTAATTTAGGTTATGTTGAACACATTTTTTTAAAATATAAAATAAATATCTTGTTATGAATCCGAAATAAAAAGTGGGCTCTAGTAAAATTTTATTTTTTCGAATAAAACTGTTTAATTTATATCGAGCAAGACTGGCTTAAATAAAAATGATGAAATAGAAGCTCGGGGGTTGGGGAGTTGATAAATTCCCTTTCTCAGGAAAGAAACCCCACCCGGAGAGCCTTTCTCTTTCCTTTTAAATTAAAGGAAATAATTTACAGACGTGATGGAGTGGGCGGCGAGGGTGCCAGGGGGTCGGAGAATAATTCAGACGGAATTTTTAATTCTCATCCCGGCTCGTTCGTGAGGGGGTCTTTCATTTCTCAGAAGAGATGTCAAGGGAGAGAAAGGGCTCTCATCTTTTATACCAATTACTGATCTTTACTGACTCTGACACCCGCTTCGGCTTGGGCCCGTGCCAGTCGCGAGGCAGAGGGGGTGGGACTTTCATAAAGTCCCTTTCTCTTCTTTCCGACCGGTCCAGAGGCGGTATCTTGAAAAAAAGTGTATGTTTGTTATACAATCCAAACTTCCACAATTAAAAAACACTAATATCGGAATAACTATAAGATTTATCAATCGGAAGATAACGCATTCATTTGCACATTATTCACCAATAATATGCAGCAATTTAACTTATTTTTTGCGTATTTTCATGTTACGACATACTTTCAAATCCCAAATTGGAGGAAAAACACACAAAAACTGAAATATTTATTAAATTCACTATTTTTCGTGGTCCGCTTGACCAACTAATATCATTCAATTAATTAAGGTTTTTAAGTTGAGATAAAAAAGTCAGTGTCATGAGCGGGATTCGAACCAACGATCTTCGGCTAGATACTCCGCTGCTCTACCACTTGAGATTCACTCGGACACTAACCTCCCATCTCAACCGCACCTTTTGAATTTTCCCTCCTTTTCGCCATTTTTCAAATGTCGTGTCATTTGTCGCCGAGAATCAAATAGATTACACGGACTATTACGTCAACGCGAGTTGAGAAAAAACTTTTTTTTAGCTTCTCTAGGATTCCTAACAATGCAATACAGCAAAACCTGAAAAAAAATTGAGCGCGTTACAGCAGTACAATGTAACAATTAGAAGACAATAATTTAAAGCGGTAGTCCTACAAAAAAGGTCCACTTTCCTCATTCTCTAGACAAGTTAAGTTCACAATAGAACAGCAATCATCCGCTCCTTATATTTTGATAGGGGTTTATTGATCTTTTTTACCCATCTTTGTGTCATGAATTGTATTTCATCGGGGATTTTGGACAACCGATTCTCGCGTCCGCGGAAATCAATGAAAGACGAAACCCAAGTCCCAACTAACGACTTAAAGTGATTTTTTTTTTTTTTGAAAAATTGGTACAGGTTGATAATTTCCCACCATATAAATAGTTTTGTCTTCGTTAGGTGTTCATCCCGTGGCCCTAAGACGCCAAAGAACATAAAAATCGACGGTTTACAAATTTTGCCGAAAAACAGTTTGGACCGTGGGGCGAAGGCGGAAAAAAATTTCTAAAGTGGGCATGTTAATAATTTAATACACGTTTCTTATAGTAAATTAATTGTAGAATCAATAAATGATACCTATTCACCGCTCAAAATTGGATTTAATATAGAAAAAACCGAAAAATGATACCCATGATGATTATTTAAGACATTTTGGATTTGGACCACCATTTTAGACAGTTTGCTGTATTCTTATCGATTTAAAACGGTTTCCTGAATTAAAAGCACTAAAAAACGTAAACACAAAAAATTTGGTGAAACTAACTTAAATAGCATGGGTGTTACTGAATTTTTTCCGCTTTTTGGCGGTTTGGCTCCTGGGGCTAAGGCGAAAAAAAAACAATTTTTCTAAAGTGGGCATTTTAATAATTTAATACACGTTTCTTATAGTAAATTAATTTTAGAATCAATAAATTCTATTCACCGCTCAAAAGTGGATTTAATATAGAAAGAAAACATAGAAAAATGATACCCATGATGATTATTTAAGACTTTTGGAAGACCATTTTGGACAGTTTAATGTAGTCTTATCGATTCGAAAAGGTTTCCCGAATTGAAAGCACTAAAAAACATAAACAGAAAAATTTGGTGAACCTAAATTAAATAGCACGGATGTCACTGATTTTTTTCCGCTTTTTGGCGTTTTTGCCTCTGGGGCGAAGGTGGAAAAAAACCAAATTTTTTTAAAGTGGGCATTTTAATAATTTAATACACGTTTCTGATAGTAAATTAGTTTTAGAATCAATAAATTCTATTCACCACTCAAAAGTGGATTTAATTCAGAAAGAAAACATAGAAAAATGATATCCATGGTGATTATTTAAAACTTTTCCGATTTTTGGATTTGGACCACCATTTTGGACAGTTTGCTGTGGTCTTATCGATTTAAAACGGTTTCCTGAATTAAAAGTACTAAAAAACATAAACACAAAAAATTTGGTGAAACTAACTTAAATAGCATGGGTGTTACTGAATTTTTTCCGCTTTTTGGCGGCTTGGCTCCTGGGGAGAAAGCGGAAAAAAACCCAATTTTTCTAAAGTGGGCATTTTAATAATTTAATACATGTTTCTTATAGTAAATTAATTTTAGAATTAATAAATTCTATTCACCGCTCAAAATTGGATTTAATATAGAAAAAAACATAGAAAAATGATACCCATGATGATTATTTAAGACTTTTGCGATCTTTGGATTTTGGACGACCATTTTGGACAGTTTAATGTTGTCTTATCGATTCAAAAAGGGTTTCCCGAATTGAAAGCATTAAAAAACATAAACAGAAAAATTTGGTGAACCTAACTTAAATAGCACGGGTGTCACTGAATTTTTTCCGCTTTTTGGCGGTTTGGCCCCTGGGGCGAAGGCGGAAAAAACCCAATTTTTCTAAAGTGGGCATTTTAATAATTTAATACACGTTTCTTATAGTAAATTAGTTTTAGAATCAATAAATGATAACTATTCATTGCTCAAAATTGGATTTAATTTATAAAAAAAATGATCCCCATGATGATTATTTAAGACTTTTTGGATTTTTTTTTATTTTGGACCCCACTGTGCGTAGCCTGAACCCTATAACAAACTGAGTGCGTTTATATCACTGTACTTAATTTTCACTGTGCCCACTTCCATACTAAGTTGATGGAGGTAGTTGGTCTTTGTGCTGCAGTGAATGCCTCCATGTTCTCCAGGTGCAGCACTGGCCGTAGCATACCCTTTTGCCCGGGAATGTGTACCTTTAGGAACAATTGTAATGTGTACAATTCACGTACAGGATGCAAAAAATTGAAAAAAAAAATCGTTCCGTTTGAGTTTATATTTGTGTTTTGAAAAATGTCTTTTCGCCAATTTTTGCCTTGCGTCTGGGATCGCATTAAGCCCGGCCCGGTAGTTCGCTGTTGTACAGGGCCGGCCATTTAGCCGCTAAGTGAGAGGATTATTAATCAGAATCAGGGCGGACAAGGGCGATACAGGCTAATCCAGAACCGATCGTGGTTTATGTCCCGAGCCCACCCCTCGCCCCGTCAGTGCCACACTTTATTGACGAGGGGCGGATTTTTTCCCCACAACCCAACGTCTGCCTTACCAACCCTCCTATGATATCGATCAAACGTTTTACAAAATGGACGACAACCTTTCGATGGCTGATTTTTTTTATCTTAGTCTTTTCAACCTATTAATGTGTGTGAAAACAAACTCGATAATTTCGCAAAGTACAGAAATATACAGGGTGACTGACGATGAGTCGAAAAACTCCATATAAATCCTTATCTAAATCACAACGGTAAAGAAATAATTTCAGGTTTTGGTTTTATTTTTATTTTTCGACTTACATCCGCTAAATTGCCTATAAACTTCAGAAATTCTGACTGTAGAAAAATCTGGTTTGTTCCACCTAAAACAACGTTAAATTTGACATGAGAAAACCTATTTATAATGGAGAATTGGTGGAAAAATTCTGCACGAAAAATTCAGAAAAAACAAAAAAAATTTGAAAATTCACTATTTTTCGTGGTCCGTTTGACCAATTAATATCATTCAATTAATTAAGGTTTTTAGTTGAGATAAAAAAACCAGTGTCACGCCCTACTCTACCACTTGAGCTATCGTGACCTCGAGAGTAGCGGCGTATCAAGCCGAAGGTCGTGGGTTCGAATCCCGCTCGTGACAGACTTTTTTATCTCAACTAAAAACATTAATTAATTTTTTTGAAAATGTTGGATTGGCATTTGTTAATACCTACAAACTCCTGCATCTTTATAAATTTCTTCAAAAGTTCTCCATTCAATTAGCTTCTAGCTGGATACCCACCTTTATGGTTTGACCTTCTGGAAGGCCCGAAAATTTTGCATTTTGTTGAAAAAAACTGATCTCGATGAAGGTGGGCACGATCAATTTTTTACAGAAAATCCGTCTGGCTCTTGAGTTTCGTGTCTGTTTTTACTGTTAGTCCTCAGGTTGGTAATTTAAATTATGTCTTTGTTTCCTAATATCCTTCCAGGTCTTGCTGATATACATTGTACGGTTTCTTCAACGGTAATGCTATTTCTGCAAGGAGAGAATACCAAGCTCGTTTTCTTCATTGAGACTTTTTGGGCCAGAGCAATCCAAAAAGGTGGGCATACCGCTGGAAGCTTATTGAATGGAGAATTTTTGCGGGAATTCGCAAAGCTCCAGGGGTTTGTAGTTATTAACAATTATCAATCCAACATTTAAAAAAAAAACTCCAACTTTCTTTTGAACTCCAACTTTTGTGAATTTACAAACATTGTTTAAATTTAACAAATACATGTAGGATGTGAAAAAAGTGAATTTGCTGAATTTAAACAATGTTCGTAAATCCCAGGCCCTGAAGATGATTTCAATAAAGATCGAAACGTTGGCACGATAAAGAAAATGTTTTTCTGAAACCTACATCACACCGCATCTCACGATTTCCGAATAATTATCAATTACTAGTGTTGCATTATTCTTGTTAATCTCATTTATTTATTTATATTTTTGTTAACACATTTTTGTTGTTATCCGATTTGATACCTAGTGGGTTTTTAAGAAAATTTTCCCCACTATTTTCTTGTTTGGTTAATTAACTATTAATTACCAACTAGGACTAGATGCGTGATAGGAAAAAGTTCTGAAATAGGACGTAAAAGTGCCCCGCCACTTCCCCTGCTTAATGAATGTTATGTAACATAATGTACAAGTATTTTTTAAATAAATGTTTGTTCATTTAAAAAAATTCACACACAATAATGGCACATCTACACAGGAAACAAACACTTTGAGTGAGTACAAATACTTTGATTGATCTAAAATTTCTACCATTGTGTAAATTCATTTTTCGACATCTTACATGTATTTGTATAACCTGAACAATATTTGTAAGTCCCAGGCACTGAAGATGATCTCAATAAAGCTCCAAACGTTGGAACGTTAAACAAAAAGGTTTTGTTAAACCTACATCACACCAGACCGCATCTGACAATCTCTAAATAATCATTAAAAATCATAGACGTGTACCCTTGGTCAAATATTAAATATTTTATTCAAACCAGACCCAATTCGAATAAGAATTTGGTTTTCGGTTTCATAATTATATCTTAAAATCCAGGTTTTGGACTGTTTGAAATAATTTAGTTGTGGAATTTCCAACAATAAATATAATTAATTATTGAAAATAATGGAATCGTCAACCCGAGGCTAGTTATTTTCGGTCAAATTCATTATTACAATTTTAACGCAGCTTTTAATTAAATTTAACATGTAATAATCCATGCCTATTTAATTGCCTTGATTTCCCACCCTGGTTGCACAATCGTTTTACTTATTTTTCTATTAATGTTATTTGATTATTCAGAAATCGTGAGATGCGGTCTGATGTGATGTAGGTTTCAGAAAAACATTTTCTTTATCGTGCCAACGTTTCGACCTTTATTGAGATCATCTTCAGGGCCTGGGATTTACACACATTCTTTAAATTTAACAAAAACATGTAGGATGTGGAAAAAAGTGGATTTATACAATGCAAAATATACTTTCTATATTCAATCAAAATATTTATACTCACTCAAAGTGTTTGTTTTCTGTGTATTTGTGCCATTCTTGCGTGTCGTGTTGAGAAAAAAAATATTTTGTATAAATCCACTTTTTCCCACATCGTACATGTTTTTGTTAAACTTAAACAATGTTTGTTAATACCAGGCCCTGAAGATGATCTCAATAAAGATCGAAACGTTGGCACGATAAAGAAAATGTTTTTCTGAAATCTACATACACCAGACCGCATCTCACGATTTCTGAATAATCATCGATTAACGGTCACTAATCACCACACATTAATGTTATTTTTAAATTTTGAAAATGGGTAAGTTTTTGGACCGTTTGAGGCATTTTAAAAATAAAATAGTTAAGAAAGTCCCCCTTGATACTTGGCACGTGAATAAGAGTTCAGCCCTTAGGTATTTTAAATTTTCTTCTCAACTTAACACTTAGTAATGCTTAGGAAAATTTGACATTTTATTCGTGTGTTTATTTTGTTTTGAAATAACCGTCGATTTCTATGGAAGGGTGCGATGAAAATGGAAGGCATCCATTTTTGAAAAAGCCCCTTCTTAAAAATCCATTTGCGCAGGGAGAAGATTGTGCGTAAGGTTTCCTTATCGGGGCGGAAGGGGTCGGCGTACGTCATTTTTCGAAGTCATTCAAGGGGAGAAGAGCGGGCTGGAAAGAAAATGAGAAAATTCGATTGCCCCTTTCCCCTTTGGCGGATGGGGGGTGGGCAGAACATTAATATCAGACATTTCCCTGTGAAACCGAGGGCTTTTTTCTCCCTCCCCCGTCTCCTTCGCTCATTTAAAACTTGGCCAGAGAAATGAAGTAATGGAAGGAGATGGAAACGGTTGAAGGAGCAAGAAAGAGAGGGAGCTATTGGAGCGAACCCACCCCCGTCCCCGAAGCACCCCTTCGGCAAAAAATAAGAAGAAACTTAGCGGCCCCGAGAAGGGGCGGTGGGTAAGTGATGGCCGGAGCAATTAAAAGTCTTAAAAAGAAAATTGAGTCCCCCATCCAGCCCGTACGTCCTTAGAGACGCGCCCCCGTCCCCGGGTTTTTAATCATAGACCTTTAGCAGCTCCCTCCTCCCTCAGACTCTAAAGGCCTCTTTTAAAAGACTACATTAGCCCCAGGCAAGGGATGGAAACGGCCCAACCACCCAACGGTTACAATCAGAATCCCTTTTTTTATACCATTTTATCGACTTTTTAACTAAACAGACATCACTATCGACAAACGATCCCAATTTCCACTACACCTGTAAAACCTTACGATATCAAACTCTGGGGGTAGATCAAGCTACAATTTAACTTACAAAGCATTCAGATGTTAACCGCCATTTTTATACAGGGTGTCCTGTTTGGATGACCCGGCTGAATTACTCTTGAACCAATGAAGACATCAAAAACCTTGTTTTGGGGAAAAATTATACTATACAGTGTACCTCAAGCCCAGTTCAATTTAAAAAATTCAAATATGCATCCTGACATGTCATTTTAAAGGATTTTTTACGCAGAAAACAATGGTGCAATCGGATTTTAAATTGTTCAAATAATGACCAATGGCCAGAAAAGAAATAAAAAATGGGGGCGGATTGACATGCATTTTCTATCCTTTGCAGCAGTTGTTCAACTGAGGTTGCTGCGTTAAGATTGGCGTAGACACTGTTTTTTAAACGGCCCCACCGAAACGAGTGGAGTGGATTTAAAACGAGTGACCTTGGAGGCCAGCAGATCGGTCCATGAGGTCATATCCATATCCACCCGGAAGTGTCGGTTTAAATAACGTCTCACCTGGAAAGAATTGCGTGCGGGGCATCCATCAAGCTGGAGAATCATTCTTTGTCGTTGCAGAAGAACATCATCTAATAGTGTGGTAAAACCTCCATCAAAAAACTGAACGTTTAACCGTTTAAATTATTTTCGTGGAAATAAGGCTCAGATAATTATTAATTTTTTCTGAGAAGTCCACACCAAACATTGATAGGGTGAACCACCCGATGATGACAAGAGTACGAAATTCTCGGATTTTCCTCTGCCCACCTTCAAAAATTCCAACGGTTTAGGAACGTTAGACGCCTTCATAGTCAGAGTCCCTATGTCCAAGGTGAGAGCGATACTGCTTAAAATTGTCCGGAGTACAATTCTAATTTTATTTTTTGAACACCCAAATCCTTTCCAATATTTCGTAGAGAGGAATTCGGATTTTCTCGAACATACAGTGAAATATTCAGCTCCTCGTAGAAATTAAGCTGCCGGTTTCTTGGTTATGGAACAGCAATTGGCCAGTATCTTCACACCAAACGTTGATACTGTGAACCACTTGATGATGACAAGAATAAGAAATTCTCGGATTTTCCTCTACCTACCTTCGAAAATTCCAACGGCTTAGGAACGTTAGACACCGTCATAATCAGACTCCCAATGCCCCTGGATCGATACAACTTAAAATTGTCCGGAGTACAATTCTAATTTTATTTTTTGAAAAATCCAAATCCTTTCCAATATTTCGGAGAGAGGAATTTGGATTTTCGCTAACATATAGTAAAATATTAAGCTCCTCGTCGCAAATAAGCTGTCAGTTTCTTGGTTTTGGAACAGCAATTGACCAGTATCTTCACACCAATCGTTGATGCAGTGAACCACCTGATGATGATAAGAGTTCGAAATTCTTGGATTTTCCTCTGCCCCTTGTTCAAAAATTTCAACTGTTTATTACGCTATTAGAAGTGAACTTGGATTCATCAGTCCATAGGATGTATGGACGAACTTTTCTTCAGCCTCCCAAATCGACATTTGTGAGAGAAGTGCGACTTCTCGGAAGTCAAAGAGGCCGGCGTACTGCAAGGGAGCATCCTTGGTCCTACACTTTATATCATGTATACTGCTGACTACATATACATCCTGACACTATTATCACCACCTGCGCCGACGCCACCGCAACCCTATCTTATAACTCGAATCCTATCCAAGCTACCTCCAACTACCTTCAACTTTAAAATTTTAAATTCGACCCTATACATCCTGACATATTATTTTAAACGATTCTTTAAGCTGAAAATAATAGTACAATCGGATTTTAATTTGGTCAAAAAATGACAGTTATGGCAAAAAATGAATAAAAAAATACGTGTTTAATATTTTTTAGTCTAGTTCCAAATTTTTACTTTTTTTGTAGAAAAATTATATAGGGTACCTCAGGCCCAGTTCAAGTTTAAAATTTCAAATATGACCCTATAAATCCTGACAGATTGTCTTAAAAAATTATTCAAAAATCGTGAGATGCTGTCTGGTGTGATGTAGGTTTCAAAAAAACATTTTCTTTACCGTGCCAACGTTTCGATCTTTATTGAGATCATCTTCAGGGCCTGGGCCTTTCAACAAACATTGTTGAAATTTAACAAATACATGTAGAATGTGAAAAAAAATCGTTTGTAAATCTCAGGCCCTGAAGATGATCTCAATGAAGGTCGAAACGTTGGCACGATAAAGAAAATGTTTTTCTGAAACCTACATCACACCAGACCGCATCTGACGATTTTTGAATAATTATCGATAAACGGTCACTGACCATTGTCACATTGTCTTAAAAGTTTCTTTTCGCCGAAAACAATGGTGGCAATAGGATTTTAAATTGGTCAAAAAATGACAAAGACATGGGAAAAAAAACCGGCAGCGTAATTTCGCCGAGGAGCTGAATATTTTACTGTATGTTCGCAAAAATTCGAATTCCTTTGTACGAAATGTTGGAAGAATTTTAGGTTTTTCAACAAATAAAATTTAATATGTACTCCGGACAATTTTAAGCCGTATCGCTCTCATATTGTCCAGGGACTTCGGGGCTCTGATTATGACAGGCGTCGTTCATCACCCCGCAGTCCTCAACTGTAATTCGTACACTACAGGAAAAACTACAAAGCATTTCATTCCTATCACAACTAACGACAAAATTCCCCACTATATTAAATTTTCATGCGAGGGAAAAAAGGTTTTCTTTGTCGTATTTGAGAGGGTAATAAAAAATTTATTTTCTGAAAGTTAATCTTTGTCGCTTTATTTTTTATACCTTATTACCATGGAGAATGTAGTCGACTGAAAATTAATTTTTGAAATAAAATGTTTAATTATTACCTCCAGTAAGACCTGAAATAAAAATATTAAGCTTTTGGATTAACATTTATTAATATTAAGCCTAACGCTTTTAATTTAATAACAACTAAAAGCCGATGTTAAAAAATATCAGCTCGTTCATAAATTTCAGCATATTTAAAAGATTTTCATTGGCCAAATGTTATAAAATTGATCCTCATTTATTAATTACCAATGATTCATGAATGAAGACGGAGGAGGTAGGTCTTCAATTGATTATTAAGGACCTGCATTAACAGACTTTAGGGACCTCGAAACAAGTCATATTCAAATCTTTCTCGTACTAAATCAATAGGTTTTCTTAATCATGTTGTTATTAAGCGCAATTCCTTCATTATTGACCAGTTGAAACAAATGGGGAGAAAATTTGATCCATAATCAATATCCATCCATCAACGCTTGGACATTCTTAAAAGAGGTTATATCGAAGAAAAAGGTCATAAGGTCGTATAGCCAACCAGCTGTTAAAGCATTAAGATGTAAAAAATCACTTCAAAGTCAGTGAATGCATCCAAAATCTTCAAAGCCTGAGGAAACACAACCTGATGATACCTTGATTATCATGATACAAAGGAATTTTGGGTAAGGAAAAAGAGATTCGCTGGCCAGAGGAGGATCTGCGAGGCAAGGTTCCAAAGCAATCAGTTTCCTTAATCATGCCGTGATTAAATGCAATTCGTTCATTATTGACCGATTGAAACGAACGAGAAGAAAATTTGATCCATAATCAAAGCATCCATCAACGCTTGTGCCTGTTGAAAATCTTAAAAGAGGTTACACCGAAGAAAATAGTCCTCATAAGGTCAGATAGCCAAGCAGGTATTAAAGAATTGGGACGTAAAAAAAATCAGATCAAAGTCAGGAAATGCATCTCCAAAACCTGACGAAACAAACCTGATTATATCTTCGTTAACAGGACACAAAGGAATTTTGGATAACGAAAAGTACACACTGGTCAGAGGAGGATCTGCAAGACGTAGGCCCTGAACCTAATACGAGGATGGATCCAAATAAGACAAAAGAAAAGTGGATTAAATCCTCAGGTGACACAGTAAGCTTAGGACAAAACAACCCTCAACAATACTGGCAAATTCACTGCTACAGTTAGAGAGGGCTAAACTCAGAGGAGTGATAGGACCTGGTCACTGGCATCTGAGAAAACATCTTGATAACATGACCCTATTTGTAGGTTATGTGATGGTAAGGAAGGTACCGGACGCGCGTTTTTTGTATAAGTCTCAAACATAAGCGATCAAACTCATTAGGGTGTGTCCTTTGATCCTGGTCTTTCAAGCTGGAATGGATGCCATCAGTGATTGTGCCTTGGAAAATCTTAAAAAAGGTTACATTGACAAAAAAATCCTCATAAGATCTAATAACCAAGCAGCCCTAAAAGCATTTGCTTGTAAAAAAACACACATCAAAACTAGTCAATGAATGCATCCAAAATCTCCAAAACCTAAGGAACAATCTAACTTGATATCTTAGGTACCAGGACACAAAGGAATTTTGGGTAACGAAAAGTACACACTGGCCAGAGGAGAATCTGTAAGACATAGGCCCTGAACCTATTCTCGAGATAACAAAAACAAATATAAAAACCTCCGAGGATAGATCCAAATAAGACAAAAGAGAAGTGGATTAACTCTAGAGGTGACACAGTAAGCTTAGGTCAAAACAACCCTCAACAATACTGGCAAATTGACTGCTACAGTTAGAGAGGGCTAAACTCAGAGGAGTGATAGGACCTGGTCACTGCATCTGAGAAAACATCTTGATAACATGACCCTATTTGTAGGTTATGCGATGGTAAGGAAGGTACCAGACGCGTGTTTTTTGTATAAGCCTCAAACATAAGCGATCAAACTCATTAGGGGAGTAGACCTTGGTCTTTCAAGCTGGAATGGATGCCATCAGTGCATGTGCCTTGGAAAACCTTAAAAAAGGTTACACTGACAAAAATCCTCATAAGATCAAATAGGCAAGCAGCCCTAAAAGTATTTGCTTGTAAAAAACACATCAAAAGTAGTCAGTGAATGCATTCAAAATCTCCAAAATATAAGGAGCAAAATAATTTGATGATATCTTAGGTACCAGGACACAAAGCAATTTTTGAATCTATTCTTGGGATAACAAAAAAACAAACAGAATCCTCCATCAGAGAATGGATCCAACAAAGGGAAAAGAGAAGTGGATAAATTCTAGAGGTGGTAGGCACAGGTAAGCATATGTTAAAACTAGCCTCAACAAGATAGACAAACTGCTATAGTTAAAGAGGGCTAAACTCAGAGGAGTGATAAGACTAGATCTCTGGCATCCGAGAAAACATAGGCATCTTCATTGATTTATCTGTAGATTATGCAATGAAGAAGAAGAAACTTCTTCCTATATCATCTTCGATTGCGAAGCAACTGCTCAATAGAGACATAATCTGGTATAGAAAGAAAAGGCAGGAAAAGGAGTAGCAGGGACAGTCAATGACTTAGTAGTCCTTAGGAGAAGGGTGGAGTCGATTGTATAAACCAAGGAACTAGGAAAGTCAAATAACCCTGAAGACAGCTGTGCTTGGTAAACTCAAAATCCCTCTACATCTATGTATATAAGGATAATCTACATTCATGATCATCATCAAGAAAATATTGCATAAAAATAGCTACATTCCTGTGATAATCTTTTTAATTATTTTTAACTTTTTTGACAAGGAATTTATAATCGCTAAGGTCTGGTTTATGATGAGCTTATCGAAAATTTATGTTTAGTAAAAATAGTAGTGTTTCAGTAGACATCATCTTGAACTAGAACTTCGCCGTTTTATTGTGAGAAAGAGTCATCGAGGTCAAGTGGATATCACAGAGGCAGTTGGCGTTTCTCAAAGCGTGCTCTCTATTTCTATCTCCAAAACCTAAGTGACAAAATAACTCGATGATATCTTAGATACCAGGACACAAAAGAATTTTGGGTAACGAAAAATACACACTGGAAAGAGGAGGATCTGCAAGACCATACAGGCCTTGAACTCTTGGAATGGATCCAAAAAAGACAAAACGAGAAGTGGATAAACTTTAGAGGTGCTAGACACAGGTAGGCTTATGTTAAAACTAACCTCATCAAGGCAGTCAAACTGCCACAGTTAAAGAGGTATGATAAGACTATTAACCGCTCAGTGGCATCTGAGCAAACATGGGAATTTCATTAATAAACACATCTGTAGAAAGAAGAAGCTTCCAACGACATTATCTTCGATTGCGAAGCAACTGCTTAATAGAGACACTTGGTATAGAAAGAAGCAGGGAAAAGAGTAGCAAGGACAGTCAATGACTTAATTGTCCTTAAAAGAATTCGATTGTAGATAGCAAGGAACTAGGAAAGTAAAATAATCCTGAAGACTGCTGTACTTGATGAACAGTAGTATCTGTATTCATGATCATCATCAAGAAAATATTGCATAAAAATCGCTACATTACCATGATAATCTTTTCATTTATTTTTACCTTTTTCTAAAAAAATTTATGATTGCTAAGACCTGGTTTATGATGAGCTTATCGAAAATTTATCTTTAGTAAAAATAGTAGTGTTAATCAGTCAAAACATTTTCCCAATTATGTTTTATTGTATTTCAAACTCTCGACATAAACTGCCAAATGAATAGGGATATTTGTAATTTATACTCATTTTGTAAAAAAACACACACCTTTTCTGGTCTTTTCTCCATTTTAAATTAGTTGTATTCTCTTTAACGATGGAAAGATATCATCTTGAACCAGAGGTTCGCAGTATTATTGTAAGAATGCGTCATCGAGGTCACCGGCAAGTGGATATCGCAGAGGCAGTTGGCGTTTCTCAAAGCGTGGTCACCCGGGCTTCAGCCCGATTCCGAAAGACTTGGAAGTGCCAATAGGAGGCCTGGTAGTGGATCTCAGGCGCTAATGAGAGGACAGAAATATTGTCATTGATGCAAGACGGACCCTGTCCACAGTGCCCGCCAGATCCTAAACGAAGTACAAGATATTTTGGCGAGGCCTTCATCAACACCAACGATTCGTTTGAGGGAAGTCGGCCACACATCGAATGCATCTTTAAGACGACCTGGAGCAACAGCCCGCCACCAGTAACTCAGGAGAATATGGTGCATATGTCTCCCACTGAGGGTCGAAATGTCGACGGCTTAGAATACGGTGCAGCGAGCCCCTAGAAGAGAATACCAATCGGAATGCTGTTATGTGTACTGATGAGTCAAGTTTTTGTCTGTATAGTGATAGCAGGCGCCGAAGAGTCTACCGAGAAAGGGGTTTCGTACCCCAGTTCGTGCTCTCTTCAGAGCAGTTTGGGAAGGCGGTGAAATGGTCTAGACTAGGATTTACACTGGAGGACGAACTGGACTCCATATTGTCGAAAGCAACCTCACAGCAGATCGTTATGTCCAAGAGATTACCTCAACCAGGGATCTCATTGACATGGATTTTCGAATTCGGAGACAACGCAGACCTGAAAGAAGTTCGTCATCGATGCTTAGAAAACCTGGGAATTTCCCATCTGCCCCGACCACCATTGTCTCCAGACCTCAATCCCATCGAGCACAAGTGCGTTACAGAGGCTTTTCAATCACCATCCACAACCAGTTGACCTTCATCAACTGAATGCAGCATTGCACCATCTATGGAGTTAAATTCCTTATGAAATTAGTATTACTTATTAGCAGTATGTACCAACAGGTGGTTTTTAGCAAACAGAGGACATTATATTCGGTATTAACTGTTTAAAAAAATTGCTGTTCCAATAAACAAAATTATGGAATTAAAATCTTTTATTTTGTTATTTTTCAAAATTCCTTTATTAAATTTTCGTTCAGTAAAAAACATAATTTCTAATAAATTTTAATGCAATTTTTAATTAAAATAAAATAAAAATGCTAGGGAAAGTAAATACATCAAAATTGGCAATTTGCCTATTTATTTTTGAGCAGTTTATTTCAGACCTAGTTATTTCTTCAGGTAAACAACACAAAATATCAAATTAAACGTTGTTTTCTTCTCTACGGAACTCAATGGAAAGTCTACCAAAATATCACAGAATCTTAGAGAAAATGTAAATATTTTCCAATTGTAAATTTAAAAGAAAAAATACGTAAGGGTTGGAATTGATGAAGGATATCTTAATCAAAGTGCGAGTCAATTTTGCATGAGATTTTCAAGTTTAGGATGAAGGGTTTAGATCGATAAAGAAAGGCAAAATGCAAATTTTCAACCCTTATTTCTCTATCGTCCTTGAGCCTGGTCGAGGGCGAGCAGGGGTGGCTGGTTGTTTTAAATCCCTCCATTTCTCTTTCTGCCTCTTTTGCCCCGCGGGTGGAGGGGCGCTGGCTTGAGAGCTGGCTTAATAAGAAGAAAAAAGCTCCCCTCTCAAGTCTTTCCTGTTAATCTCATTCCGGTTGGATCTCCTTCTATTAATAATAACTCCCTGACAGACCCCCTCGCAATTCTTCTTGATGGGAGGATCAATCTGCACCGGGGCGGGGTATTTTTGTAATTACGGAGATTTCCAAGGGGGGAGGTCCCGTCGGAGTACCCTTCTCTCAGCCGATATGACCGAATCGCTTGTATTCATCCGAGGAGCAATAACCTCCTTGGCATAAAAATCAGTAATATCCATACGCACAGTGGAAATCAAAGAACAGTTTCTAGCAGAATAAAAACAAGATGGTATCATATTTAGGTAAGAGTTAGCCGACGTCTTGAGTGCCAAGATGCCAAAGACCCTCAGAGGATCTAATTCCGAAGAAAAGTAGGTGACCAAACCAATAGACCATGTGCCAAAGCTCTCTCGCATTTATGGAAAGACTGCTAGCTTCTAACATCCCAGTTATATTTTTTTTAATAAACCAACCTTGGAGGTTGTGAAATGCCGAAAAACGTCTGTCATATCAAACCAACAAAGATAGGCAGGCCAAAATGATCGATGACGACATGGTCTCAAATGAACTATTCTTGAATGAATAAATCGTAAAGGAGGCCGATGACCTAATAAAGTAGTAAAACCAAGAGTTAAGAAAAAATTGAAGGCGAATAGATCATTCAAGGCACCAGGTATAAAAATAGATGTTTTGAAAGGACCATCTTTCTGTCTAATTTTGTTCGCATCAAATTAAATTTTTTTAAAAAATCAAGCGTCACGGGGCAAAGCTGAGTTGTGACAACTTGACATATCATGGCGATGGAGTGCAATTGCGAGACTCCATTTTACGTAACTGGGGCTTTATTTTGGTACAAGTTGGATGTGGAACCATATTTTCGATCCTTATAGGAGATTAGAAGATAGAAGACTTTTGTCTTAAGGTGCAGACACTGAGACGTGAGTATTGGTTTTAGCAGTCCGGTTGCATATCTGCGAGACGGTTTATAGTTTCCTTCAGTCAATCTTGAGTAACAGGATAAGATAAGTAAATAAATGATGGAGTATTTGCAAGGAATTCGTGAACCTCCTAGATTCCGTCGGTAAGTGAAGATTAAAGATAATTTGCTGGCATTAATCATCATTTTCCATTTGCTGGTTCATTGGTCTATAACTCCATCAATGCTTGGGTTTCAGCTGATGCTTCTTTCCTTAAGCTCCACTTACAAGAACTGTGGTCTGCGGATTGCGCTGTTTTGGTTATAAGGTTCCTTCGCTTCAATCTTAAGTCAAGGGATAACCTTAAATATGTGATATATCCTTTGAAAGGAACTCGTGAACCTGCTAGATTTGTGCGTGAGATCTCGTGGTTTCGTCGTTAAGTGAAGACTATAGACGATTTGCTGGTATTAGTCTTGATTCTCCAGTTGCTGGTTCATTGGACTATAACCTCCATATATGCTTGGGTTTTGGGTGATGCTTCTTTCCCTAAGCTCCCCTTACAAGAACTGTGGTGTCGTCTGCGAACTGCGCTGTTTTGGTGATATAGTTCCTTTACGTCTATCTTAATTCAATGGATAACCTTAAATATATGACGGATTCTTTGCAAAAAATTCGTGAACCTGCTAGATTTATGGGTGAGATCTCGTGGTTTGGTCGGTAAGTGACGACTAGAGACGATTTGCTGGTATTAATCTTGATTCTCCATTTGCTGATTCATTGGACTACAACCTCCATATATGCTTCGGCTTTGGCTGATGCTTCTTCCTCTAAAGCTCCACTTATAAACACTGCGATGACTACGAATTGCCTTGTTTTAGTGATATGGTTCCTTCCCGTCAATCTTGAGTCAATGGATAACCTTAAATATATGACGGATTCTTTGAAAGGAATTCGTGAACCTGCTAGATTTATGGGTGAAATCTCGTGGTTTGGTCGGTAAGTGACGACTAGAGACGATTTACGGGCATTAATCTTGATTCTCCATTTGCTGGTTCATTGGACTATAACCTCCATATATGCTTGGCCTTTGGCTGATGCTTCTTCCCCTAAAGCTCCACTTATAAAAACTCGATGTCTATGAATTGCCCTGTTTTGTTGATATGGTCCCTTCCCGTCAATCTTGAGTCAATGGATAACCTTAAATATATGACGGATTCTTTGAAAGGAATTCGTGAACCTGCTAGATTTTTGCGTGAGATCTCGTGGTTTGGTCGTCAAGTGAAGACTATAGACGATTTGCTGGTATTAATCTTCATTTTCCATTTGCTGGTTCATTGGTCTATAGCATCCATATATGCTTGGGTTTTGGCTGATGCTGCTTTCCCTAAAGCCTTGGGGCCTGGATTTCATGTTCATCAGAAACTTGATCTTTGTACACCTAAGGCGGAACATTCTATATGTGATATGGGGTTTTATTGTAGTTCGACAAGGAAACGTTTAGAAAAAATTTGATTTTGTCTTCGCCATTAGCGACCTCAATTCATAGTAGGTACATAGAAAGATCCTTTTCATAGCTCAAAATATGAAATTTGTATAATCAATGGTGCAATTATCGTCTTTTTCTTTCTTTTTTTTAAACGACAATAATTCATACAAAATTCTTCCTGGCTATAAAATTATCCTGAACCCTAGATGTACTGTTTAGTTAAAAATACACAGTGACTCCCACCCCCATGTAGAAAGAAGTTAAGCTATTAGGTGCCGGAGGGTTCCACCCCCTCTAATCAGATAAATTAGCTCAGCCGCCCACCCCCGGTTTCAATCAGTCAATGATAGTCTCCCGTATCCCTGTTGGAACGTTTATACCATTAGCCCAACCTTTACCGACCTTTGAATACGTTAACAAAATAAAGTTAGTTTCGGCCCAAATTCCGTTTGGGAAATTCTATTTGTCTATGGCTCCAATCGAGGGGCGCGCGCGGGAGAGGACCGCGAATGGGATTTGAATAAAATCATCATTTTTTGTTCAACATGATAACTTTGTGATTTAATTCTTTTTTGTTTTTAATAAATATTTCACACTAATGCGCTTGTCGAGAGATACCATGAACTGGAGCTTCTCCATAAAACGGTGGTTGTCTGATCCGGACATAGAGGTCTGGAAGGTATCGAAAAGGCAAACGGGCCGTCTAAGGTCCTAACCTCTGGACTTAACCGACCGATAAGTGCAGACAAGCTTTCACGCATCACGGGAGGAAAAGGGTCACTCGATTAAGGATAAGCCAGGCGAGGTTGACACACTTTTAGGCCAAAGCACGCGTATGAGTCCGTCAAAAAAAGAAACATTGCTCGATTGAACCACCTACTTAAAAGGTGCAATTCCTTGGCTCCCTATAGAGAGCGCGTAGGAATGCCACCCGATACGAGAATTGTACACGACTACAAGTATGACCCTCCTGTTCCGATTCTTGGAGGAAACAAGTTTTATTATATACAGTACTGATATTTGTATCCCCTGGTGTGTGTTGAAAATGAATGTATTTATTAGCGTGAATTTGTAGAGCACCCCCTCGGAGGATCCAACCCGGAGAAAAAGAGTCAATCTCACCCGATTAACGATAGGCTATGCAAGCACTCATATGTACTTATTAGCGTGAATGTTTAGTGTGGCAGAATATTGAGTGTAATTGAGGTCAATTCGTTTACGCAACGGAACTTATTATGTTAATATTAACTAAATTAAAATAGGACTTTGGCTTGACGGATTTATACTTTGATCAAGGACTACTTAACAACTTATCGACAACACCTGAAAAAATAAAAATTGAATAATTGATTAATTTTGTTTGTTTTTTTAATTGGGGGATTTTTGTGAAAAACACCAAATTACATAAATTTTCCAATTTTTTTGTTAACGTCAGGTGTTGCAATTATGCAATTTCATAACATTTTTGGATTTTATTAAACGGTTTTAGATCCGTAGGAATAAGAATATAAGAAATAAACAAATAAGAAAAAAATCAACTAAAGTTTCTAAATTTTTTATATACATTTGTAATTTAATATTATAATCATTCTATTTTTTGATATTCGGAAAATATGAGAGGCATTTAGGAGGCAAAATTAGAGACTTTTTTTTGCAATGAAACGACCATTGGATAACTGAATGTCTCTTCAGTCTTTATCAGTAAAGTTTTACTTTTATGACATAATAAATTAGAAAAAATTATGCCTAAAAATAACGCGTACCATTAATTACAGGTTCTTAGTTTCTGCTAGGTTTCCTGTGGATTGGTGGAAAGTCATCACCGTTTTTGTAAACAAAAAAATTCTTAAAAGGATAAAAATCTCTCTATAATATTAAAAAAGTTTTGGCTGAAGTGTGAGAGAAAGAAGGACCTATGCGATTTTAATGGTGTAGAAAGAGAAAGAGATTGGGAAAGGGTAATCGCGACGTTTAATGGAATTTTTCACTTCTCTCACTACTTTCTCAATTTAAAATTTAAGAAACCATGTCATACGTTCTTCGTTGGAAAGAGTAACTTTTTTCAAAATAAGCCTTATTTAAAACTTATAAATAATTGCTATCAGAACGTACTTCAATCCGTAAGTTACATACTTTATGTTTTTTGTTCGGAATAAAATTTTAATTAAATTTTATTTATATATATAAAACAATATGTATATACAGGGTGGCCCCAATCGATTCAGCCACACTTCCAGATCTTATAGGACGAAATTGAACGCTGAATAAAAAAAGGACCTATGATCCTGTGTCCGCAAACCCTTCGGTTCCGATCTACAGGAAAAAAAACCATGAAAAACCACGTTTTTTGGCCTTATTCATGAAATTGTTAGCAAACCGTTAGCCTGACCGTAAAACAGCTCGAAACAACATCTGTAGAGGATTAATTTCTGCGTCGAATGAGATTAAAACCAGCCTGATCGGCCAAAATTTCATTTTTGGCGATTTTTCGAAGTTTGGAGGTGAAGGGATACACAAAATTCACCATTTTTGACATTTTTATCGAAAATTCACAACTTGAACACCCTATCAAGAAATTCTCCGTCACGTTAGACCAACTCCAGTCCGATTCATGAAACATTCGAATTTTGGCTAATTTACTGCTTTTCACTCAAATCGAATGATAGTGTTTTCTGATGGGTACCCCCTACTGAATGAAATAATGTACGAAAAATCTGAACGGCTTACTTAACAATTTTAGAAATTCTGCGCAACTTTTAATGAACATTATATTTTATTTATTGTAAAAAACCATTACAATAACTTGAGCGAAAAATATTTTCTGCGTTGCGAGTGCGATAGTGAGCGAATCATCAACAAACGAGGTTTGTAACGGAGAATTTTTTTATAGGGTGTTCGAATTGTGAATTTTCGATAAAAATGTCAGAAATGAAATTTTCGGCCGATCAAGCTGATTTTAATCTCATTCGACGCAGAATCCTCTACAGTTGTTGTTTCGAGCTGTTTTATGGTCAGGCTAACGGTTTGTTAACAATTTCACGAATAAGGTCAAAAAACGAGGTTTTCCATGGTTTTTTGCCTGTAGCTCAGAACTGACGGGTTTGCGGACACAGGTTCATAGGACCTTTTTTACTCAGCGTTCAATTTCCTTTTTAAAAAGATAGTTCCTACTCACAATAAGTTGTTTTGCAACGATCCGGATTTCGAGCCTTTTAGCTCATCATCAGGTTGAAGGACTTCTACAACCACGTCTCTCGACATGAATTGCCAAATTGAACCCGTTGATACCTCCGCCAACGCGACGTTCCAATTAGCAGCTGATTTTTTTCATGGCGCTCAATTTGAACGTGCGAAACGCGGAAATTATAATATAAATAAATATTATACTAGTAAATACTTAATATTATTAAATTACTATAAAAATAATAACAATTAAAATAATTAGTTTANGAAAACTTAAAATCCTGCATTATTTTCCGGACAACCCAATACATATTTAAAATGGGAGGTAGATCAAAATCTGTTATATTATTAATGCATTTATCACCATGTTCAATTTTACATTTTTTAATTTCAAATTTCTCAAACCAATCTAATTTGGTTGTATTTCAACTGTTTTCAAGCGTTCAATTTCTTCCTATAAGATCTGGAAGTGTGGCTGAATCGATTGGGGCCACCCTGTATATAAAACCTGCATACAATACATAATAATTTTTGATCCAGCGACGTAGCAATGTATGTCTAAATATTTTTTTTTACCAAGAAACAATATCGATAGCCGTTATTTATACGTATACGCACATGTATACGAACGTATACGTTTATGTATAATGACTTTTTATTGATTGATATAAGTAAACTGCAATTAGGACTACATGAAGGAGATGGCATGAGATAAAAAAGTTTGAGAAATTTTTGTTCATTTTATTCTTATTTTTCTAACTAGTATTAAATTAAAAACTATAGATTGTTGATAAAGCACAAAGAAAAAACATCCAGTTTTCCAACTTGAAAGGAATTTAGGACTTTAAGAACTACAGAAGATGGCATGAGATAAAAAAAGTTTGAGAAATTTTTGTTCATTTTATTCTTATTTTTCTCACTAGTGTTAAATTAAAAACCAAAGGTTGTTGATAAAGGCACAAAGAAAAAACATGCAGCTTTCTAAATGCTGTAATAATTGGATAAACTCCAGAAATTTTATGAAGTGAAAGGGACGCCAAACATCGAGTGAAACGGGAGAAAAAAAATGCCCCGGCTGATCCAGCCCAAAAATCTATTTTTTTTTATAAAAATTGCTTGAAATGAATCTGATTTTTTTTCCAAAAGACAAATTTTTTAGCCTTTACTGGAAGCGACTTTTCGTTTGTAAATTTTCATATGTTAAACCTAACCCATCGTTAACAGTTTTATCATTTTTATTTAGCCAATCCATTATTTTATTGATAATTTTAAAAAAATTTAAAAAAAATATTTGTATTAAATTCACTAGTTTTCATGGTCTGCTTGACCAATTAATATCTTTCAATTAATTAAGGTTTTTAGTTGAGATAAAAAAGTCAATGTCACGAGCGGGATTCGAACCCAAGACCTTCGACTAGATACGCCGCTGCTCTACCACTTGAGCTATCGTGACCTCGATCCACTCGGACAGTAACTTCCCATCTCAACCCCACCTTTTTGAATTTTCCTCCTTTTTGCCATTTTTCAATTTTTCATTTGTCGCCGAGAATCAAATTGATTACACCACATTTGAAAAATGGCAAAAAGAAGGAAAATTCAAAAAGGTGGGGTTGAGATGGGAAGTTAGTGCCCGAGAGGATCGAAGTCACGATAGCTTCCTTGAATATATAATTACAACTATTTGAAGTTAGAATTGTTCAAATAGCTGATATGAATTTAAAGGAATGGCACAGTTATATAAGTAAATAAGTAAGTTCCTAAATTTCCTTGTGTACCAACGTAATGGCAACGTCTAATTGTAAGCAAAATTTAATTTTTTAAGTTTATTTGATAACCATCTATGCAAATTATATACATTTTATCGTTTACATATATCCTAACGGGTACCAGCAACCATCGTTGCTCTCCCAGATTTCTAGGTTACTATTCTCGTAAAGCCTTAATGGGTTTAAGGGGAATGGATTGAATGTGTTAAAAAATGAGGACAGTGTTTATGAATGGGTAAAGGATGTTACAAAGTAAATAAAAATTACAGGGGTCGCCATTGTTATTTTCGAAACCTACTAATTTAGAAAAAAAAATTTAGCCTATGCTCTACTTAAGTTATCTTAAAAAATATTGCAATAATTACAGTTTTTTTCTTTCAATTTCTTAAAAAAGTTAAAAAATGGATTTTTAACGGTAATTTTTATTTTCATATGCGGATTCATCAAATTAATGCGATTTTATGAGAAAAACAGATAGATTTAGAAAGTTTCAATTCACTAGTGTCACCTCTGGTTTTCTTAAAAATTACTCAGCCAAGAAAAAAATTATTTTTTTAACCATAAATTCTGCTTTTAACCATTACAATAATTCGGTTTTCTCCAATTTGTTGCTTTTCTCAAAAATTACACAACATATAAAACATTGTAAAGAGAATTTTTCTTAGCAAAATCTCTACTTTCAAAATCGAAATTTATTCTATAAACGGTTGCCAACAATTTTATTTGCAGATTCATCAAGTCAAATGAATGTTATGAAAAATGGCAGAAATATCACAGATAAATTGCTTGAATATTGAATAAATAATCATATAAATAAATATATAAACAAATAAACCTTTTTTAAAAATTAATTAAGGTTTTTAGTTGAGATAAAAAGTCAATGGCACGAGCTGGATTCGAACCCAAGACCTTCGGCTAGATACGCCGCTGCTCTACCACTTGAGCTATCGTGGCCTCGATCCACTAACTTCCCATCTCAACTCCACCTTTTGAATTTTCCCTCCTTTTTGTAATTTTTCAAATGTCCGAGTGGATCGAAGACGATAGCTCAAGTGGTAGAGTAGCGGCGTATCTATCCGAAGGTCGTGGGTTCGAATCCCGCTCGTGACACTGACTTTTTTATCTCAACTAAAAACCTTAATTAATTGAAATATATTTATATTTTTAACTGTTTGCTTTTTTTTCCAGAACGCTCGAAATTGTTTTGTTCTGACGACGCTCAAGTACCGGTCAGTTGTGGGATTCGAGTGGCCGTTTAGCACCCGGGTTCCGACCATCCATCTTGTAAGTACTTGAATACAAAATCGTATATTACTCGGCTGTCAGAATGTAGAGAGTTATCGTATATCAAAATGACATTAATAACCCCTTTATAGCCGTGCAATAAGATACTGTTCACACAACATTGCTCCGACCAAAAAGCCATCGCGAAGCTCACCTTCAGATAAGCTCCGTTTTCACCAATTCCTCACTTTCACCTTGCTGTTGTTGGCGTTGAAAAATATTATTTCAAACTTGAACATGACGAAAATGAAGAAAAAAACGAATGAAAATTTACTGAGGCCGACTAAAAAAATATTTGCTTTAATGAATCGATGAATTTGTCCTTGTGTTTATATACTATATTAATATAAAGAAATAGTCAAAAATTGAACTAAAACCAAACACTAGTAGTTTTAAACGTCTGAGAAGTACATTTAAAAAAATATGGTGTTCCCTCGTAAAACAGTAGAGCGAAAACTGGACTTAGATGGAGCTTAAAATGTGAAAAATATCTTGAAATTTCTAATTATTACAATTTAAAAATAAACTTTCAAAAATCGAGTGGGAGATAGTAATTGGTGAGAAAGAGATGTAAAAAAAGACAGAGCATGTGTGAGAAAGCACGAGAGGAAATAATGAGCTTTCGTGTGAAAGAGAGAAAAGAAAAAATCGAGCATGTGAGGGAGGGAGAAGAGAAAGAAATGACAAGTGTAGAAAAGAGAAAGAGATAGAGTATGTGAAAGACAACGAGAGAGAAATATGTAGAGAAAGTAGAAGTGTAAAAGACAAAAGAAAGAGAGAGAGTATGGGTAAGACAGCAAGAGAGAGAAAGAAATATCGATTGTGAAAAAAGAGAGAGAGCTTGTATGTGAGTGAGAGAGAGAGAGAGAGAGAGTGCGTGAGAGAGCAAGAGAGAGAAAAAGATCAATTGTGAAAAAAGAGAGAGAAGGAGCATGTGATAGAGAGATATAGAGAAATTGCAAATAGGAGAGCATGCATAAGAGAGAGAGAGAGAGAGAGAGAGAGAGAGAGAGAGAGAGAAGAGAGAGAGAGAGATAGAGACAGCAAGGTAAGAATTAGTAGCTAATAAATTACACGGCGCAAAGTTCATTAGTTTTGCAATAACTACAAGTCATGATGGTTTAGCATAATCGTACAGCCGTGAAAATGGGTCGAATCTTGTTTTTCTTAATTTCTCCTTTTACATTTATAAACTTTTCTATATTTCCTACTAATTTTATCGGATTCGGAGAGAAAGTAGAGAGACAAACAGACGGAGAGAGCATTTAGAATTTAAAAAACTAGTGGTGAAATATAAAATCTTGCCTCTTTTCCTGCCTAACTTAAGGAGAGATAGTTCGATACATACATCGAGCATATGAGAAACAGAGAAAGTGTAAGTATTGAAAAAAGAGAGAGCATGTATGAGATAGCAAGAGAGAAAGAGCAAGTGTGAAAGAGAAAACCAAAAAGAGAGATCATATGAGGGAGAGCGAGAGAGAGAGAGAGAGAGAGAAAGAAAGAAAGAAAAAGAAAATGAAGAGAAAGAGAGAAAGAGGTGATGTGTGAGAGAGCGAAAAAAGAGAAATAAAGAGTAAGTGTGAAAGAGAAAAAAGAAAGAGGGAGAGCATATGCGAGGGAGAAAGCGAAAGAAAAAGCAATTGTGAAATATAAAAAGAGAGAGACTGTACATTAATGTTGTTGTGTTTTGTTTATTTGTTTGTTTATTCTACTCATTTTGAGACTAATGTTTTTTGTTTGTTTGTTTTTTTGCCAGGAAGTTTTCGGCACATTTAGCACGAAGACGTCGACCTTTTTGAGAGTCGGGAAGAATTGAATGTCCAGCGGATTCTGATCGACAATCGACTCCACACCATCAATAAATCTATCATTCCTTCAATTCTTGAGCATATCAATCAATTATGTAATTAATAATAAATTTTTACGCATATTATTGTTTTAATTTAGTTTTTAAAAATTTAGGAAACTGATTGTGTTGTTTTAAATGTGTATTCAGAGTTTAAAAAAAAAGGGGGTTAGACAGGGGTGTATTTTAAGTCCTACACATTTTCCCTGTTCATTTCTCTCTACTTGAATATGACGTGTGGATAAGCAATACTAAATCTGATTCAGTAACGTGGAGGAAGGACACAAATTGGGATGTGGTTTTTATATATTTTTATTCTCCATTTAAGAATGTTTCTAAGGTAAGGAGTGCGTTACGTTGTTGAGAAAAGTCTCACATGTATATGCTGAAAAGTATCGTACATAGTGTGCTTCCTTGAATGAACACCAGAGATGAAAAAGTTAAGTTAATCAAAAAGTACAATTTTAGAATGAGAAAGTATGTATTAGAAAGAAAGGATTCGCGTTTCAATAATAAACCATACGCCATGGAACGTCTGAGAGCAGTGGTTTTTGACTTCCCAAGCACTCCAATTTTCTGTTTTTATTGTATTTTTCCTAGACTTTATTTTAAGTATAATTAGATCATTGACTGTCACTGCTGCAATTCTTTTCTTGGGGTCTTCTTGATATGCCTGGTTATGTCTAACTTTTGCTTCGTATGCTAAGATAATATAGGTGGCAGTTTCTTTATCTTCATTCCATAACTTACAAATTAGGTCATAATTGAACATACCTGTTGTCACCTATCACCCTGAGTTTTACCCTCCCTAGCTGTTGCAACGTGTCCAATTTTGATGATTTTTTAATCATAAATATGTCTGGCACCTCTGGAGTTCGTCCCCTTCTCGGTTTTTATGAACCCATTCTGAGATGGAGGATTTTGTATGTCCTTTTTTTTCTTCTTTTTTTACGAGGGTTCGCAACAGCAGAGGTCATACAAACCCTCAGGGTGCCGGTGTTTTTGAAAAAAAGCCCATTTATAAGTATGTCGGGTTCGAATTCAGGGCCGCTGGATTCGAACCCGGGACCTTTACCTTACAGTGATGAGCGCTGAGTCAACGCCTAAACCGCTGCGGCCACCGACGCCCCCCTGTATGTCCTTGTTATTCCAATATAGGTTCTAGGCCTACATACAGGTCCTAAGGCTAAGGGAATTTGGTGGATTAGTGAAGCCTTGGTGGTCAGGAATAATATGGTCTGCTTTATTTCAATTTTTGACTTTAGTTTTTTTTTTCTTAACTTTTTTTTTCTTATTTTGTTGATGTATTCATTGCCCTACGACAGACCGCTGAAGAAAGCGATGTTAGAAGAGCAGGCTAGAGTCACTTTATCTGCCATCTACCGGATTTGTACAATCATCATGGCTCCGACATCTGTCGAGTCAAGATGAAATCGGTTATGGTGATAATTGTATTTTACAAATAAAACAAGCTCTTAAACTAGAGCAATGAGACACACAGGACATGTGCGATTTACGATTGGTTTATAAGGTACGCGTCGACCCAAGCGTGAATGAACATTAAAATAAGTTCACACCTTTGCGATCGCAACTTCTATCTTAAGATAAGGAGACACCACCTGGTCTCTTTCATCACTGCTAGGAAGATGGAAAATCAAAAAAGTGGTGAGTTTTTTATAAAAATCCATGTTTCGTTCTCCAATGTTGTAACGGGTGGTTGTTAAAAGTAACTCTGAAGAACAGCTTGAAACGCTCAGAAATTCTCAGATCCCACATCAAGCACAACAGGTATCATTGAAATAAAAACTCCTAGGTTCCAACAATTTTCGTGCATTCCGTACTTTTTCCTCTATGTACTAAGCCGAAAATTGAAAAACACGTTTTTCGGGTAATGCCAACAAATATGGCAAAGAAGGAAGTTTCGTCATCAACAATATAGTCGAGGAATGGTTGATTGTTCGTACCAACCGGTAATGAAGTAGCTAGTATGGTAGTGATTGACTTACAGAATTCTGTACCATCTCTCTTCAAGAGACCAGTACGAGTTCATTACTAAGCAAACCCCAAGAGGACATCTCGCAATATCTCGTAAGTACACGACATCAATTAGATGTATGATTGTCAGTTTTCCTAAGTTTGTGCTAAGGTAATTAAATGAAGAATGGCAGTTTAGGTAAGAATAACAAAAAAGGATGCACCAATCAGCTCTTGTGTAACTAGGACGGACTGTCTCACATTCATATGGATGCAGCCATTGCTTTCTTCTCTTTCGACTTCTCAAATACCATAGCTCACAATAACATCGACGTCGAACTGGTGATTGTTCGAACAAAGGCGAAATCTCACGACAACTCGCACAAGCTTGATTTTTTTCTGTAGTCCCCAAAATCGATGCGACGTAGATGATCATAATCGTGCTGGCCAGGTCTTGTTTATTTTATTCTTCTTGATTCCACACTGTTTTACAACAAACCACTAACGTCTTTTAAGAAAAGAAATAAATCAAAGCTGAAATTATTTGCAGTTTTGGGAGAACAGCTATAGCAGAATATGAAGGTAATTGTAGGTCAGACGAGGAATAAAGCACAGTGAAGAGCTCTCTTCTATAAATGCCCATCAACCCGTAGGCATCACGGAGAAAATTCATCAAGTTTCATGCAATAATAACTCCAGTCAGATCCGTTTCGGCACATTGGTATTTTTTGTGGATGGTCTCACCTTGCACACTTCTATATCGAGAAATGACACAATTGACATGGATGTCATTTTTTCAAGGAAATTCATGCAACAGCAACTACAGTTTTGGTTCTGGTCTGTCAGCACTGTTTCGGCACTTTGGTATCTTCTGTGGAGGGTCTCACCTTGCTTATATCCCATGACCAACCACAGAAGATGGGGAAATTTAACAACTTTAATGTCATCAAATTTGAAATTGTATAGTTATAAGGAAAAACCCAGCCCAGAAAACGGTTAAAAGGCGATCCGCCTCTGACAGACCAAAACCAGGATAAGGATAGCAAAATGATCTGTAACGACCAACCTATTGGTTCATCGACCCACAGATCACAAAGCAAAATCTCACACTTGTTAATAACTGTAACTAATTCTGTCAGAAACGCCAGTTATTTGGCATATGGTATGGTGTTCCCAGGTACCGTTCATGTTGATTTTTTCAGAGATCTGCAATGCTTAATGTAAGACGAGAGAAAGAAGTTGTTTATTAGGTTTTTTAAGATTTCCTCTTGAGGTCTAAGGGGTGATGAACCAGCAGGTTGGTCATTTACAACATTTTGGTCAGCCTATTCTCGGTCAGACGGAAAGAGGATGGGTTGACCAAAATGATCGAAAACGACCAAGGTTCATCACCTCATACCACAATATCTAGTACCAAATAGACCTTTCTCGCGTCTTGCATTAAACCGTCGAAAAATTAACGTTGATGCTATCTGTCGGTAAGTGGGAACACCATGACACCATATGTTGCAAAGCCGTATCATAGATTTAAACGGTCCAGTGCGACCTGCAGCATCTAATGACCATCACCGACGACTAGATTGAAGCTTTATTGTCAGAAACAATGGGCAGTTATAACTTTTGACAGATAATTCAAGATAGAAGCGTTTTACGATCCGCGGGGACATTCACCTGGCATCTGTTGGTTCACGGCCGAACCGGGACGGATCAATACAGCATCCCTGGACCGGAGCACTCTCTTGCCTTGATTACGTACTAACCGGCTGAAGCTCGCAATTACTCCTTAATGCAAATTAACCAATGGGAGCCGGCTTCATTTACATATTGTTTTAGCACGTGTTGGAACGACGTAACCTCGAGTAACCTCCCTCTTCGACAGACAGCACGGCAGCTTGCTTTCTCTTACAATTTAGCTCTATCGTGTTTATCAACCTATTGATTTTTTTTCTCTAGCTTATCTAAGTTTCTGTGTTTACGTCTGATCGCCGGGTCTTGTGGAAAAGCATTTATGGATAGTGTTCTCATGATGTATTGTCGCCAACTGGAAAATCCATGAGGTGTTATTAAAGCGGTTTAAACGTTGTGCCTTTCCATCGTAATTAGCGCGGATAATAGACGCTTTTGGATATTTTTGAATCAATTTGAATGATAGTTCAAAAATAAAGAGTGTGCAGTTCTTCAAAGGTTGTCGGATGGTAGGACTCTGATGATCCTGGGGATGCGGCCGAACGGGATTCGCAGTTCCTCGTCATTGTCAGTGAGCGTTAATTAGAGAACGTTTCGACAGGCAAACGATTTAAGGGGTTGCGTTTGGGCCTAAGTTAATCCCATCGTGCGTTTCCAATCCTCCGGAAAAGCATTTTCGGCTCGTGTAAAAGTACGTGTGAAAGTGTTTTCCCCGTTTATAACCTCACCCCCGTTGTAAGTATCCGAGATCCAATGGAAATATAAAAAGACTCACCAATCCTGAGAAACGGGACGAGGAGGGCGAATGCCACGAGTGCTGGACGTCGCCCCGACGGCGTGCCGACGACGGACAACCGTGAAATTCACAACGGAGAGCTGTCGGCCCGGTAAAAAAAATAAAAAAACAAAATAAAAAAAATAGGAACTTATAACCCCGGTTTTATTTGTTTGGGAGGGGAAATTGCCTGCCTAAAGAGTGCTCCACCTGCTCACATTCCGGCCAATTTTTCTCCAGGATTAACATTTTTTTCGTGTTCCAGAGGGACACCGTCAATTCTCATCGCCCCACTGACCTCCTATCTCTCCAACCCCGCCTTCCTCAAACTAGACCACTGAACTTAACACGAGATAAAACCCCAATACTTAAACAAAACTACCCAATTTTGAAAAAATAACTATAATATAGTTGAAGCCAGAAAGTGCACCGTTTTAGAGCTCGACTTTTAATTGCTGCCAGGTTATATCCCACAGATAATTTGGCAAACATAACGAAATACAATATAAATAAATACAAATTTATTTATTTTTTTATATAAATGCTTTATTTATGTTATTTTAACATTGGAATTTTTAAGATTAATATGTCTAATTTAAATTTTTGAGTTTTTGTTTGAAAACGTTTTCACGTGTTTTTTAGTTACTTGGGTTTAGGGTTGTCGTAAGAAAAAATTCCTTATTTTCCCAACAACGCCGAGCTTTCGACGGTATATTTCGCCTTCAGAGTTCCAAACATTTTGCTGTCAGACGCATGTTTCTCGCCATCTTCAGTGGTTTTGAAGTTATTGTTCATAGATAAACTGATTTTATTACGTCAGTGAAATTGTGGTTTGGTTGTTTCCGATCATTTTGGTCGCTTTATACGATTTTTGGTCTTACCACCAAAAGTTCAAATATTTCATATAAAAGTTTTCATAAAAATTATTCAGATATTTTGAGATGCGGTCTGGTGTGATGTAGGTTTCAGAAAAACATTTTATTTATCGTGCCAACGTTTCGATCTTTATTGAGATCATCTTCAGGGCCTGGGATTTACAAACATTGTTTAAATTTAGCAAATACATGTAGGATCCCACATGTATTTGTTAAATTTAAACAATGTTTGTAAATCCCAGACCCTGAAGATGATCTCAATAAACGTCGAAACGTTGGCACGATAAATAAAATGTTTTTCTGAAACCTACATCACACCAGACCGCATCTCACGATTCCTGAATAATTATCGACTAACGATCACTAATCACCACACGTTTTCATAAAAGTTGTTAAATATGAATATCAAAGTTTACTTGCCTTTTTAAAAAAATTGTAGATACTGATGAGAGGTATAAGCCCCCGAAACGTCGAATAAATGTTAATAAGTGCCTTTTTTTCATAAAAAACAACCAAAACAAACATGTAATAGGATCTTCTATGCAATCGATCAGCCTTTTTAAGTTACGTAGAATTAGGGTCAGAAAAAATTCCTTATTTTTTCCATCAACGCGAGCTTCGACGATATGTTTCGTCTTCTTCAGGATTGCAAACACCCTGCTGTGTCAGATATGTGTTTCTCGCCATCTTCAGTGGTTTTTTTAAGTTATTTTTCATAAACAAACTGATTTTATTACGTTAGTGAAATTTCTGTTTGGTTGTTTCCGATCATTTTGGTCGCCTGTGTACGCTTTTTGACCTGACAGACCAAAATACAAATAAAGCCGTATCACATAAAAGTTGTTAAATATAAATATCAATGTTATACTTATGTATTTTTATTTTTAATTGTAGAACTGATGATGGGTGTAAATTTCCGAAACGTCGAATAAATGCTAATAAGTGACATATTTTTCATTTTAAAAAACGTATTAAGGATTTTCTATGTAATCGACCAGCCTTTCTAATAGTTATTTAGGATTAGGGTCGTGGTCAGAAAAAATTCCTTATTTTTGCACCAACGCCGAGCTTTCGACGATATACTTCGCCTTCTTCAGGGTTCCAAATATTTTGAGTTATTTTTCGTGGACGAATTGATTTTATTACGTTAGTGAAATTGTTGTTTGGTTGTTTCCGATCATTTTGGTCGCCCGTGTACGCTTTTTGGCCTGGCAGATCAAAATTTCAAACGTTTCCCATAAAAGTTGTTAAATATGAATATCAACGTTATACTTATGTCTTTTTTTTTTTATTGTAGAACTGATGATGGGTGTAAATTCCCGAAACGTCGAATAAATGCTAATAAGTGTCGAATTTTTTTCATTAAAAAAATGTATTAAGGATTTTCTATGCAATCGACCTTTCTAATAGTTACATAGGATTAGGATTATGGTCAGAAAAAATTCCTTGTTTTTGCACCAACGCCGAGCTTTCGTCGATATATTTCGTCTTCTTCAGGGTCTTCAGATTCTTACATTAATTTTCATACAAACACATAGGCACAGATGCTGACTATAAAAAATATATCGCATGGGCATTAGTTAACTAAGTGTTATTTATAGTCGAATTTTAGACTATAAACCCTTTTCCCCAAATAAATCATATCAATTCTCATTAGATTTAAAATAATGAGAACAAAATATAAACAATTATTTATGTATTTATTTATATAAAAAACAGGCCGTGTTGAAAAATTAGTATTAGTGAGACAAAGAGGTAAATTCGTGTGGCAATGTGTAAAAACAACCACAAAAGGAAAACCTCAAATAAGACATCGCCCATGTAATGTATAAATACCTGTTGTGTAGTTGTTTTATTATTTATATTTTTTATAGTTAAGTTTCCTATTTGTATTGTTAAATATTGGGTTGATGCAAAATTAATGGAAGGTTTTGATGTTCAGTGAAAACAAGGTACAATTTAACTTCAACAAAATATGTTTAATGGAAATAAGTTCCATTACTATCTGTACATTTTTGCCAAGGCACAACCAATGCATCAATCCCAGAAGAGTAGAAACTAGCGTATCAGGAATCGACGAAATCCCGAAATGCCTTTTCAATGTCATTCTACCTGCTGAACCTTTTCTCCCACAAAAAATTGTTGAGATGTTTAAAAAAGTGATCTGTTCGAGAAAGATCTGGTGGATGTGGTAAAGCCTCCTAACTCATGAAGTGGGCCAGAGTCGGCTGTGCGACGTGTGGGCGTGCGTTGTCGTATTAATGCTGGTCATAAATGTCGCAGTTTTCGGCTCATTAATTTCATTACAGTACTTTTCAGCAGTGGTTTCACCCGGATTGAGAAAGCTGTAATAAATGTCCTGCAGATGACCACCAGACAGTTACCATAATGTTTTTTTATGTAAGCTTGGCTGTGAGAAGTGTCCTGGTTTTTCACTTTTGTTGAGAAAAGCATTGAACAGATTTCATACCTGCGATCCTTTTGGAGGTTCAGCCCATTTGGAACCCACTCGTCGAGTTTCTTTGCTTTCCCGATAGCTTCCAGATAGCGAACTTTGGATTGGTCGACACCAAGTTCTTCCGCTGTTTCTCGAGTAGTTTTTGTGGGGTCAGCTTCAACTATAGCCTTTAACTCGTCGTCAATAGCAGAAGGACGGCCATCGCATTCTTTGCTCGTGAGAATCTCCATTACGGAATTTATGAAACCAACACCGCACTGTGGATTCATTTATGGCTCTTTGCCCCCAAATTTCATTAACGTTTCGAGCGGTTCGCGCTGCACTTCGCCCAAGTTTAAATCCATAGAAATAAATTTTCCCAAAATCGCTGTTAGACATCATTTTGTTTGAAGGCACTGAACAGACTGACTTAAATGTTTTTAAAATGATTATAAGGGAAATAAAGCTAGATAAACAGGCTTTAAATTGCATTCCTCTTAGCACAATGGATTAGTTTTGTTTACATATTTGGCATTAAAAGTAAAGCGAAAAGGAAAATCTGCATTAAATTGCTTCAACCCAAAAGTATAGTTTCAAGGAGTTTTGTTATTATTTGACAAACCCGTTTAATAATTTGATATTTTGACTAAGTAGTAAATTGTCAAGCATATGTGATATACCTATGTATATGTGTGCAAATTAATGCAAGAATGTTGAAGAAGACGAAATATGTCGACGAAAGCTCGGCGTTGGTGCAAAAATGAGAAATTTTTTCTGGCCATAATCCTAATCCCATGTAACTTTTAGAAAGTCTGGTTGATTGTATAGAAGATCGTATTACACGTTTGTTCGTTTTTTATGAAAAAAAATATCACTTATGAACATTTTTTGACGTTTCGGGAACTTACACCCATCATCAGTGATACTTTTTTTTAAAAGACAAGTATAACATAGATATTCATTTTTAACCACTTTTATGTGAAACGGGTGTATTTATATTTTGATCTGTCAGGCCAAAAAGCGTATGTTGGCGACTAAAATGATCAGATAGAACCACTATTTCACTAACGTAATAAATTCAGTTTGTCTATGAAAAATAACTCAAAAACCACTGAAGATGACGAGAAACGCGCTTCTGACACAGCAAAATGTTTGAAACACCGAAGAAGACGAATATCGTCGAAGCTCGCGTTGGTGCAAAAATGAAAAAAAATTTCTGACCATAATCCTAAGTAACTATTAAAAAGGCTGGTCGATTGCATAGAAGATCCTCTTACATGTTTGTTTTGGTTGTTTTTTATGAAAAAAAAGTCACTTATTAACATTTATTCGACGTTTCGGGAACGTATACCTGTCATCAGCATCTACAATTTTTTTTAAAAAGACAAGTAAACTTTTATATTCATATTTGACAACTTTTATGAAAAATCTTATATGAAACGTTTGAACTTTTGGTCTGTAAGGGCAAAAATCGTATAACGCGACCAAAATGATCGGAAACAACCAAACCACAATTTCCCTAACGGAATAAAAGCCATTAAACTAGGAAAAATAACTCCAAAACCACTATAATAATAACAATAAAGGTCGAAACGTTGGCACAATAAAGAAAATGTTTTTCTAAACCTACATCACGCCAGACCGCATCTCACGATTTCTGAATAATCAAAAATCACTGAAGATGGCGAGAAACGCGCGTTTGACACAGTGAAATGTTCGGAAAAGACCGAGATGTTCAGGTTCATCAAACCCCAAACAAGAGGAAATCTCACAATTCATGAAGAATATATTTTTTTAAATATTATGTAAAGCTTGATTGAGTTGAAAAATTGGTATTGGGTTGTCCGGAAAATAATGCAGGATTTTAAGTTTTCATTAAAAAAAATCTATATAAAATATTCTGTTTACGTTTACAGGATTACTCATTTGTATGAATGTCAACACTTATTAATCCTCTTCCAAATGATATTGTTTGTTTACCTCTGTAGCATTC
The DNA here is from genome assembly GCF_000648675.2 of Cimex lectularius. Taxonomy (NCBI): domain Eukaryota; kingdom Metazoa; phylum Arthropoda; class Insecta; order Hemiptera; family Cimicidae; genus Cimex; species Cimex lectularius. The sequence goes on from NW_019392705.1 coordinate 1,163,738, forward strand.
CGCTACTTGGAAATAATTCAGTCATCCTTATAATGTCAAAGCGAGAATTTCGTACGATTTTCTTTTACGAGTTTAAACTCGGCCGAAGCGGAGCCCAAACGGCTAGAAACATTAACCAAGTCTGGGGCGAGGGTTGTGTTAATGAGTGCACTGTGCAAAGGTGGTTTAAAAAATTTCGGGAGGGAGATTTCAGCCTTGAAGATGAAGAAGGTCGTGGAAGGCCTTCCTCTCTTAATGATGATGTTCTGCGATCAGTGGTGGAAGAAAACCCCAAAACAACTGTTCGAGAACTTGCAGAGCAACTCAAAGTCAGTAAAACGACCGTCGCTGACCACCTCAAGGCGATTGGAAAAGTGAAAAAACTCGAAAATTGGGTTCCACACTCATTAAACGATCGCCAAAAAAATCAGCGCTTTGATGTTTGTGCATCACTTCTTTGTCGAAACAAAAATGACCCATTTCTGGCCAGAATTGTTACATGTGACGAAAAGTGGATTCTCTACGATAACACTAGACGTTCTGGACAGTGGCTCGACAAAGGAGAAGCTCCAATACATTTTCCAAAGCCCCCAACTCATCAAAAAAAGGTAATGGTTACGGTATGGTGGGCTTCATTTGGTTTAATACACTACAGCTTCTTAAATCCTGGCGAAACCATCAATGCTGAATCATACTGTAACCAAATTAATACCATGCATCAGAAATTGGCAGTAATGAAGCCCTCTTTGGTCAATCGGAAAGGGCCCATTTTGTTGCATGACAACGCTCGACCACATGTGTCACGTGTAACGTCACAAAAATTATTGGAGCTTGGCTATGAAACTTTGCCTCACCCACCCTACTCTCCGGACCTCTCGCCTACTGACTACCATTTTTTTAGACACCTGGACCACTACTTACAACACATAATATTCAAAAATCAAACGGAACTGGAAAATGCATTTATTGACTTTATCAATTCTAAAAATTCTGAATTCTACTCAGACGGAATTAATAAGTTACCAACACGTTGGGAGAAATGTATTGAGAGTATGGGAAATTATTTTGATTAAAGAACATTGCTTTAAAGTAACTAGTTTCTTTTTTTTTGTTTAATACCAAAATCCTGCATTATTTTCCGGACAACCCAATAGTAGGAATGGGCCTCGAACCCACGACATCCGGAGCTCCTATCTGAGACACTAATTCTTCAACTCAACCATACCTTGCAAAATAATTTAAGTTATTATTTTGATTAATTGGACCAACTAAAAACCTATAATTTTTTCCCCTGCCTGGCCATTGGAAACGCGGCGTGACGAATGTTCCATGCAAGACCGAGCAGTCGTGCGGGTTCGTTAACAAGTTATTTAATAAAACATTTTTTTTGTAGTTTGGACGCGTTTTACAGACCAAAACAGCATGGAAGAAAAGGGTTCATCCTCACCCGATTAAGGATAGGCCATGCGAGGATGACACAAGGACGCTTAATTTTGGGCAAAAGCCCTGTGTCCAGCAGACTCAATGTGTCTCATTTTAATTGAACAGTGCCTTGGCTCCATACAGAGAGCGTGTAGGAATGCTAACCAATATGAAAATTGTACTTGAGCAGGGTCTGGGTACCCTGTTCCGATTCTTACAGGAAACAGGGCTGTTTTATTTTGAAGTGAGAGTGAATGTATTTATTAGCGTGAATGGGTAGTATGAGAGAGTTGAAGGTTGCTGGCAGAAATTCACATGAATCCTCAATTAGGTTTTTATGTATTTTTGTTATTTTACCCACATTCGAAGAGGCCCTGAGGTACAGAGTAGCTAGCAATAGGATAAAGAAATGATATAGTCGGTTACTGACCTAATTAGTGGAAAACAGGAAAAAAAAATAGCAGGATTAAAATGACGTGGATAGGAAAAGAAAAGTGAAGAAAGAGAAGGTCGGTGATGACCAATGTAGTTTCACAGTGCTAAAAAAAAGTATAAAAGTCTCAAGCATTAGAGTTTATAAGTTTTTCTATGGTGTTCATTAGTTAATATTTTAAATTTTTACGTACCTCTTTTATTTAAAATATAATTGGAATCCAGGGTTTTCAAGTTATCAAGATCAATAATACGGATGATGTGAACCGTCCATGATAATCGTTAAAAATCCAAGATTTCTGGCAAGAGAGAGTGATTTCAGTGAAGCCACCAATGTCAGAATTTTGGGACAATAAACCCTCGTCTTGGTTTATGACTATTTTCTGGAAAAATTAAGATGACAAAGTTAACCAGACAGAGTAGATGGTTCAGAGAGCGTTGGCTTCCATCTTATTATAACTTTGTCATTTTAATTTTTCCATAAAAATGTCATAGACCCAGACGGTTCATTGTCCCAAAATTCCGACCATTCTCCACAGCAATCCATAGCTTCAGGCGTATACAGAGAAAAAGACATATGTGCCTAATTGAAATCTAAGATGGTTTTTGAAGAAAACACTTAGCTAGAAGGCTAGAACAATGGATGATGACTTGCATCAGCACTTATAGAAAGTTCACCCTGCTAAAAAATCGAGCTTAGTCCATGTTGAAGAAAAACAGCATAAGTGATTCAACAACTCCTTTCTTCAATATTCTTAAGACAAAACTTTTTCTCGCATTTGGAATAGAACCCTTTTTAACTGAACTGAAGGGCTGTTTCGGATAATGTAATTTTTAAACCATGGAGGCCGTAATAAAACATCTAATTAAAACCGAATGATCCAAGTAATTTACAAACAAATATGAAGTACTGTAGCTGAGATGTAAACCAGAGAAGTTCATTAATTTTTTCATGATTAACTAGCTTCATCTTGCAGTTTAGCACTTTACAACTGTATTCATTTAGTTTAGATTTAATTATTAGAATGAAGGTTAAATAGTCGATATCACAATACAGTAATTATCAGCTACATTTTGCAATACCATTTTTTCTTAAATTACTTCAGTTAACCTGGATTTCGGTTTAAATTGGTTTTACTGTACTGAGGGCTGACTTCCATTCGGTTTTCTTCCAGTTCTTCTATTTTGAAGTGAAGGAGTGGTTTTACCGATTTACCTCTTTGATAACCACCGAGGATCCGTAGAGAATTGGGGAGATGGCAGTGAGTCGCTGTCAAGTCTCTCCGAACGGTTTATTCTCTTCTGCCTACTTTCATGTGAACAATGCCTAGGAATTAGGCCTTTTGTGTAATTCCGAGTTGTTTTTCTTTCTGCTGCCTGTATGTAACAAGACTTCTAAGAAATCTATAGTGTCTGTTTATTAGAATGTACTTACGTGTCAGTTTTCATTGTGATTGTGACAACCAATTCATAGATGAATGCTGTTTTCTGTTACAAAAAGGTCCAAATGATACAAGTTCATGAGAAATATAAAAAATATTCTCCATCCTTCTAATAAGTGGACCAAATCCATTACAAGTGGTGTCCGCTTATGAACTTTGAGAATTTTAATGTAATTAGTTATCATAGGCAAAAGAAGAAACTATTGTATCCGAATATAATTTGGACGATTTGAAAATTCATTATTACTAAACAGGTAAATGAAAAAAAAGATTACTTTTTATTATTTAATTAATCACAAAAATAAACAAATATCATATTAGGTTCAGTTCAAAAGCAGCTTAGATTTTGTTGAATGCTGCGATATCAACAGACTGAACGAAATCTTCAAACTCCTGGATTGTCTCGACTAAGTCGTCAACTGAGACTTTATCGTCCTCGATGACACACATGATTTGTAGTTTGTTGATCCCATAACCTACTGGAACGAGTTTCGCTGACGGACAAAACGAGCATATTAGATTTAAATAGAAACAATCAAACTACTTAAGGGGGGAAAACGGCTTACATGCACCCCAGACGAGGCCTTCTTTCTCTACTGTCCTGACGTTCCTTTCCATTTCTTTCATGTCGGTTTCATCGTCCCAAGGCTTGACTTCGAGGACGATGCTGGATTTGGCGATTAGTGCCGGCTTCTTTGATTTCTTCTCGTTATAAGCCTTCAGTCTCTCTTCCCTAACTCGTGCTGCTTCTGCGTCCTTCAAGAAATTAAATTCTCCATAAAATAGCTAACTGTTTTTTTTATTCAAAAATAAGTAAATAAATTTAATGTTGCACTATAAAATAAAATTGGGGGAAAAATTTTTATTCACTACTATGTTTATTAAAATGATACCTCTTCATCGTCAGATCCAAAGAGATCGACATCATCATCATCGTCGTCATCCTTTGCCTTAGCAGGAGCAGCTCCGCTAGATGAAAAACCAGATGGAAGCTTGTTTTGACCAGGAAGATTCTTTTTCTCTGCTTCGGAGTATGATTTCATGTGGTTGTACCATCTCTTGGCATGTGGAGTGTTATCGAGAGGCGCTTTGCTGAATTGAGCGAAAACAGCAAGATCTGCCTGTGAAGCTTCATACCTAGAAACAATCAACTATAAATATTAACTATGTCCCTTAACTAACTGGACGATTAACTAAGACTGGATTTGAGTTTATCATCAATGAGATAATCACTGGTATGTTTGGCACTGATAACCAAGCAAATAAGATTATTTTAACAGACAGCAACTAATTTTAATGAGACAATGAGACAGATGATAAAAAAGAAATTTCACAACATGGGCAAAGGGGGGGGCTTGAAATTGAGGAGCCCACCAGAAAGCTGGTGATGCCTGGACAGTAAAGAAGCAGAGGACAGGACAGCGAGGTAAGCCCACCAAGGCACTCGAGAAGAGAGGGGCCGGCTGGTGAGGGCAGACAAGCACTGGCATGCAGACCCCAGAGAGGACACGAGAGGAAACCCAGCACATAATGACCCACAGTGGAATGGCACCTGAGGAACCATACAGCATGGGGCATACGTTTCTCCTGAGCGTCTCCATATAAAATTACGCCCATAGGAAGATTTGAGGCCAACTCTTACCACAACTGTAAAGAGAACTCGTCCCCAATCTTCTGATGTCCAATTCACATGTTCCTGTGCGAACTAAAGCCTGGACATTTTCTGAGCTGCAGTAAGAAGAGGTCCATGAGTCGGATGCCAGATCGTTATTTTGATCCATTGGTTATTTTGATTGAGATTTGAGCCTTCTTCTTACAGTCCTGGATGAAATTGAAACATTTCAACTTGTCATCAGATTAATATCATTACCTGAAATGCTACTGTTTCGTACAGCCTTGATGACGGATGAATCTATCATCTCTCTCATCTGTAGACCTAAATGACCCGACAGTCCTGGCCTTCCAGTGTGAAACCCAGAAGCGGCGAAGAATACTTCCTACTTTGGAGTGATATGCACTCAGTCTCCTGGCAACTAGGGTTCCGGACCCAGAGTCCAAGTTGCATGTTGGCCCCCCTCTTTGACCAACATGCCAATCTTTTTGTTGCCTCCATGCCCTGTGTGCCCACGGACCCATATCAGGGTCAGGTCATTAGGGTCACTGACTTCCGTCAGGACCTCCATGCAGGGCCAAACACTCTGTGCCTTCATCTCGCTTTATTTTTTCATTTAAATGCTGCTTAACTGTCAGAGAAGATGGATATTTCCCGGGAATGTATTTCTAGCCTTTTTATTTCTTCGGTGCATTGTTCAAACTGGAAAATTGTAGCTTATTTACCTAGGTTTGCCGTATGATCGGTCTTTGGGTTTATCCTGAAGACTCCAGCTCCCATGCTTATGACTAAAAATTGTGCATCTTATCGCACTGGTGTGAACTGTACCTTGGTAGGTAAGATAAACAGCACCTCGTTAAGTGAGGTTCATACCAGAGTGATAAGACACAAGCCAGCCACCCACTGAAGAAAAAGATAAGCAGGCCATGTCCCATGATACATCTTACGGCAGGTCGTAATCGTACAATGAACTAATTTTATAATTTCTACAAGTTTTTTATGGGCATGAGCGTTGCATATCTTACAAGACAATTATTGTATATCGCTTATGACCTAAAGATATGCATCTCATCGCTCTGGTATGAACCCTACCTAACAGAGAGGGTAGGTAGACCAAAATGTTGGTTAACGGCCATACTTCCCTGTCTTCCCTTTGTCCTTTTGGACTAAGGGTTTATGCCCTGTACCTGCCTATTGCTAGGCTTACTGGAAGCCCAGAGATGCTGGAACATACCCAGGAGTTTGGTAGCTTCCAGTGCTTCAATCTTCAGCCACCCCCCCCCTGGAGAGGTAGATAAGGGTAGCTCTACCTCCTGCTCCGGTTGACTGTTACCCCCCAGCTAAGGTACAAGTTGTTTCCAAACCACGACCACCATGAGTCCAACCTCAATTGGGGGCTATTTGGAATCACCCTCACCCATGGTTCACTATTATTTTTAAGATGAGACTGATCGCCCACCCAGGGGTTGACCCCCTACTGTTTTCACCCGTTACCCGAGGGGTGAGGGTTCAGTAACCCAGGAAGCCTCCACCTAAGTGGAGGGGGGAAAGGAAGGAATTAAGGAAAGAAAAGGATAGGAATAGGAAGGTAAGGGAATTTACCTCCCTCATTGCCCCCCCATGGTAGGACTTGTCTAGGCACATAGAGATGTCCCTATGGGATTAACGGCCAGTAAAATTATGTTTTAGTGTATATTTAGCAAAATTATCTAATCGCGTGTACTGTGGTACAAAATGTAGAAACAGGTTAGATCAAGGCAGAATGAAGTTTATTTTAAAAAAGTGTTGAGTGCCTAGGCGGTCACGTGGCTATCAAAGAGTGGTAAATTAATATATTATAATAATATAATAACGTACCCTTCGACGTAGCTTTTGTCCGAGATGAAAGTGTCGAACTCCTTGACTCCTTTGTCAGATTTCAGGTCGGAGACGGTCATTTTTCAAAAAATAATTCGAGTCGGACGGGAAAAAGAGACACGCACGGGTAGAGACTCGGGAGGAAGAGAACTCGTCCGAAAAGAGAGGTTATGCTTCGCCGTGTCCCAGGTTGTCTCGATTGCGTAACCTCCTCATACGTCATCCTTAACCTTGTCCATCCTATTTCTATTTATATTGAAAAATCAATTTTGAACAAATTAAAATTTTAAATTTCGTATAAAGTTAATATTTCTATTTCAATTTTTTGTTTTAAATCTTTTTTTTCGCGTTTGGAAAACTAGCGGGATTAGTTTATTGAACGTGCTGCACTCTCGGGCACAGCTGATAGGGACTGGTTCTCTTTTTTATTTTCATCACCTTTTCTTATTTCTTAATATTATTCGACCACTTTGCAGTCCTGGACTTCTTTGGATTTCGGATCGGCTTTTAAACGTAAATCCTTTCTGTCCATGGGATTTTAAACAAGGTAATTAATCGGCAATTTTAGAATTCGCTTTCACATTTCAAAAAAAATTGAGTAAAATCTGTTTATCCTTTAAAAACATTTAAGGTCTTTTTTTTCGTTTGCCTATGAAGAAAAAGATCCTAAAGTACGTCCATAGAATATCAAATTTATAAAAAGCACAATATGTCAAATATAAAAATCCTGACCTGATAAGACTTACCTTAAAAAAAGTCGGCTTTTTGTTTTGTTTGATTTGAGTGTTGGATTCTTCCAGGTTTTAGCAAACAAGAGTTGAAATGCTGCGAGTACCGCTTGCTAGGGCAGTGCCGACTGCTTCGAAGACTGTGCTCGGTGTAGGGACGCGCTGCACCGCCACGAAGGCTCCGGAGAAGTTTGAGGTCTTCGTCGATGACAAGAAGGTCATGGTCGAACCCGGAACGACTGTACTGCAGGTATGACCATGTCGATATTTCACCGATCCGGTTGTGATTTTTTTTTTACTTATTCAGGCTGCGGCTATGGTGGGCGTGGAAATACCGAGGTTCTGCTATCACGAACGTCTGGCCATCGCCGGAAACTGCAGGATGTGTTTGGTAGAAGTCGAAAAGTCTCCAAAGGTAAAGTAGTAATTATTTAACTGTTTAATTAACCCTCAACTATGATTGAGATGAAATAAACGACGGTCGGATCCGATCCGACACTACTTTTTTTTGCTGAGGTTTTTGGTAGACATAAGTTCACAATAATCATTTATCTATGGTGTTTAGTGACCGTTAATTAATGATTATTTGAAAATCATGAGATGCGGTCTGTTGTGACGTAGGTACAGAAAAACATTTTCTTTATCATGCCACCGTTTTGATCATTACTGAGATCATCTTCAAGGCCTGGGATTTATAAAGTTATATAGACATTTTGTATAATTTAAACAATGTTTAAAGATCCTAGTCCCTGAAGATGATGTCAATAAAGATTGAAATGTTGGCATGATAAAGAAAATGTTTTTCTGAACCTGTCTCACGATCTCCAAATAATCATAATCATTTATATTGTGTAATAACATTTAATAATATCTTACACGAATAAAACCCTTTTATCCTTTTTAGACAATTTGAGCTATCTTTCTTATTTAAATTACGATTTTGAGCATTGTAGTTTATTACCCCGCAATTTGTATTTTCTTCTATTTCACTCCGGCAGGCTCAAAAATTCCTGAAAAAAAGAAAGAAATCTTGCACGCACAACTCTCATTCAAACACTAGCAGACAAACATTCAACGGTATAACAATTTGGGAAAAGGTATAAATCTCATTATAAATTCCAATAAATTTTAGAAAGCTGAAAAGTGCTCTTCGAAACAAATACTGGGGACCCAGTAACTCCTTTAAATCACTTGAAAGATTGAGCCTTTGCCTAAAGGGTTGCAAAGTGCAACAGTTGACCAAAATATGCTTCACAGTCACAATGATATGTTCTCAATAATATTTTTATTGTGCAATAGTAGTGAACCACATCTTGATCCCAATTTATCACGCAATAATATTGACAGGCCCATAAGGATCAATGTTGTTGCGAGAAGTCCTTGCCCTTCGTATGCTGGACAGACTAAAAAATATTGCACAATATTAACTCTTCACAGTGCAATAAAAATTAAACCCGCTCAAACTTTTGTTCATTCATTGAGCAAACTTTAATACCAGCCCTAAACAGTCGAAAATATTGCGCAACTTGTAATATTGTGCAATATTATTGATCATTTGGCTTGTTAGTGGATTGTGCTTTTCTTTTCTTTTCTTTTTTTTTTAAACATGCTGTTGGGTAGAAAGTTAAGAATAATATAATTGTCAAGAATTTCACTTGTAGAATTGTAATTAAATGAAAATACTTTTCTCAAATTTTCTGTTGTGCTATGCTTATTTTTGATGCATGTTTATGTTAACATATAAATATGCGTTTATTGTTTTAGCCGGTTGCGGCTTGTGCAATGCCTGTTATGAAAGGGTGGAGAATCAAAACTAATTCTGATATGACGAGAAAGGCGAGGGAAGGTGTTATGGAATTCCTCCTCGTCAACCACCCGTTGGACTGTCCGATCTGCGATCAGGGTGGTGAGTGTGATCTTCAAGACCAAAGCATGGCCTTCGGTTCAGACAGATCTCGCTTTACTGACATTGAATTCACTGGGAAAAGGTATTTTACAATTTGTTTAACTTTTTGGCTGTTTTTTTATATTTGTTCGTCTTTCAGGGCTGTTGAGGACAAAGATATTGGGCCACTCATTAAAACTATAATGACAAGATGCATCCACTGCACAAGGTGTATTCGTTTTGCATCAGAAATTTGCGGTATCGACGATCTTGGTACAACCGGAAGGGGTTCCGACATGCAGGTACCACCTAGTGCAAATATATGATCAAATAGCCGGATAATAATCAGTTATTTTTCTTAGGTTGGAACTTACGTAGAAAAGTTTTTCTTATCAGAACTCTCTGGAAATGTGATCGATCTGTGTCCAGTTGGTGCGTTGACTTCAAAGCCGTATGCGTTCACAGCCAGGCCTTGGGAAACAAGAAAGACAGAGTCGGTCGACGTACTCGATGCCGTTGGCTCGAATATCATTATCAGCACGAGGACGGGCGAGGTCATGAGAGTCTTGCCTCGTGTCAATGAGGTGATTATATTCCATGTCCAGTTTGTTTTGTTTTTCTCAAGGCTTGCTATTTTAGGATATCAACGAGGAGTGGATTTCCGACAAGGCTAGGTTCTCTTACGACGGCTTGAAAAGGCAGAGATTAGTAACACCGATGATTAAAGGGCCGCAAGGTGACCTCCTACCTGTCGAATGGGAAGATGCCCTCGTCGCAACTGCCAAGGTGAGAATCTTTTAGCCTAATTTCTTATGAAATATGATGACAGGCTACTTGCATCACATACTTTGTCAGTGAATTTCACACCTCCAGAGTGGCAAAAAGTTCCTATGAATCATGGTCCAGTTCTCAACCCTTTTGGAGATATTAAACTTTTTTTTAAAACTATCTACAGTTATTCAGAAATCGTGAGATGCAGTCTGGTGTGATGTAGGTTTCAGAAAAACATTTTCTTTATCGTGCCAACATTGCCACCAACATCACACCAGACCGCATCTCATGAATTCTGAATAATTATTAATTAATGGTCACTAATCACCACACACTATCTATGGTTTTCATCATAAATTTACTCATAGTTCTTGAACTATTCATTTTTGATGGAAATAAAAATTTAAAAAAAAAATTAAAGAGCATTTTCAAGCAATTTCTTTTAAGAAGGCACCCTTCTGGAATTTACAATTTTTGGTATTTTTGATTTTTGGTTTTAAAAAAACTTTCAAAACAGCTAAATTTAAATTTATAAAAAAAAATTTCAACTTTATTGGAAAAATTCACTGTAGATCTTGGCAAATTTCATAAAAATTTCTTTGTTTAATAAGATTTCTAGTGGTATACACTTTTCTTTAATTACATCTAACCAAAATGCATGTTTTATGTTAAATGGAAAAAAAGTGGTGGCAGTGTGAAAAGCAGCAGGGAATTGTAGTAATTCAACTTTTTGTCCTAGGCAAAATTTATTTCCCAACTTAAACTTAATAAAGAGAAGCACAAAAAGAAAGAAAAAATGAAACAAAACAACAATAAAAAAGGGGCAATAAACAGCGAACAACAAAGCAAAAAAATTAGACCGAATATATATACACTCATATTTTTAAAATTAAAATTAAAAAAATAAAAATAAAAATACAACAGTTTAGGCATTGCTTCAGCACTAATAACTGAAAGGTAATCCCTAAAGTCCCTAGTAAAGGTCCTGGGTTAGAATCAAGTGGCCTTGCATTCAAACCCAACATACTTACAAATGGGTATAGAAGTTCTAAAACCAAACTTTAACTAATAAAAAAAATAATAAAATAAAAAATCAACATAATTTTTCTTCTTTGGTGTTCACTATGTTTGTTTTTTCTTTTTTCTCTGTTTTGTTTGATTTTATATTAAATTTTTCTTCTTTTTTGTGCTTTTTTATTACATTAAAGTTGGGTTTTACAACATGTTATTCTTTTTCTTCATTTGTCTGTGTTTTGTGTAGATATTTTGTCCAATTTTTCTGCTTTGGTTGTTTGCGATTTTTATCGTCTCTTTTTAACGCGTTTTGTTTCATTTTTCTTTCTTTCTGTGCTCTTTTATTAACAAAGGGACGACCAGGTTGGTGGGTCGCGGATTTGGACCAAACTTGTTTTCGTGATTCTACACTGCAATATATCAGATGTGTATCATCCGCCACTTGTGAATGGGCTCTGGTTTTGCCAAAAAAAAATTTGAAATTTACCATTTTTTAATATTTTAATTTTACCGATCTACTTGCTCAAATCAACAATGTAAGTATATCTATCATTTTAGAGCATTTTTTATGTAGATTGCAGTAAAAATATAGTAAAAGCTATCAGTTTATCAGTAACCAAAAAATTTCTTTAAAATTTTTTTTTTTTTTTTTTTTTTTTTTCAAATAAACTAGGTCATACAAATTGTTTTCTTAAAACTAATATGAAATTACGTTTTAGCTCCTCTAAAGACCCTTCAATATAAATTTTTGTTTGAATTTAAATCTATTGATTGTTTTGACCCCTAAAATTTTTTCAATTGTTGTGAAGTCATTATCGAAATATCACATTGAAATGGCTATAATTCAAAAACGTCTAAAAGGATTTTAAAGTCAAGCACACCAGTTGAAATATACAATAAAAATATATAAAAGATTTCTTCAAGAAAATAGCAGAATTATTTATCAAAACCTAACCTCGTTTTTAAAAAGGAAATAATAGTCCAATTTTAATTAATGATACAGTTATAAAATGCACTTGGCAATTTCTTTAAAAATAATTATCAACCATGAAAATCGGTCTTCTAGGATTTGAGAAAAATGTGATTTTAGAGCTCGCACTAGGAATGTCATTCACGCAAGAAGGTCATTGAACTCAAAAAATTAATTTTTTTTTTACTTTTAATTTAAATTATCGATTTCCGCATAAGTTAGTATCTAAGGGTTTTATAATCACAACAATGAGGACAAATCCAAATTTTGACCATTTTTCAACCAACTTTGCAAGCAGAATGTTTGTTAAAATATGGAAAAAAGCAGTATATTTATCTTTTTGGATCAATTTGGAATATTCTGCGTTGCAAAACTTTTTGTTTTTATGTTAACCAACAATAATATTGAAAAACACAAAAAATCATGTTTTTTAATCGCTAAATAACATAAATGCTCAATTAATCGTTATTAAAATTAGATTTTGAAAAAGCTTCACGAACCTGATTGAATCAATTTATTACGAATTCCATTAAGTCTATTTATAACGAACATGTTCTAATTGGTTCTTATTAGTTTCACAGAAAAAAATTTAGTAAACATACTATGTTTACTTAAACAATATTTTCGTTATTGGTAAACTTTGATAGCTTTACTACATATTTTTACTGCAATCTACATAAAAATGTTGTAAAACTATTCACCAAGTCGATTCGAGCAGGTAGAACAGCAAAATAAAAATATTAAAAAACGGAAAATTTCGACTTTCAAAATTTTTTTTGCGAAATGAAGGACTTATTCACAAATAGTGGAGGAACGATATTTTGGAGTGCAGAATCGCCAGAAAAAAGATTGGTTCAAATCCGTGACCCACCAACCTGGTCGTCCCCCTTGTAAGATAACGTTGGGAATAGATTTATGACGAAAATCGTAGATAATTGCAAAAAAAAATGTAGTATTGAATATATGCGAAAGAGTGCGAACTTTTTTGTCACTGGAGGTGTGAAATTCACTGGCAAAGTTTATGACGCAAGTAGCCTGGCATCCAGTATTGTTTTTAAATTTATTAATTAATTTTTATTATTAATACATTTTCAGGCATTGAAAAATGGTGGTGAAAAAGTGGCAGCAGTTGCTGGAGGGTTGTGTGATGCTGAATCGCTTGTCGCATTGAAAGATTTGGTGAATAAGCTAGGAAGTGAAGTCGTGTGCACTGAATACACTTTTCCAGATGAGGGCTCTGGCACAGACCTCAGGTCCAGTTACCTGTTAAACAACAAAATCGCCAGAGTTGAAGAGGCCGACCTTGTCCTCTTGGTCGGCACGAACCCAAGGTTTGAAGCACCGCTTTTCAACGCGAGAATCAGAAAGGGTTGGGTACATAACGAGCTCGAAGTTGCTCTTATCGGCCCCAAAGTCAACCTTACTTACGATTATAAGGTATTACTTTTTTTTTTTTTTTTAGCAACATGTATAGTATAAGCAGGCACTCAAAAATAGATCAAACCAGACAGGTAGTATTCATAAACATTTATTGTTACACTGGCCCATCCTGTCCACTACTTCTGAGATTCGAAAGTCAATTCTTCCTGCATTAGGCCTCTCTTCGATAGTTGACTCTATCCAACTCATCTCTGTCTTGGATACTGATGTAATTTCCTCCAGACTCTGGTCAACCAAGTTTGAGCTATCGTCTACCTTGGAGACTCGAGAGTCAATTTTTCCTGCATCAGGTCAGTTTCTGACATTAGACACTATCCGACTCATCACTACCTTGGATGGTTGATCTCATGTTCTCCTGGCTCTGGTTGACCGAGTTCATCCTGTCTTCTACTTTAGAGACACTCGAGAGTCAATTTGTCCCGCATGGAGCCAGTTTTCGACATTAGTCACTATCCAACTCGTCTCTATATTGAATAGTTCACATATGCCCTTCTGGCTCTGGTCGACAAAGTTCATCCCGTCTTCTACTTTGGAGACACTCGAGAGTCAATTTGTCCCACATGGGGCCAGTTTTCGACACTAGCCACTATCCGACTCGTCTCTGTCTTGAACGGTTGACATATGCCCTTCTGGCTCTGGTCAACAGTTTGTCCTGTCTTCTACCTTGGAGACACTCGACAGTGAATTTTTCCTGCATCGGGTCAGTTTCTGACATTAGACACTATCCGACTCATCATTACCTTGTATGGTTGATGTCATGTCTTCCTGGCTCTAGTCAACCGAGTTCATCCTGTCTTCTACTTTGGAGACACTCGACAGTCAATTCGTCTTGCATTAGGCCATTCTTCGACAGTCGATTATCCTACTGATCTCTCCTTGGATGGTGGATGACATGTCCTCCTGGCTCTGGTCAACCGAGGCCATCCTGTCCACTACTTCCGGAGACACTTGATGGTCAATCCGTCCTGGATTGGACCATCCTTCAACAGTTGACTCTATCCAACTCGTCTATGTCTTGGATAGCTGATATACTGTCCTCCTGACTCTTGTCAACCAAGTTCTACTACTTTGGAGACACTCGAGAGTCAATTTGTCCTGCATTGGGCCAGTTTTCAACATTAGACACTATCCGACTCATCACTACCTTGGATGGTTGATGTCGTCCTCCTGGCTCTGGTTGACCATGTCCATCTGTCTAACCCATTAACTGTCCAAGGCAGAAACGTTGGGCCAGATGGCCAACTGTCAAGGGTCGGTCATGACCTTCTTGGCTGGGCAAAACTCATAATTTTCAGTTTTCCGTTAAGCAGCTCCCTGGTTCCTTGTCGATGAATCCCTCAGCATGATGAACTGTTCGACTTTTGTTATTTACTGGGGATATCCGCCTGTCACGTTTCTATGCTTTCCTTAGTCGTCCTCCTCATTGTAGCTATGAATCCTTGAGCTGCACATAAGGAGGAAAATTGAACAAACCACCGACATCCTCTCCATCTATCGCTTTGATCCTACCAGACTCAACTTGTCTGCTGTCTTTGCCCTTTTATCGCTCTTTTCCTTTCTCCTGGCGCTCCACACCCTGCTTCATTTCCCCTATATTTTTTTTTCTTTTTTAGTTCAAATTTTCTCGTACAAATCCAACCCACCTTTTATATTGGACAACTTTGTTCCTAACTTGGGCCTTCCATTCTATGGCTCTCCTCTCCTCTCTCCAGGATTAGAACGGTATCTTACTTTTTTTTGGGGGGAAAGGGGTATTTAAGTTCAACTGTATTTCAAATTTTATAGTTTTGACCACTTTTCTCTTGTGTTATTTATTAAAATCGCAAATATATTTATTTTTATTAATTTTTTTAAGCACTTGGGTGATGCTCCTACAATTATAAACGAACTTGTCGAAGGGACTCACCCTTATAGTCAGAAGCTACTCCAGGCCAAGAAGCCTATGATCGTCCTTGGGGCGCAACAGCTGGCAAGAGAAGACGGAGGTGCTCTCCTCGGCCAGACCCAACAGCTGGCAAAACGTTTGTCTTCACAAGCGGAAGTAATATTTTTTTCATAAATCTACATTATTACATTAACAAGACTATATTTCTTATTTTTCGTTCAGGGACAGGAACAGTGGAAAGTGTTGAACATTCTTCAAAACGTAGCCTCGCAGGTGGCCGCACTGGACCTCGGCTATAAAGCCGGGGTGGCTGCTGTCAGGGAAAACCCGCCCAAGGTGTTATTCTTGCTCGGTGCGGATGAGGGAACCATCAGCCGTTCTGATTTACCGCCAGATACCGTTGTAATATACCAAGGCCACCACGGCGATGTCGGTGCCGCAATGGCGGATATCGTTTTACCAGGTGCGGCATACACGGAAAAGCAGGCGTCCTATGTCAACACAGAAGGCAGGGCACAGCAGACTCTCGTCGCCGTCACACCGCCTGGCATGGCGCGGGAGGACTGGAAAATCTTAAGGGCCCTCTCAGAAGTCCTAGGAAAAAGGTTGCCCTATGACAACTTGAATGAAGTCCGGGCTAGGCTGGATGAAGTGTCGCCTAATTTAACAAGATATGGTGATGCTCAGGAGGCAAATTTTTTTGCACAGGCTGCTGAACTCTCTCAGGTAATTTCTCTATCGATATTCTTTTCTTTTTGTTTAATAAATTTTGTAAGCGGCGTAGATGCTCAATATTGCTTTCACTAAACGATGCGTAGACATTTAGCGCATTTGTTTATTTTTTTATGTGGAAGGAATGTACAATTTAAAAAATTCAAAATCAGAGATAAGATTCAAATTCCTTTATTACAACATACAATTTATAAGGTAAAAAATGATGTCATCGTTCAAACATTTTTTTTTTAATTTTTTTTTTTTTTTTTTTAATTGTATTCCTTATTATTTTTCCACTCTCTATTCTACACCCCCACTTAAAAGCAAAGGGGTGGGAGGGTGATAAAACTGGTAGCAGAGCATGGTTGTGTTATTCTTCTTTAGAATGTCGCATTTTCTGCTTGCGGTGACCAAACTAAGTTCGCATTTTTCTTTCTTAGATCGATCATTGGTTTTGCTATTTTCTAAAAATCGGGAAAGAATCTTCCAAAAAAATTCTCTACTCTAAGAAATTGTTCTACTTCCCATGGTGTACTAGATCTTGGGATATCGAGAAGTTTTCAAATCGGGCGGTGGAATAGAGTGGACAAAATAATAAGGAAATAAAATTTTAAAAAACAGAAAAGGATACATCACCCTCACACCAAAACAAACTATATTTACAAATTTAAAATGGCTCGTTTGTCCAATCCTTCGCTCACTAATTTTTAATAATATAAGTCTTTCTACTTCTTTTCCCCTCATCTTCTAGGTCCAGGTGCACCTACTTTTTCCTCGCTCCCACTGCCTCGGTGATCTTCCCATTGGCCGAGCCCCCCACCTGTGTCGTGGGTATCTAGCCCATTACATCACAACATTTGCTTACAATCACACGACTGTCTATAGGCAAATTGTTGAGTACACACCTGCACTGCTCAGTTGAACTAGTTTCCACGATAACATGACGAGTGAAATAGCTGCGGCTTTCCTGCTTGCAGTTTAAATTTTTGAACAAAAAAAGGAAAATTAATTGTAAATGTTGGTGGGCAAGGAACGATTTAGCAGACCTACATTTGGATTGACTTTTCTTGAAAAATTACAATAAGAAGATAATTCAGGTTTTGGAAATTTCGCCCGGCTAACCCCCACAGATTTTAAAATTTGCTTATTTTGGTTGAACCCAAAGACCGAACTGACAGTAAAGCTAGGTTGATGTGCTACAGTTTTTTTAGTCTGAAATCATAGCGATTGAACAATGCCCAGAGGAAAAAAAAGGCTAGGGATGCATTTCCGGAAGATAGCCATTTTCTCTGAAGTCAGGTAGCACTCAGGGCCCTAGCCTCATGCGAGGCGAAGGCAAAGAGTGTTTAGAACTGCATGGAAGTCAGTGACACTAATGACCTGACCCTGGCATGTGTCCCTGGACATTCGGGGCATAGAGGTGTAAGCAGATGACAGCATGGCGGCCTCATCTCTCAATATTCGCTTGCTTTTCTTTAAGCGACAAGAGAGGAGTTGGCATAAGCACGTTGCCATTTATTCTTGTGAAGGGGAAGGAAAAGTTCTAGAATTCAATAAAACAGAGAGTATATTCCTTAACATTTATTGGAACAAATTCCGTCTTAACTGTGCCCAAACAACAGAATCTTATCAATCACCTGAGGGTGAGTCTCCAGTTTTGACTGACTTGATTTCCCAGTCAACCCTTTTATACCAGTTTCTCTACTGGAGTAGGGGTGGAAAGGAAAATCAAAAGTCGAGGGAGTTCCCATGTCGTGGGTGAACCAGTGAAGACGGGTGTCGTGCACATGGTTGATGCGACCCCAATTTACGATATCCCACATCGCTACATATTTTTGATCGTGTGACAACCCTTCAGCACTAAATAACTAGATAGTTATTTATTTGATCGGTTGTCCAACTATTGCAACTGTATGTTCTCCAGGTTCGTGGGAAACATGATTTGGTTCCAGTCTGGGTCTGCGACACCCTTTGATGTTCTTACCTATTTGTCCAACGGTGTAATTATTTCAAAGTTATGTTTGCCAGATTTGAGGGGGACGTCACGTCATTCCGTCTGGGTGATTGCCACTTCAGATTTACAACCTTTGTTCCCTAAGACGGGACCGGCTTACAGAGGCAATGAAAAGGTTGACATGTTGGCAAAAAAGGGAGCCAACATGGGCTCTCTGGGTCCTGAACTCACCTGTGGCATAGCAGCCAGCCACAAAAGAGTATACATTTTAAAATGGATCCTTAATGAGTCCAAAACCTATACCACAGATATTGGTAAAGATATGAGGTACGCAAAGAGTTTCATAGAAGGGCCATCCACAAAATTTACAATGGAATACAGGAAGGCAACCACAATCAAGATTCTGGTTGGGCTTCTGACACTGCCAGTTAAGAAAGCACATGCACTGGAAAGGAGTACAAACAGAACAAATACTGTGCAGATACTGCCAGGAAGAGCAGGAGACCGCAGAACACATTCTGGGTTTCTGTGTAGATGCAGATTCTTGCAACTAGTACAAGAAAAATCGCAAGCAAGATCCTACACTAAGGAGCCGCTGGCAAAGCTACGGACGCTGATTTACTACCTGAAGCTGGCCAATGAGTTATAAAAAAACAGGGAAGCACAATAGATCATTCTTTACTGCTATCAAGACCCCCGTCCTCTGCGCTCATCTGGTTGACACAATCTCACATTTACATTTAGTAAATTCACTAATTTCGTGGTTCGCTTGACCAATTAATATATTTCAATTAATTAAGGTTTTTAGTTGAGATAAAAAAGTAAATGGCACGAGCGGGATTCGAACCCACGATCTTCGGGTAGATACGCTAACACCGCTGCTCTACCACTTGAGCTATCGTGACCTTGATCCACTTGGACACTAACTTCCCATCTCAACCCCACCTTTTAAATTTGAAAACTACTATTTCCGAACCTAGAGACCAGCAAATTTCAGAAAACGTACTCCATTTAATATCCTTTTTAGTGGTGTAATTGCTTTTTCATTTACTTTTTTCAAAGACGAAGAAATTGACGAAGGAAAGGAAAAAACAGTGTTTGAAGGATTGGTGAGGTGGAAAGATTAAAAAATAAAAAAATATTTAAAAAACCGAAATAGTGCAATATTTATTTATTTACCAACACGAGTGCAACTTTGATTATAGGATTATTGTATTATTATTCCCCGAAATAAAAGAATTTTATGATTCAAAAGTTCATTCAATTAAAATTTCCTTAAGTTTTTTATTTTTTAATCTTTCCACCTCACCAATCCGTCAATCACTATTTTTTCCTTTCCTTCATCAATTTCTTCGTGTTTGAAAAAAGTCCTTGAAAAAGCAATTACACCACTAAAAAAGATATTAAATGGAGTACGTTTTTTGAAATTTGCTGGCCTCTAGGTTTGGAAATAGTCGTTTAAAATTACTATATTAAGTTTATCAATTTTGAAATTAAAAACATTTTTCAAAGTTCTGGCTATTAAAATGCTTATTTCACCAACGTTTACAAGTTTATTATTTATAGAATCTTGTTGAAAATTTAAAGTAGTTTTCAGTGGTATCAACGGATCTGTCCGAAACATTTTAGTTTTGGAGTTACCATTGTTTTTTTTAAGCAAGCAAAAATCAGAAAAAAAGGGAATAACTCTGAAACTGTTGAGATTAAAACCATAGTTAATTAGGGCTTTTGGTTCCATTTAAAATGCAGAATTTAATGGCAAAGTTTGTAACACGATTAGAAAAATACTCTGTATAGATCAATTTTACTTTTAAATTTTTACTAGTTTTTTTAATATTAATTTAAATCACTATTTTTCAGGGTCCGCTTGACCAATTAATACCATTCAATTAATTAAGTTTTTTAATTACACGACATTTGAAAAATGGCAAAAAGGAGGGAAAATTCAAAAGGTGGGGTTGAGATGGGAAGTTAGTGTCCGAGTGGATCGAGGTCATGATAGCTCAAATGGTAGAGCAGCGGCGTATCTAGCCGAACATCATGGGTTCGAATCCCGCTTGTGCCATTGACTTTTTTATCTCAACTAAAAACCTTAATTAATGGTAATTTACATTTAGCTTGATCCAAAAGTCCATAATTTACAAGAACTTTCTCCTATTTGGTCATCGCATTTCTACACCCTCAAATTTTTTTTCTCATATTTTTACAATAGATGAACTAATACAAATCATTGTTTCAGTCGGTAAAGAAGCAAATGGCCAACACGCCTTTGGACGTCAGGCAGAAAGAACTCGAGGACTTTTTCATGACCGATCCGATCAGCAGGGCTTCATCGATCATGGCTAAGTGCATTCAAGCCGCTAGAAAACAAAAGGAATCTAAGTACTTCGATAAAGATAAAGCTTAAAAAAAAATTATTAACAATTTAAGAAAATTACTTTATTTTCCTCCAATCAGTAATACATAATCTAATATTGCAGTTTATTCATAAATAATTTATTTTAGCATAAACTGTGTAGCAGATTCATTAGAAACATGAAGATTTTTACTGTGTTATCCATTTTAGATGTTAAATTCAGTTGTACAGATGTAAAGTATTTAAGTGCACTAAATAAACTCTGATAATAGTTTTTGCTTTATCTTTTTCTTTGCAATAGGTGTTTAAACTATTAGGAAATACATCTGTTCAGAAATAAATTATTTTTAGATTATTTACTTTATTTTTCAATTTCAAATAAGGTCCACGTATAAAGAAAATGCTCTTTGTGCGTTTCTTCTACCCCTCGGGTAAAAATTTCATTTACAAGTCAAAGTTCCATTGCAGGAAAACTTTTTTTTCTGTTTTATTGGGTTTAAAAATGTATAATATAAGCCATATTATATATCACGCTTTGGCTTTTTTTCTCCCAGTTCGATACTTGGATTGCTCAATTTGATATCATGTTGATGTTTAATTTTAGGTAGAATTCTTTCAAAAATCTAGCGGTCACATACCAATGAAATTTGGAAAGGTGATAACAAATCCTATAAGTACGGTTGGGATTGTTTTTCGGCCAATGCACTAGGGGTCGCTGAGTTATTGCCGATTAAAATAAAAAATTCAATCAAAATCTTTGCCATTTTTACGTTTTAACCCGCACAACAGCTCGGTTTGTTTAACTTCACTCCCTCGTAGTAGCTCATGATGAATCCAAGTAGTATTTTAAAAGTTATCATAATTTGACAAAAGTTCCAATTTTAATCAGGATTTTTTCTCAATTACGGTACTTTCAAACCTAATTTATTGTGTGTGGTGATTAGTGACCGTTAATCGATAATTATTCAGAAATCGTGAGATGCGGAACAGTTTGGGATTTTTGCCATCATAGATATATTGCTTTACTCTCTTGCCCAGAGGATGTAAGAACGATGTAAGTTGCCGGATAGTTTAAGCAGTTGATGATACCCAGGCCCTGAAGATGATCTCAATAAAGATTGAAACGTTGGCACGATAAAGAAAATGTTTTTCTGAAACCTACATCACACCAGACCGCATCTCACGTTTTCTGAATAATTACTAATTGATTGTTCTAATTTTTTATGTTCAGGATAGTCAATTCAAGAATGTTTATGTTTGTAGCAAACTTACCTTCCTCCATTTTTTGGTAGCCTGCAACACATATGAGTCCTCGGTGTGCCACTGTTCTTCCATCAAAGAAACTAATTTTCAAAGGGGGGGGGTCCGGTTCAAATTCGGGGTCACTGAGATTCTATTTTGCTCCAGAATGGTACCCTAGGCGAAAAAAAGTGGTGGTGGGAATCGAACCCACGACTGTGGGATCTACTAGCTGTAAGTCTGACACCGGTACCCCATCTTCAGACATTACAAGGTTTAAAGAATAAGAAAATTTGGCAGTGAACTCAATCGATTTTTCAGCTCTTGCATAATAAGGTCAATTCGTGGCCTAAAGAGAATCCAAACGGCAGAAGGAACATCAAGACCCGATTCGGAATCAGCAACACATGGTTGACACTTTAGGTCCAAAGTCCACGTATTTTTCCAGCTTGCAGAGAAAAGCTGCTCAATGTGTTCCACTTATTGTCTCTTGGCTCTATATAAGAGCATATAGGAATGGCACTCTATATGAGAAATGACACCAATTCGGGAATGAAAAGAGGATATCGACATTTTACAACAACACCAATTATTTGATAGAGGAAAATAATTTGCTTGTTGGGCAAAGAGAAAAATAAAATTACATCAGTAAATAATAGAAAAGTACTTATATTTCCACATTTCTTACCAGTTATTTTTATTTTATTTGTTTAAACTAACTTGTACCACCTCAAAACATGGTATTTTGATGTTTACTATACCTGCCGATTTGAAAAATTTTGATCAATTCATTAGCATTTTAAAACAAAAAAAAGAAATTAATATTTAAGTACTGTACAGCTCATACTGTCTTTGGTGGGATTATTACGATTATAAGGTTAATCATTCTTGAATACTGATAAAATATATCTAGGCCGTATCTAGTTCTAGCTTTTTTTTATAACACTTCTAAATAATAAGATAAATAATTTAAAAATCAAAACTCTTAACACAACAATTAATAAATATATATACAGCGGTTTTATATTTATAAGGCTTCTTATCTAGGGTGTGAGGGTTCGGTCGGAGAAATTCAAAAGGAACGGTTACACGCGGCGATCATACACCGGCGACTAGCTGGTATAGGTTTGGGTCGTCGTTCACCAAAAAGTGCGAGACGAACGTTGACTTCTTCTTGTCCTGGGCGCTCTGCTGGGAGAACCAAGATTTACTCATCTGATCCCTGTTCTTCAAACCCAGATCCCTCAGGAAAATCCCGCCAAAAAGTGTAGCTGAAAAGTTTTTAAAAAGAAACGAATTAGTTTTCAACTAGACGATATTTAATGGATTTTCACGCCTCATGAGGAGAGACTACAGACATGGGACCAATTTTAGTGACCTTCTTCTTTTTCTTTTTTTTTTTTTTAATTAGATACATCCCAGCATTCTTGCCAATGGATCCTACGAGCTGAGAAAAGAAAATGTAAGTATTTTATTTTAAACTTAGTTTTCTACAATTAATATTTATCAGCCGATTTTTTGTTCTGTTCTTTTTCTATTAGTTATCCAATTCCACCCTAAAATATCTGGAAAATGTGCATAATAAAGCCTTGCAGTTGGTGAAAGATGCAGCGAAGATATCTTGTGAACTTGTAACAGAGCAGCTGAACTTACATCCAAAACAATTAATTAACACATTTGTTCATTCTGGAATGACGCACTAAACCCTTCCCTGTACAGGGACGTCCAGAACGACACCTCTTTTAGAAAATCCCTTGCTCGTAGAGTGTTGGGGTATTTTTGAAATCGAATCAGTGACCCAGGCCTTTGGTATCGCTTTTGCAACATTACTGTAAATGCCGTTTTTCAATTTGACCTTTTGGAATTTTTTTAATTAAAAAAAAAAAATTATCAAAATCTATGCCTATCTTGGGAGAATCTTTATAAATCACAAACATGTTAATAAATCCCTAAGTTATTGAGAACCCATGCCTACAAGACTTTTGTCTTAAGTGCATCTATCTTTTTTTTTTTCTGATTTTCCCAAAAATTTGTATTCCGGGATTTTTTAGGGTACAGAAAATGAATATCAACTTGTTTCTGATTGAAAAAATAGTTTAAGCTATTTTTCTTCATCACTCACCACAGATTTTGGTTAAATTTGCAGTTACGGAGATGATGACGAGTAATGAGATAGGAAATAAATACAAAATTAAAGAGAAGAGTGGAAAAAATAAATTTTTAAAAAATATGAGGGTATTTCAACAAGGTTGTATGAACCCTTGGGGTGCCAATATTTTTGAAAAAAAAAGCCCATTTTTAAGCCCACCCAGTGGCCGTGCATTCAAACCTTTACCTTATAGTGATGAGCACCGTGCCAATGTCTAAACCGTTGCAGCCACCAATGCACCTTTTTTCCCCTATTTGATGCTGCAATGTTTCCTGTGTTTACACTTTTTTTTTTAACATAAGCGACTTATCAAAGTTGTATTACATGCAGGGTAGTGAAATAATTTTTCACAGGGAAGTTTATTGCAAAATTGGTACAGTCAACTATTGATAATTTGAAACCCAAGGGAGCATAAAAATAATTCGAATTATCAAGAGAAAAGAAAAAAATTTAAAGAGTTGATATGCATTTTTCCAAGTTATTACTTAAATTGTACATATAAAAACATAGTAAAAATAAAGAAAAAGCGGAAATGTATCAACTGTAAAATCGAACATTGTTAAACATCAATGTGGCCTGGCATCCTTTGTTTAAATGATTTTACAAAGTGAACACATTGACAAAACGCTGACCGCAAAACATAAAAAACTAGAGAAATTTCTTAGAAACTTTATGCTGTAAGGAAGTAAACAATATGTGGAAATTTAAAGGAATATAACAAAGAAAAAGTGCAAATTATAAAAATGGGGAGTGGTTCCATTTCGATTAAGAGCATGGTTTTTCTCTCCCAGTTATGAAAAATATTTCATATTACCGACTGTATCAAAATGCACTGAATTTTTTCGATTTATTGAAGTGAACTGCTGAGGAGTTCGTATTATCAAGAAATTCGAATTATCAAGTTTTGAATTAACAAGAGTATAAGAAAAGAATTAATAAGAGTATAAGTCAATTTCTAATGGAATAATTTATACATATCTAAATTATTACAACTGAAAAGTGCCTAAATAGTTATAAACATACTGAATTGTCAAAAAAAAAAAAAAAAAAAAAAAAAAACTAATTTAATTTATTCACTAGCTTAAAATTTACAAAACTGCCCATAAAGTGATTTTTTGACTTACACCACTCTTGCATACAACGGCTCAAATATTAGGGGGGGACTGGAAAGTAATGTTTTTTTACATTAAATTCAAACAAATAAACTTTAACATCTTATTTTTAATTAATGATATAATCACACTCGTCATTACCAACCTTTTGCCAATTTTGCAAATTTTTAATGCTGGATCGATAAAAATCAATTGGTTTTTGAGCAAAATCTCTAGAGATGGCATTTTGGGCATCATCCGAGTTTTAAAATTTTTTGTAACTTAGAAAATGTAACGATTGAAATAAATGAAAATCAGACGGCGCAATATTGGGCGAGTATGGGGATGAGGCACTACTTCCTACCCAAATTCATTAATTTTTTCCAGGGTTTATCTCGTACAGTAGGGTGGTCTTGCACTATCTTGTTGCAGAATAACACCTTTTATGTTGACAATCGCTGGGCACTTTTCAATTCACAGTTTGTCCAGGTTTCAGCACTTCAAAATGAACGACCTCACTAATACTTCACCAAACTCACAAAAGCACCCTTTTTGGGGTGTAACCTGGCTTAGCTGAGCTGTGTGGCAATTTGTTCATAAGAGCCACTGCCTTTTGCGTTTTAGATTATCGTAGAGAACCCATTTTTCATCTACAGTGATCAAGCGATCAAAAATTGTGACGCTGAAGCTCTTTGGATAGATTGTACGAGAACCAAACACCTGCTCTGCTTATTTTACCAATCTGCTGCAGATGTCTTGGTTGGTCAACTAATGTTGGTTAAAAGTGTTTGACAGTCCTCAATTGTCTGACATGGATTTTCACTTCTATTCCACATAACGTCTTAAGTGTTGATCTTTGCGATGATTTCGCCAAATTTTGAAATTGGATTTTCCCTATGGCAGTTATTATCCATTTTTTGGGAATCGTCTCGCCCTGAGAAAGGGGTGCGATGTGGGGCCGGAGGCGGCGTGGAAGAAAGAGGAGATATACAGGATAAATCAGCCGACGTGAGGCGTTTTCGAAATATATGCCAATCAGAGGTCCAGCTAATAAGTGGTAACAACTGTGCCTTTTGAACGATGCATTTTAACCTTGATTTTTGTCAAAGCCAGTAATTTCAAAATATAATTTTTTCACCGAAGTTAAAAATTTTGTTTAAAAAATAAATACATTTTTTCTTTTACTTAAAGGAGTATATTTTTAATTTCATTTCTAATTCCGTTATTACATTTTATTTTATTATACATTCCCCTTTTCTTTTATGATTTTATATTTTAGTTTTAACAAGCCTTCATAGTTGGGCGCATATATAAAGGCAATTTTTAGTGGATAGTCTTCTCTATACATTTCAAAAAGAAAAATCAATGGTATAATTGAAACTGACTGTCACATCTTCCTGATCGATACATGTCGAAAATATCAAAATTCCAGAATTGAGCTTAGAAAACCAACTTTGGCATTTACGTATGCTTAATGCTCTTGGAAAAACGCAAATGTTTTTGGTAGCAACTGTTGCGTTTTCTACCCTAGTGAAACTCTATAGCAGTGGATCCCAAGGTAGTCCCTATGGACCCCCAGGGGTCCCTGGTATCATTCAGGAGGTCCGTGGAAAATTAAAATTGATTTGGGGGTCTCTGAACAATGTCAGGGGGTCCGCGCAAGGTTTAATATAAAATAATATAATATAAACAATAATATAAGATAATATATAAAACAGAAGTACGTTGGTTATCTAAAAGTGCATGTTTAAACGATTTGATTCAGTATTGGAATTCCTGGAAACTAAAGACAATGATTTGCGACATAATTTAATTAACTCAAAAAATGACATAGCCTATATGTCTGATTTATTTGCCAAATTTAACGAAACTAATTTGAAACTACAAGGTGACCAATTAAATTTAATCAAAACTAAAAGCGTACAAATTTGTTGCAAAACTTTTTCTTTACAAACAAAACATGGGAAGAGAAGAATGCTCTCAATTTCCAAATCTTTCGAAATTGCAAATTAAGAGATGAAGAGTTGTTTGCTTACTGTCAACACTTAACGGCTCTTCATACAGACCTGAACCAAAGATTTGAAGATATTCTTCACTTGGATATTCCCGACTTTGTGTTGAACCCTTTTGCGCGTGGACAAACTCAGATCCCAAACATAGATGAATCCATACTAATACAGGAGCAGCTTATTGAAATATCCACAAATGAGGAACTTAAACCAATGTTTCAACAAAGATACCAAAAATTCTGGTTACAAAAACAGATCCCAATTTTATATCCTGCATTATGGGTTACTGTACAGAAGTTGTTAACTGCTTTCCCGTCTTTCTATTTGGTAGAACGTGGATTCAGTGCCATTATGAACCTCATCACAAAAGAAAGAAACCGATTAGAAATTATACACTCATAACATCTCATCACGTTCATCCAAATCATTAATTTTTTATATTTTATTTTAAACAAAAGTAATTAATATTATAGTTTATAGATATTTATAATTTATAATTTCAAAAATACTTCTTCAACAAAACTTTTTTTTTGTAATTTTTATATTATGCATTTATGTGGCTTTTTCATTTGGAGGTTCTTGGGCAATTTTTGGCTATAAAAAGGGTTCCATGGGTCAAAAAAGTTTGGGAACCACTGCTCTATAGCATACAATGCCGGATATGTACCTATTCTGGTATTTGGATGGCCATATCACTATAAATCACAAATTAATTATTTTACGAGTAAACAACCTTAAAATGTCTTTGTACGACTTTGAAGTACACAATGAGCCGATAAATAACAAACGAATATTGACATAGGCATAACAACCGGTCCCCCCAATACAAGTGTTTCCATGCTATAGGAAAGTATGTTGTACGAGGAACATAATGAATATTATGGCTTTTTTTAGATAGGTGTTGGAGGATTTTAGGAGAAACAAGGTCAAAACCTAGAGCTTTTTTTTATTTGATAAGATTTATGGTAGAATGAACATCAGAAGGTGAAAAAGCTTTAAGAGGGAGAGATTATGGAATAATATGGAATAAGGGAGTTTAAATATTCCTTGATAAGTTGAGATTAAGTCTAGTGTTTGTATCTTTTTTTTTTCTCAACTCCTTGGCAAGAATGAACATGTGCCTAGTACTTTTTGACTTAATATCATGGAAAAAAGTGTAAATGTTGATCACACAAGCCTTTTTCCTGCTAGATCAGTAAAATCTGTTTTTTATATATAAATACATTCCACTTACAAATTGTTTTAATGTCCAAACCGTTGTCATCCGAATGGTATATGAGTTCCCTAAGGAATAAGCAAATGTAGATGAAAACCTTCTGGCTAATCACCGGCAACTGTTGAACGATCTAGAAAAGCGAAAGATCGTCATTTAAAAAATTATCGTAGCCGCAAAGATTAATTTACCTGTTTGCACTGAGTGTAGTTGGAGGACGCGTCGAGGCATTTGGCGTGCAATTCGTACGGGATAACTGGCTCGGCTGTCGATTCTAGCAACAGCAGCAGGGATTCAGCGACAGAGTACACGCTACCGGCTGTTATATTTAATAAGGAAAAATGTTTTTATAAATTTATTGTACATCTTGGCCAGACTATAAAACGTTAGAAATGAGTCGGCCTTTAAGGAAATTTGAGATTGCCTTTAAAAAAAAAAAAATTAAATATGTCAAACTGTAGACATATTTAAGATTGCTTCACCCTGATGACCTTACAATAGGAATGAGGTGTAAAGACATTGGAAAAGTAAGATGCAAAATGATCGATGTAAAAAAGAAATTGTTGTAAAGGTAATTTCCAAAGGTAAAAGTTTTTTGAAAAAGGTAAAAGAGCAAAATAAATACACTGTAAAATGACATGGCCAAATGGTTAGCATTGTATCTAGCAAAAGTATTAAAAATTTTAAGTAAGGATACGGAGTGGTTCTAATGACCAGTTGTCAAGCCAGGTCCGAATCCCTTCGAACTCTGATTTCAAGCCTGCGTTTATAAAGAGTAACGGTTGTTTCATCCCGTATCGATGAAGGTGGTCGATCAGAAACCAAATTTCCTTCGGGATCTGATGCTCGGAGTTGAAACCGTGCCCGTAGGCCATTCGGTTATTTTCCTGGGGAAAAAAGAGTTAATTTGTAATTTTGCATAATGGTACTTATTCAAGCCACAGACCATTTCTGCCAACTTTTCCGGTGGGACTTCATTAATCGGGACGACCAAATTAGCCAATGTCTCTAAAGAAGATCCAAAACAGCTCCTATGATATTCACCTGAAAACAATTTTGAAAATGTATTTTTAATATATATAAACAGTTTTTGTAATCCTTTACCAGTTACGGTTATAAAAATATCTTTCCCGCCGTCAAAGTGAAGCACAAGGATATCTTCGAGTTTTTCCTTCCCTGAATTTATTTTACTAGCACTTCTTTTGTCTACAAGTATTTCTAATTTAATATCACATTTTTCGCCTAAAATATACAGATAAAAATACGAGTTAAAATCACATCATAATAAAATTAAATTAAATCATACTACCTGGATTTATGTCTCCAATAAATGGTTCTATGCTTAACCATTCTTTACAGATGTTTGTGTGATCTAGTTTTATTTTAAAATTAAACTTAACAGGCACCTGAAAAACAAACAAAAAGGTTCTTTTAGTCACCACAGATACTGTGGTCCCCCGATCACTAGTTGCTCTTCCTTTTACCCCAAAAGCAACAGAAGGGGGTGAGTTGTCTCACATGCTTAACAGATTGTGGTAGTGTGTTGACCTAGGTTCTAAAAGCCTAGCAATGGTAACGGAGTGTGTCTAGAATAGAGAAAGTGACAGGGGTAAAAAAGGATCTTCTGAACAGAGCAAGGATGGGAAGGTTTTATTCAACCAGACAAAATATGCAGGGCCTCTGACAAAGCAAGGAAGAGAGGAAAGAATGTACTATGAAGGTGTAATTTTCAAAAGTACACGGAGAGGTGTTGAGGAGGGCATTCTCTGCTGGGGGGCTGCGGTGATCAAGCAGTTAAGGGTGTCCACCTGTATTTGCCATGCTAGCGTTCTGAGTTTGATTCCTGACATAGCCATTGAACTTTTATTTGAGAATAGTTTGAAAAAAATATTGTAAACTAGTTCTGACCTCTTGTCCTCGACACCCAAGGAGAGGAATTACTTTAAGGCAGACCCTATGCCTACAATAACAATGCACAATACTTTTATTGCGCAATAGTTCTGAATTACACAATAATATTGATGGCACATGAGTGTCAATGTTTTCGCATGAGCAAGACCTAGTGTTGCAAGATTTCAGGCCAAGATTTGGCTGCAGGTATCGTAGGAAAGTGCAAAATATTGTGCAATATTAACCTTACACGGTACAATGGGGAAAAATATTGTGCAATAAAAATTAAATTATTAAAAAGGTTCTTTTAGACTTGTACACAAATTCAACTTATAAAAAATGTGTGAAACACGTTGATTATCATTAAACAATTATAATAAACAATTAATTTCAATTCACCTAAATTAATCCCTTAAAGAAAAAGAAGAGGATTAAAATTTTCAATATGTGTATTTGACAAGATAAAAACAAATATAAATCTCTTTGTTTTCTTTTTTTTTTTTAATTTGATGTAACACAATCATCAATCTATATTTTTCAAGATAATCTGCCTGCATTGAAAAAATGTATTTCCATTATATGTACGTACAAAAGTACAAGTTGTGCCAGGAACCTATTGCTCAGAGGCCTCCACCCACACATCTCATAATCCCTGTACTCAGGGTGCTTTTAAAGTTAAGAAGAAGAAAAATAACTTTATTCTGGGACTGGTTTCCCCTAGGAATAATTTACATGAAATAAGTAAAGGAAGTTCCTTCTATGAAGTTAAAAGTAAAAAAAAGATAGAAATCTTGGCACAATGTATACCAATAAAATTAGGCAGGACAGAAGAAAAAATTACGAGAATATTAAACAAAAATAACAAATGTTAGCGTGAGGTCTCTGCTTGGAGGGAGAGGAGGTGATTATAGAGGTGGGATTTAAAGGAGGAAAAGGAGGCAGCGTGATGAATAGAAAGGGGAAGGGAGTTCCAGAGTTTAGGGGCTTAGATCAGAAAGGATCTTTCAAACGTATGGGTTGTATGTTGCGGAAGGATAAGGTCGATTGGGGATGAGCGGGTCTTACTAGTGAGATGTGAGGAGTTGAATTGGAGGGATTGGATGATGTAAGGAGGACGACGAGTGTGGATGGTCTGGAAAAGAAAGCAACCTAGGAAATACTGTGCATGGGAGGAGGGGAATAGCCAGGAAAGTTGGGAATACAACCCGACACCCGGGATCTCCATGGGGTGCTGTACACAAATCTTACGCAATAATTCATACTCCCCCTCTGAGAGACCACCATTTGCCAAACAGCTATAATCGAAGAAAGGAAGTATAAGGGAAGATACAAGGAGTTTGCGGGTGGAGAAAGGTAAAGAAGCCAGGACCGACGAAACAGGCTGAGGGAGGCAATGGAATGGCGAGAAATTTGGGAAATGTGAGAATGCCAGGAAAGGTTTTGGTCAAAGACTACTCCTAGGTTTTTAAATGAAGAGCAGAAGGGGATGGGATGGTTATTTAG
Source organism: Cimex lectularius (assembly GCF_000648675.2). Taxonomy (NCBI): domain Eukaryota; kingdom Metazoa; phylum Arthropoda; class Insecta; order Hemiptera; family Cimicidae; genus Cimex; species Cimex lectularius. The sequence continues at coordinate 1,195,293 of NW_019392705.1, forward strand.
CATGAGAGTTACCTAAATAGTTGAAAACACAGGGTGATAGATCAGAGATGTAGGAGGATGGTCAAGGGGGTCCATTTCATTTCAAGATTAAATTTCAAATATGTTAGAGCTTTTTTTGGCCATACACCACCCCACCGTATAAAATGCCTAATTATATGAATAATTCAGTGAAAAAAAAAACATTTCATATAAAACTAACAATGGGAAAACCAGGTTTGGTCTGTCATGAGTTTCATCAACTTTTTTTGAGATTTTACACTCCAAAATATCAGACCCAATCACAATAGTCCAATTTTAATGTTGATACAGTTATAAAACGCACTTGACAATTTGTTCAAAATGAATTATCAACCATGAAAATTGGTCCACTAGCTTGCTTTCGCAAAATGAGTTCAGATCTAGCGCCAGGAGGAAAGAGGAAGGTAAGTAAAAGACAGAAAGCACTTTAGGCAAGAAGGTCGTAAACATCAGTCAAAGAGTTAGTTTTTTAACTTTGAAAAGTTAGAAAAGTCACTAAAGTCAGTATTTAAGTGTTTTATAACACCAAAAATTTTCAAATCCAAGTTTTGACTATTTTTTGACCTACTTTGCTTACAGAATGTTTGTTAAAAAAATGCAAAAAAAAGCAGTATTTTGCTAATTTACCTTTTCAAATACCAAATTAAAATTAGAATATTCTGCATCATAGAACATTTTTGTTTTTATGTTAACCAACAAGTAAATTAACACACCAAAACTCATATTTTTATTAACTCTAGATAATGATTTATGCTCATTTTATTGTGACTGCACCCAATTAAATCGATTTGTTAAGAATTCCCTTAAGTTCTTATTGGTTTTTATTAGTTTGACAGGAAATTTTTTTTTTTTATGATTTAGTTTACTTGAAAAATAATTGGTCTGTAGAATTTTTTGGTTATTGATAAACTCTGATAGCTTTTACTATATTTTTATTGCAATCTACACAAAATTTAAAATGATATACTCACATAGTTGATATGAGCAAGTAGAATGGAAAAATAAAAATATTAAAAAATAAAAAATTTCAACAAAAAAAATTGATGAAACTAGGGCCTATTCAGAAGGAGTGGTGGGTATGTGTCTGGTATTTTGAAGTGTAGAATCACCAAAAACAAAAGTATGGTCCAAATCCGTGACCCACCAACCTGGCTGTCCCCTTGTTAGATTGGCATTTGTTACACATATATAATTGGACTCTATTGTTAGCCCAAAATGAATTTAATTTAATTTAAATGTTAAATTTAATTTAAATGTTTTGGGGTTTTCACATCTGTATTTAGCTGAAATTCAAACTGTAACAACATACCACTCCGACATTGGCGATGGTGAACTCTTTTGACTGAGGCTCCATAAAGTTGATCGTGTTAAATTTGATCTCGGTGTTGTCGACAGTGGCCTGAGGTTGAAACTCGTTTTCGATTTTGTCCTGCACCTTCAGCCTTTCATCGCGGATCATATTGTATTTGATCTCGTCAATCCTTTTCACCCTGGAAATAAATACCGAACTGACCGGCTTGTGGTCGCTTATCTGGTAGATCTGGTGGCTCCTGTACTCCAACTGTTGGATCGAATCGCCCTTCCAAAGGATCCGATCGCACCAAGCAGGAGCACGATTTTTCTCACTGGAAATTAAGTAAAAACAACATTCTGACAAGAATATCAACAAGAAAAAAATTAAAAAATAAAATTGTACCTTGAATCCCAATTGTCTGTCCCAGGATCGTATTTATACGTAGGCATGAAATTAATCGGACCTTCCTTGTATCCAACGAAAACTTTCTTCAGCCTATGTTGTTTAACCAACTGATCATTTTCCAGAATCGGTTTGTACTTTTCCATCAGGATGTACTCTTTGACGGCATTTACGTCCAGACCTGTTATCCTGTAGTTGAGGTCGCCCAACCAGTATACCTGACTATCAGAACAGTAGGTTATAATTCAAATAAATACAATGCACAATAATTCTATTTTTGATTTATAACACAATATACATTGTATAACAACTAACTGATATACTTGAGAAACATCAATTAGAAGAGCCAGGGTGCGTGTTAACAGGTCCAGTCTAAGAGTACAACCAGCAGAGTAGAGAGAATAGGTTTGGGCATGGCATAGAGTGTCTTACGAGGCTGTCGAGGGCCGGGAGAGGTCCCGAAGTAATTGGGAAGATGGTGTGAAGAAGGTATGTGAAAAGAGAGGAACTGCTTGTAGTAATTGAACAGCACAGGCGGAGGATAGAGAAGGATGGAGGAAAATGTTTAGGAAGGAGCACGCCGATAATCAGTAGAAAATATTATTACAATATCTTTGCTGAGTGGAGGCTAAATCACAACTGACAGACCCAACCAATGACAAAATTGCCACTATGCCTACAATAACAATGCACCATACTTTTATTGTGCAATAATACAGAGTGACATCTTGATCCCAATTTATGACACAATAATATTGATGGCACATGAGTGTCAATGTTTTCGCATGAGCAAGACCTAGTGTTGCAAGATATCAGGCCAAGATTTGGCTGCAGCTATTGTAGGAGAGTGCAAAATATTGCGCAATATTAACTACACGGTACAATGGAAAAAAAATATTGTGCAATAAAAATTAAACTTGCTCAAACTTTTATCCAGTTATTGAACAAACTTCAATATAAACCCAACAGTCAAAAATATTGCACAATTCGTAATATTGTGCAATATAATTGATTGTCTGGAGCCCACCTTATATTAAGCAGCCCATAGACGGTCAATATTTACAATATAGATTGCACAATAATTTGACGGTTGCCCCTTAACGTTCAATAATATTGTACAAAATTTTGTTTGTGCAATGAACTTGAATAGTTTGAAGGTGATATTGAAGTTTGTGCAATATTTTGTGCACTTGTTAATACTTCACAAACTGACTGATATTGCACAATAATGCCAACCGACGGTGCAATATTTTCCAGGTTGTACAATATATTTTCAACTTTTCGTCAATCATGTAATGTATTGCACAAACTTTCAATATCGTCTACACACGATCAATTAAATTGCACAAACCAAAATATTGTGCAATAATATTGATCGTCTATGGGCCGCTTAAGTATTTATTAACTATCCAAAAAAAATTTAAAATTCAATTTACTCATGGTCTTTAATGGCTTTAGGCGGTGTGAACGCTGTAAATGAGGTCCTTGAGCAGATCTCATTGTAGTCCTGGTTGCGCCGCTCATACTCTTCGACATGCGCTGCCAAATGTGAATTTACAAAGCACATAGATGTATTGTAAATTTCCATTCTGACCGAGACGCCACCCTTATTCCCCTAAAATAAAACACCATATTGAAAGAAATGAAAATTACAATCGTAATTAACGTCATATGTATGAAACTTGCCATTTTCCCCATAATACCTGTCCCTACTCTGTCTACAGCTACGTTCATAACATCATATTGTTCTTGTACATATACAATGAGCATCATTCCAACTAAGCGAACTAATTTTACTTCTTTGTACTGGGCTCCATTGTGGAGGCCTTTCTCGACCATAAGCCTAGGGAAAAAGGGCAGACGTGAAACCTTTACCTCTAAATAAAAAATATATTAAAAAAAATAAATAACATGCTTGATATCCCTTTTACATTTGTTAACAAACAGTTCATGCAATTTAAAAAAAGTTTATTAACTCAGCTAGTAATGAGAAAACAAAAGAGAAAACTTTTTTAATAAGAAAAAAGCTAAAATAAAATCTAAATCTACATCTCTTCACCTCCAATTCTCTTCTCGTATTGAGTCAGTAAATAAATACGCTTCTTTGGAGAGGTCAAGCTCCTGGAAGCCGATTGCATAGATGTCTGGTGGGTCGACATCACATGAAAGCCACTCTTGAAGGCTGACCGAAGCAGGCTGGCCATTGACGTTCCAAGTCCCGACGAAAACTCTTCAAAACGAATAGAAAATGAATTTAAGAAAACTATTAACTACTAAAATCTATGGATAGAATAATGTATTCAGTAGACTCTTGTTATCTGCGCTTTCGTTATCAACACTCACTTATTTGTAGATGTGCAACATAAATCATGTATTAGTCGCTAAACTTTACAATAAAAATGATTCATCCATGCATAAAAGACTTAAAAACAGTGCGAAAAAAAGCCTCACTTTAAAATCAGTTATAAAAGTTTGCGATAGTATTATGATCCGATGTGGAAAGGTGCATACATGTTGATGTATGAATGTATTGTTTTCCTGTGTACAATAAACTTTACGTATGTTACCATACATACTGAAAAAACCTGAAATATGTGTTCATACATAACATTGACAATAGGCACACGCAATACAGAAAGTGTCTGATAAAATGCTTCAAAGCCTGAAATTCGAAGTATTTCCTATTCAGGGTTCTTGTTATCCTCGGTGATGCTTGGTAAGTATTCGCATGAGTAAAAAGAGTCTACTATATTATATTTTTTAAAGGCTTACCTTAAAGGTACATAATCAGTGTATTCTCTTTCGAATTTTTTCATCTCGTACCGTATGATTGTATCCCTGTCTGGGATCATGCACTTCCCAGTAGCGAGGCTCTCTCTCGGAAGTAACATGTCCAGGCTGTCCATAATCTGTGAGAAACATGTCTTTATTTTTTCAAATGATTTTTAATTAATTTATATTGAATTTTCCTACCGGATCAGCGATGCCCTCCTCATCGTTGGACTTGTTTTTATACGTACTGTGGTATTTCTTGAGCCAGCCATGATCGAAATACCTATTTTGCCGGTTCAATCCTGAAAATTGGAAAGTAATTCAAAATTTCTAATCGAAATGCAACATTAGCAGGGATGAACATAAATTGGGCCGGTTGAAAATAACGATGATATGTAAACATGGGTGTTAAATGTGAGCATTATCTTTTTTAATGGACAATCATCTCTGAGTTAATTAAAGAACAAATGAATCACCCAATCAGTCTAGTTTCTTTGATACTTGATCCAGCTTTATCTGTGAGTTGTGCTGTTTGAAGTGACTCCTTTGTTACTCTTTTTGGCTGTGTTCTTTGAGTTATTTATTAGTAGACATCAAAAAATAATTTTCGTAAAATAATAGTTTGCCAAGTTTGAAAAGAAAGTTGGCTATAATTCTGTATACACTTCCAAAAACTCATGAGATTTTGATTATTGTAAAAACCGGTAAACCAAAAACAGAAAACAAAATTTCTTTTATTGGATTTTTTTTAAAAATAATAATCAGAGATTTCACATAATTTCCAAGCCGCAAAATATTTTAAACAATATGATTAATTTTTTTTACTTTTATCATTTCAAATTATAATAAAACAATGATTTAACAAATTGTAAATGATTAAAGTATATACACTTACTTTCAGTCGCCTTGTAAATCTCGCCCACAAACATGTTTGACGCTTCGCCCAGGCCGAGTTCAAAAATGAAGTTTCGCTTGTTTGAACAAATGTTTAAGGATATGTCAGAAGTGTCTTCCTGGTTGAAGTCCGATTCTGCAAAGGAGAGGGAACGGAATGATAACGAAAAGTCCTTAAAGGTCCAAAGGTCTCGTTACAGAGCAACAAGTAAATCTAGTGAAATATACGAATGAAAGAGATGTCGATGCCTGAAGAGACAATATTCAGATTTTAGAGACCGGACAGATTTTATTCACCACATTTGACGACAGGGCGCAATCAGGTAAACTTTTATCAATTCTGTTTCCACACACTTAACAAGAAAATAATATTATTAATTTATAATTAACTCAAAACCCACACACGCGTAAACCTACTTATTTCTTTAAACTTTAAAATTGTTTAAATTAATTTAAACTGTTTATTTCGATAATTTTTTTTTTGTATTTTATTTAGAACATTGGAATGAATAAATGAATAAACATTTATTAAAAAAATGGAACATTGGAAAACACTCCTGCTCTTGGGTAAGACATCCTTGATTTATAACATGCCCATAAAGTAAATAGGCAAAAAATTTGAATACAAGGGAGACTATAGACATTGGATCATCGATTTTAATTAATCTTTGTTTTGGCGACACTAGACTGAAAAATATTACAAATTCGAATGTTCTTGCCAATGGGCCCTAGGAGATGAGATAATAATATTTTAGTTAATTTAAGTAACCTTTTTTAATAAAGTTTTCTATCTTTGTTCATTCAATTTTTTTAAACCTAAATATGCAAGATTTATATTAAATGAGATTCAAATCAAATTATTCTTTAGCAAATTAGGCCAACAAACATTTTAATCTTTAAAACGCTCAGATACAGATTTTTATTGCAATAAAAAATAGACATTTTTTGGCTGTATGGGCCTGTAGGAATTTTTCTTTTCTCTGGTGGTCATCACCAGTGCCCCACTTAAAAATTTATAATCCCAACGGATTTTATCCAAAACCAACGTTTTTTTACAACCGTTCAAAAGGTGAATTTCTCTTCTTTCAGATTGTTCCAAAACCATTTACTTTTTATGTCACTGTAAGTGGAGAAAAATAAAGACAAAATCAACAAAGACTCTTCAGACGTTTTGTTTTATATATCCAATTCTACTTGATTTATGAGGGCCAAAGTTGTGCCATTATGTTTAGTTTATAAGGTTCAAAAGACCTGGGAAATTTCTTGTAGATCAGTGGAGCGTTTTTAAAGTTTAAAGTTATTTTTGTGATTTTCAGGGGGGGAAATCGTGGAAGGAGAAATTTTGCCAGAAAAAAAATATATTTTTGGATTTTTTCAACAATTTGTATTCGGGGTGTTTCAGGGTGCAGAAAATGAAGGTCAGCTTTGTTTCTTCCTATTAATATTTTTTAACCTACTATCACTACATCAAAATTATATTTCACAGCTGCCGTAGGACAATAAATCGAATGATTTAAAATCAATAACCTTGAGTTTCACAGAAGGCGAAGGCAGAAAACCATAACAATTTTTTTAATTCATTTGGTGGTGCACTTTTTTTTTAAGTTTAAATGCCGATTTTCCTACCAATACTTGTAATTTATTCTGTAGCTCTTATCCCAAGCAGTTATTTAAGCTAAATAGCTAAATACGGGTTTTCTAGAACTCTCCTTCTCGAGAGAAAGGGCCAAGGACAAGGCTCAAAATGTATGGAGAATAAAATACAAACAATTAAAATTGGTGTTTAATAAAAATAAATAAATAAAAAAATATAAATTATAATTAATTGGATTTTTTAAAGTTTGGGGAGCAGTTTCTTGATTTTGCCATAATTTTTCTCACTTATAATGTATAAACGGAAGATTGTGGACATAGATTCAAATAAGAAACAGGGGCGTCGGTTGCCGCAATGGTTTAGGGCATTGACATGTGCTCATACTGTAAGGTAAAGTTCCTGGATTCGAATCTCCCATCCCTGCATTTGAACCCAAAATACTTACAATTACTTATTACTTAAAGCTACTTATTACTTATTATTACAATTACTTGTTATTATTATTACTTAAATAATTACAATTACTTTTTTTTCACACATACCAACATGCCGATATGATCTCTGCTGTTGCGAACCATTGTTTAAAAAATAATACAAAAAGAAGAAAAATTCCGCTTATATTTTTGTTTTCTATTAAAAAAAGAAATAAAATAAAATAAAATAAAATTATAAAAAATTGTATTTAAGAACGTTAAGAATTAAAAAGGTAAAGGGACTTCGGAAGCCACAACAGTTCTGGGATGGGCTTAAAAATGTGCTTTTCTTTTTTTTTTTAAACCCGCCGAAAAAAAATTATATAAAAATAATGATTGGCCTAATTTACTGGAGAGGTCTTTTGGTTTTTGCAACTTCTGATAAATCTCATTTAAAACAATCCTGCTTATTATTTTCTTTCCTTGATTTAAAAAAAAACCTGATAAATATAATAACTTAAAGCACATGCACAACAAAGCAATTTTATAAATCTAATCTATTTTAAAATGACCCTGTATATTATTTTTCTTGCAATTGCAGAGGTCAGGGCATCCGACTCAACTGATTTACCATGATAGTGGTTCTGAGTTAATATCTTTACATAGCCCATAGGATTTTTAATTGAGAATAAAATTAAAAAAGTACTGTAAAGTGGTTCTGACACCTCATCTGCACCACCCAAGGGGTGGTTGAATGTTAAAGTCCTCCTGTAAGACAGGAATTATTTAACTTTTTTATTAGCATATTTTATCTTAGGTTTAAAAATTAAATAACTTTGAAATACATGCACAACAAAGGCAAAAAATCCATATTTAACATAACAAAATATGGAAAATTTTTCCAAAAGTACTCAAATGGCATCTGCTTTACGACTTCACCCGGTTTATAGGGTTGTCGATTAGACATTGAACTTTATTCATTTTTTTATATAAATTCTAAAACCATTCACTCTATTCATTAACAATCGGATTGTTTATACAAATAAATATTTCAAATACACTGCTAAAATATAAATAATGATGCGGTCTTTTGGAATACTTACCGATATCACATCTGAAGTGTTCGTCAATCGGTAAAATCCATTCGATTACTAAGTCTTTAGTCGATGTTGGAGGGACGGCACCGGAGGACAGGATGAAAATAGCGCTGTTGTGGCCCCACGACACAATCACAAGATAGCGGACAGTTTTAAATTCTTGTATTAAGTTCGCCTTGACACACTGATTCAATGTTAATGAAAATACTTAAAAATTGGTATAAATTTAATCAGAGAAAAAACACTAGTGGCTAATCATTTTATTTCTTTATTTTAGGGTTTTGTTTTTTATCCTGTTTTTAACTTACCGCTTTCCATCCAAAAAATAGCAATTTACATCCAACGATCATCCAACATACAGAGAAAAAAATTAGTTTTTAAAATATAGAGTTTTATCATATCTCGCCTTTAATGTTTTCATATGTAACCATTAAAAGTAACTTGTCTTCTTTGGTAATAGAATGGAACGAATATGTTATTAAAAGCTGAAATTCGTGTCATCAATGCTTGTGCCTTAGAAAATCTTAAAAGAGGTTACACCGACAAAAATCCTCATAAGATGAGATAGCCAAGCAGCTATTAAAAAAAAATCACATCAAAGTCAGTGAGTGCATCCAAAATAGACAAAACCCGATGGAATGAAAAGGCAAAAACACTAGCCAGAGATCTGCAAGACCATATATAGACCATGAACTATTGTGTTAACAAATACAAACAATCCTTCATCACAAAACGGATCTAAAAAAAAAAAAAGACAAAAGGAGAAGTGGATAAAGTCAGGGTGCAAGCACAGTAAGCTTATGTTAAAACAACCAGACAAGACTGGCAAACACGACTGCAATTAAAAAATGTTAAACTCAGAGGAGTGATAAGACTATATACCGGTTTCTGGCAGAATAACATGGTCTATTTAATGACGACCCAATTTGTAGGCCGTGAGGAGGAAGAAACCAACCTTGACAATTTCGGATGCGAAGCAGGGAAAGGAATTAATGACTAGTACTTCTTACGAGGAGGATCGAGTCGACTGCACTGAATTAAGGAACTAGGAAAGTACAATAAGCTAGAAGACTGTAGTCAGTGGGGGAAAAAACTGAGTTCCTAGTATCCATCATCATCATCAACCATTAAAAATAACATCTTTGGTAAATAATGAAAGAGCATGTTGATTAATCAACCTGACCAAACTGATTTTACACTTGCTGAAGTTATAACATACATTAACAAAGGCTAAAACCAAATAACCTACATTACTGTTTAACGCAATAATTACAACAACAAAAATCAGGATTAAGATTGATAAAATTCACCATAAAAGTTGTCAATTGCTTTGTTGAATCATACCAAAATTGGACCTCCTGCTACAAGTATAATGGTGGATTTTTAATCATAAGTATATTGTTTTGGCCTAGATATACCGTATATTTTTGCATTACCATTTTTGCATTGTTTATTTCATGTTACTGAGGAATAAGCAAGGATTAGGTTAGGATTATGGATGGGATTCCATATCCATGATTTAGAGTTTTTCTGTGAAGCAGAGAAAATATGCTAGTACAAAGTGCGAGTTATTTTTTCTTTCAAACTATCTGCAATTGATTAAATTTAAATTTACCATTCACACATTTGATAAACACAAGAAATGATTTTTAATATCAATTAATTAATATTTTATTTAGTTTACAATTTATTATATAGTTTTATTTTCTTTCAATATATGCTTATTTTTATGTTTTATCATTTTAGGTTGACAACCTGGGTCAGAAGGAAACATTTGGCCATACTTCTATTATCTAAGGTTCACGATCAAACCACTTACGACATATTTGTTCTGAATATATCACAACCAATTTGGCCACATTTGGGTAAACAATCTAACGTTATCTTTTATTTGTTAATGTTTAACCGATTTATCAGTACAGGTCTTCTAGAAATACAAACATAAAATTCTAATCCAAACTATTCATGCTTAAGCCACATAAATGAAATTTTTGTAGTAAAAGCAAAAATTTTCTGATACAGTTCAAGGTTTTCATAATGACCGCAAAACAAGACATACAATTTCTATTGCCAACGAGCATAATCATAATCTTCTGTGAGAAGAAACAATCAGACAATAGATTCAATTATTTCTCATAGTTAAATAATGTATTCTAAGCTGCTATATTCAATTCTTATGAAAAGCCGCACTTAAAAGCAACTCGTAAGCTTACAATTTTTTAAACAATGTAATTAACATGATGCCCTTTCAAGTTTTGATAGTTCATCGTTCAAATGTCATTTCAGAAAAAAACAATTTTATTCTTCTTGTTCATAAACGTACCTTGTTATAACTGTGTTAACTTTCATTCAAACAGAAATTTGTTTAAAAATTAACAGTATAAAAACTGGTTTCAGTAACTCAGTTTGTAAAGTAACTCTTCTCGAATCCATGAGTTTTCAAACATGTGCTGGAGGCCTTCTGAACCTCAACCTGAGTAGAACTTTTGTCTAGTTTTCCTATAAAGTCCAAGGCCTTTTGGGAATGCATCAAAGCCCTGTCAGACATTGAGTATCCTCAAAATTACTAACAACAAAATTACCCTTATCTGGGTACGAGAGTACTCAAGGTCGATAAATTGAGCAAGGAAAGTTGATTAGGATAAATATTGGCCCAGAACGCTATTGTGGCAACACAAACTGCAAAAAACATGGATCTAGCAGACAATGGATTAAATAAGTCCTCCAAGGAATGTAGCCCAGGATAGAAGCATGTAAAAAAGTTTGTCGATGGACCACTGCAGAAACGACAGATTTACTAAATCTAGGACATGTCAGGACTAGGATAATAGTTGGACTGCTAACTGGACTGCAGACTTCGAGGGAATTTTTTAAAACTTGGAGTGACAGAAATAAGCTTGTGCAGATTTGCCATAAAAAAGCGGAACGTACATTAGACAAGATTAAAATTAAGTCCTCCAAAGAATGTAGCCCAGGACAGAAGCATGTGAAAAAAATTCATCAATGAACCACTGCAGAAACTAATGACAAGAATTACTAAATCTAGGGCATGTCAGGACTAGGATAATAGTTGGACTGCTAACTGGACTGCAGACTTCGAGGGAATTTTTTAAAACTTGGAGTGACAGAAATAAGCTTGTGCAGATTTGCCATAAAAAAGCGGAACGTACATTAGACAAGATTAAAATTAAGTTCTCCAAGGAATGTAGCCCAGGACAGAAGCATGCAAAAAAGCTCGTCAATGGACCACTGCAAACATGACAGATTTACTAAATCTGGGACATGTCAGGACTATAATAATATGTGTAGTATTCAGTGATCAATAATTATTCGTGAAATGCAGTCTTGCGTGAGTAGGTTTACAAAAACATTTTCTTTATTGTGCCAACGTTTCGATATTTATTTAGAACATCTTCAGGGCTCCAAGGCAATCTAGGGCATGTCAGGGCTAGAATAATAATTGTATTGCTAACTGGTCACTGGAGACTCCGAGGGCATACAGGAACGTACATTAGACAGGATTAAAATTAAGTCCTCCAAGGATGTAGCCCAAGACAGAAGCATGCGAAAAAATTCATCAATGGACCATTGCAGAACCTAATGACAAGAATTACTAAATCTTATTACAAATGAAAATAAATACACAATGACATACAATTATTAATTAATGTAATAAAATGCTATACATACTGTGGTGATTAGTGACCGTTAGTCTACGATTATTCCGAAATCGTGAGATGCGGCATCTATACATAAGTAGCTATACATACTTTTCCATAAATGTATAGCATTGTATTACATCAATTAAAATTGTATGTTTTGTGTATTTATTTTAATTTGTAATTAAATAGACCCTGATGATGGCAAAGGTACCGAAAGCTTGGTGAACCTAGCAATTAGTCTTCCTTCTTTCACCCGTCTAATGACCTCTACGAAGATTGTAACCCTAAATAGATTCTGCAGATCAATACTCAAACAACATCTAATAGTTACATGAAAATGACAAAATCACATGAAATATGGGTAACAGATAGTGGACCAAAACGTTCATTTGTTTATAAGTAGTTTAAATTGTCTATGAATTTGCAATAAAAAAAACTTTATTTTACGACAAATGTAAATAGTTGGTGAATGATGGATAAGTTTCTGGGTACAAAAAGGCTTTTATTTGGGGCTTATGCTTCAGAAAAAGACTGAATTGTCTGGAATTGAAATGTTTAATAGTGTAATTAAAACAAACTGAGGAAAAACAGCGAAACTAGGCAAGTCCACATATTTTTTTGTATATAAAAAAAGTCACTAAGTTTGTAAATTTCGATCCTGTTCTGTACACGTGCAAGTTGAAAAATTCATTGTTACTTACGTAAAGGACGAAAAGTCTTAAGTGTGTATTTAATGAGAGGAAAAATAAAAGGATACGCAGGAGACGTTGTCCGAAGGGAACTTGGCCTGCATGAGCTGCAGGGGCTCCGAGTGATTGTTCATGTTCGCGGATCAGGGTCGAGATCGGAGCCGGCTCATGCTCGCAGTTTTCGGTTCATGTTCGCAGTTTTCGGCTCATTCCTCGTCAGCAGGGGGCGGGCAGTCGTCAGACATCCCGACTTACGTCAAAGCCCTTCTCGGACCGATCTTCGGCAATCCTTCCGGCGAAGGTTGAAAACGAGACTCAGGAGTCGTCTCCATCCTGATGATGTCATTTCACGGTAACGACTTTGGAGAACCAAAAATCATAGATTTACTTAAAAATTCACATTCTTGAATACAAGGACAGAAAGAAATTTTCGATAACGAAAATCTTGTCAGAGGAGGACTACAGGACCGTATATGCCTTCAACCAATCTTGGTATAACAAAAACAAACAAATCCTCCATCACCGAATGGATCCAAAAAAAGACAAACGGAGAAGTGTACAAACTCTATAGGTGCTAAGCACAATAAGCTTAGCTAACCCTCAGCAAGTCCGGCAAAATGTAGATGTATTAATTGCACCTTTTAAGACCAGTTGTATCGCTGTTCAGTGCTCATAGCACACCGGTGAGTCTTAGTTCATCGAGAAATTTGATTAGTAGGCCTGGTTTCAATGGTCGAATTTCTTCTACGGATAAGTGATAAGTCCCAAAACATTTCCTCCTGCAGGCAAGTGAGCACCATAGTTTGTTAGTAGGTGCTTCTTTGCAGAAACTGCATGTTGTTTGGTTGCTTGTTTGAGTTGCTCATTCAGTCTTCAGTGTCCTGTGTGTTTTGATGTTGTATCTCTTATTCTGGGCTTATAGCACAGCAGTGAATCCCGGAACTTGATTAGTAGGTGTTGTTTCAGTGGGTGGATTTCTTATTTGGTTATGTTGTTCATCCCAAAAACACTTCCTCTTGTGGGTAGTGTAGCACCAAAGTTTGTTAGTAGGTGTGTTGATTTTTCTAAGCTTATTTGCAGAATCTGTACTTGCTGGGTTCGGTTTTGCTGATTTTCTTGAGATGCCCATTCAGTTTGCAGTCCTGTCAAGAAGGATGTCAGGATTTGGGGTTATTTTATGCTTTCTTTAATGTTGCATCCGCTGTACTGTGCTTATAGCACACCAGTGAGTGCTAGTTCATCAAGGATCTTGATTAGTAGGCCTGGTTTTAGTAGTTGAATTTCTTCTGCGGTTACGTTGTACATTGGAAAAACTTCCTCCAGCGGGCAAGTGTAGCATCACAGTTGTTAGTAGGTATGTCGGTGTTTTCTATGCTTCTTTGTAGTATCTGCACTTGCTCGGTTAGGTTATGCCAATTTTCTTCAGATGCCCATTCAGTCTGCAGTATCCTTTCTAGAAGGCTGTCTGAATTTGGAGTTAATTCCTCCTTCCTTTGATGTTGCATCCCTTGTTCTGGGCTTATAGCAAAACGGTGGGTTTTAATTCATGAAGGAACTTGATTAGTTGGCCCAGTTTCAGTGGTAGAATTTCTTCTACAGTTCTTCCCAAAACAATTCCTATGGTGGGCAAGTGTAGCATCACAGTTTTTTAGTAGGTGTGCTGGTGTTTCCTCTGCTTCTTTGCAGAATCCGCTCTTGCTTGGTTAGGCTATGCCAATCTTCTTCAGAAGCCATTCAGTCTGCAGTATCCTGTCAAGAATGATGTCAGGATTTGGGGTCGTTTCCTGCTTCCTTTGATGTTGTAATCCCACTTTCTGTGCTTATAGCACATCAATGTATGCTAGTTCATCAAGGAATTTGATCAGTAGGCCCGGTTTCAGTGGTTGAAGTTCTTCTACAGTTTAGTTGTACATCCGAAAACACTTCCTCCTGCGGGCAAGTGTAGCACATAGTTAGTAAATATATAACACCATAGTTTGTTAGTAATATATTAGTGTTTTCTATGCTTCTTTACAGAATCTGCACTTGCCATGTTGTATTCTTCAGATGTCCATTCAATCTGCTGTGTCTTGTTAACAATCCTGCTAGTATTCAAGGTTTTTCCTGCTGTTTCATTGTATTTGCAGTTTTCAGTGCTGTTTTTATGCCTAATTTTTTTAATAAGTTTGTTTTATTTCCCAATGTCTGTGGTCCATTTAGTGTCTTTTTTTGAGGTGTTGTGTTTCTTGTGTTTTATAGCCATTATTGTATGCTATGGTTTGTATTCTTTTTAATTAGTTTTCATATTTGTCTTTGTTTAGTGGGATTGATTTTAGTCTGACTGCTGTCATGTATTTCGGTGCTGTTATTTTGTCTGTGTGGGTGATTTGAGTCAGCTTGTGTGATATCAGTTGCTGTCGGTGTTACTGTACACATGAAATTGTACCAATCTTCTTCAAATGTCCATTTAGTCTGCAGTATCCTGTTAGGTGTGTGCGTAAGTTGGAAATGGAAAAATGTCTTGAGAAAGAAAAGGTACAAGGTAAGGTGAGATTTATAAATCTCTTAAAAAAGAAGGCAAAGGGGGAAATTATAAGCTTCTTAATTATCGCCGAATGCAGATGAGCAAAGAGACAGAAATATGTCGACTATGACAAGAGTTACTAGAGACACAGGTGAATATCCATTTTGAATGTGAAGCGTTATCCCAGTTACAGAACTACCCCTTCAGTAACGCGATTCTCACCAAAAGAGATGCACAAAGAATCACCGAGGAAAGTGCTTACACTTATAGGAAAAACTTCATTTTTCAAGGTACGGCGATAATTTATAGATTCCACAATTCTTGGATCGCAGTGGAGGTAAAAAAATGGTCAGCTGGGTTTAAGGACAAACGTCGATTTTGTATCTATGATTTATTAGCAAATTAGAATAACAACACAAAAAAAATCAAATTAAATTTTTAATATTATAAAAACAATTTTTTCAACCAAATTTTAACAAAATAAGTACAATCATTTAGACATTTATGAATGTATACAATATACTAAAGAGGAGGAAAAGAAGTATATATATGAAGTTGAAAATAAATTACAAACATGGCATGTATAACTTTAAGAAATATTGAACTCCATATTTACATATATAATAAGTATATAAATATATGTACATGCAAATGACTTGATGTAAAAGTGGACAAAGAATTAAAAAAGTCTATTTTTTATTATAGTAAATGCAGCCTCTAGTCTGACTAAATGTTCGCCTTTTAACGTAAATATTAGTCCAAATATGTCAAGATAGTATTAAAGTAATCAGTCGTACCGATCGGATTTAGTCCATCACCGGAATGGTTGTTAGGCGTGACAAAAGTAACTTTCTGGGAAACGCATTTAGGACCTTTAAAGACTCACTTTTCTTAAAATAAAGGTTTTTGTTAGATATTGTCAGTTGTTATTCTTGATTTACATAGTGTTAAGTGTTAAATCATTTGTCTTATGTAATATTAGGCAAATTATGATTTTTAGCTGCATTCTTCTATTTAATTTTAATTGACAGAAAATGGATTTTTTTTCCGCTGACCTTAGGCTTAACTTAAGTAGTAAACAATCCTGAGATTCTAGTTGTTCTAAATACAAGGAGAAAAATTTTCCATCTAATTTACATTTCCATAAAAACGAAATAGTCGGCTGAGCAATTTTTGTAGTTTTCATGTACTTATACTTGTTCCTGTTTGTTATAAACATTTCTTTTTTAATTATTAATTTATATACACAACCGTAATTTCCATATTTACTACAATTCATTTTAAAATTTATTGTACATATAAAATATTACATTATGGATAATATATCACTTCGCTAGTGATGCATCAGTACTCTCAAACAAATTTATTTTAATAAATACTTGTTTTAAAACACTAATATAGATATCACAATTCTACTTGAAATAAAAAGTACTTTTTGAAAATGTTAAAAAAAATTACAATTTTTTTATTTGTTTGAAAAGAAACAAAACGCTTTGAGCAAAGCACATTTTGGAGGGAAAATTGATTTTATAATTATAGTAAAGAAACTTTTTTTTATTATTTACTATTATTTTTGTTTTATTTAAGAAATAGTCAACGACAATGATAAAATACAAACTTCAACCTCCGCCTAATTTTGCTTTGTCTTTTTTAACTTGTAACAGACAGAAACAAGAAAGTTCAGGCCTATCTCCATGAGTTTCGATACTTTCATAGATGAGAGGTAGAGAAATACGTATAAATCAGTAACATTTCTTCGCTACAAGAAAAAAAAAAAAAAAAAGTAAATTGATAAACACAGTGAGCATTATTTATTTTTTTAAATTTGGGATGGTGTCAAGAAGGAAGTTCATCTTGAGAATACCTTGAAAATATTAAAAACCGCAACCAGTGGCAAGTCTTCAGCCGAATTTAGAAAATACTTGCACGAGCAGGACCCGATAAAAAGAAATAATTTGCACCATTAATCGCCAAACACCAGAATCCATCTCCCTTAGGCTTAATAATACGTAAATTAATATTTTTATAATAAAATAAAACTAACCTTTTAGTTGAAATTACCTATTATTGCTCGTGTGAATAATAATTATTAAAGAAAAAATAATAATATGTGAGTCTATAATTGTAAGAATAAGCCTAAATCTTTCCAATTAACAAAAACCACATTCACTTATATCTATTTATAATGATTTCTTCAAATATTTTTGCTATTATAAATAAATATTTTTTTTTTTTTATAAATTAGCTTCAGATTGTTATTGATCTGAGCTGGACCAGTTTGAGCTTGATGTCCCGGAAGTTGGGCCTCTTATCGGGGTTTAAATCCCAAGCCTATAAACAAGACAAAAAAAGATAAATAAATATAAAAAATTGAATATAAACGTAAAATAAGTCTTACTTGTTTCATAATTTCATAAGCTTCAGGCGGGCAACCCTCTGGTGCCTCCATTTTGTACCCTTTCTCCACATGTTTCACCACTTCCGCCAGGGGCTGAAATATTTTTTTAAAATTTTTTATTTGATCGATATCAGCCTTAATGTTAAAAAATCAGGGATAAGGTGGATTTGAAAGAAAGATAAACCGTCAGTTCCTCCTTACAACTTTTGACGAATATATTCTCCTTTTATCAGAACTTATGAAACTGTTTCTGAGATTTTCATAAGGTTAACAAATATAAATTTCTAGCTATAATATTAAAAATTATTGGATTTCTATAGGCTCAAATCCCCACATGTGTGTACATACATGCATGTGCCAAGTTGAGCCTATTCACTTCTCGTAGTCTAGCTTTTGCTATTTACAGTAAATTGCCAGCAGACTCTAAAATCACCCACCCCGGATGTTGGCAGTCCGGGATCAGATCTCTGACTTAAGGTCAGACCCCACATGACCGCATCGATGATGGCCGTCTGTCTGGCGTCACACAGAGAGCGATTAGGACAATGGAAGTGAGCAGGCTAGTCCCTACATCTCTGCACCAACACACCAAACTGCCCGACTAGTTTGGTTTAGGTTTTGACGGACACGGATCGTGTGAGGTGCAGTGTAGAGTTTATTTTTTAATATTTTGTTCATCTATTTATCATTTTATATTATATAATATTAGTACAATTTTATTTTGTAAAATGGACACAAAGAAACTAATTGAAGAGGTCAGAAAAGAAAGTTTCCTGTGTTGTATGATTAGACCAGTGAAAAACACAGAAATACGGCATATAAAGACAGAATAATTTAATTAAATAATAATCAAATAAATTTATCACCTTTCGACACATTTTTCTCCCTGCAAGTGCTATCATCCCTAATTCACCATTTTTAAAACTTTGTAACATTTTTTTCTCAACAAAACGATGTAGCTTTGAAGCTACTAAACTACTGAATGATGTCCAACATGGTACGGACAAGTGGAGTCATCCGTCACCGTCACCACAAGTCGGCCGACTGATAGTCCATCCAGCCATTGAGGTTGTCATCCGGGTGCTGTCAACAACTAGGTCAATTCAGCACCCAGCACACGCAGTTCTAAACCCCACGTTGATTCTTAAATACATTTACTACTATGTAGATACCATTCATTCAATGGTGATGGAGTACTCGATATTCCTCCATCACCATTTACATACATTATACATCTAGCTAATTGAGAATTGATGGAGCAGGACACCGTAGACCCTATCAATCATAAATTCATGCTAATAAATATATTCACTCTTAACACAATCTTTACGCATATTACACAATTAATTGAGGGTTGATGGGGTGCTCAATATTCCGCCATCAACCCTCTCACATGACATATTCACGCTAATAAATACATTCACTCTCAACATGACCTTTACATATATTATACAATAACCTAAATGAGGGTCGATGAGGTAAATGACATTCTGCCATTGACCCTCTTACATCACAATTCATGCTAATAAGTACATTTATTCTCAACACAATCTTTACACATATTGCACAACTAACCTAATTGAGGGTTGATGGGGTACTCGATATTCGCCACTGACCCTCTCACATAACATATTCACGCTAATAAATACATTCACTCTCAACACAACCTTTACACATATTACACAATTAACCTAATTGAGGGCCGATGAGGTATTTGACATTCTGCCATCGACCCTCTCACATCACTCATTCACACTAATAAACACAACACTTTGAGTGAGTAGAAATACTTTGATTCAATATAAAAAAATATTTTTTTGCATTGTATACAAAAGTAGTATTTAAAGTATAAATTAACTTTTTTCCACATCCTACATGTTATTGTTAAATTTAATCAATGTTTGTAAATCCTGGGGCCTGAAGATGATCTCAATAAAGATCGAAACGTTGGCACAATAAAGAAAATGTTTTTCTGAAACCTACATCACACCAGACCACATCTCATGATTTCTGAATAAGCTAATAAATACATTCATTCTCAACACAACCTTTACACACATTATACAACTAATCTAATCTGAGGGTTGATGGGGTACTCGACATTCCACCATAGACCCTATCACATCATGCATTCACACTAATAAATACATTCACTCTCAACACAAGCTAATATTACTATATATATAGGTATACACAACTATTATTACTATATTATACATGAGAACAACCCCATTTCCTCCAAT
Organism: Cimex lectularius; assembly: GCF_000648675.2. NCBI lineage: Eukaryota > Metazoa > Arthropoda > Insecta > Hemiptera > Cimicidae > Cimex > Cimex lectularius. The sequence continues at coordinate 1,215,272 of NW_019392705.1, forward strand.
AATCAGGCCGGGGACCCAAATACTCGCTGCCATGCTCAAGCACAATTCTGAAATCAGGTGGCATTCCTGCGAGCTCTCATATGGAGCCGAGAAATTACATCCTTCAGTTAGGTAGGACACATCGAGTAACCTTTCTATGCTGGACACATACATATTCAGGCTTTTGCCCAAAAGTAAATGCCTTGTGTCAACCTCGCATAGCCTATTCTTAATCGGGAGAGGACGACCCCTCTTCTACGAGTCAGATCCTCCTGGGGCCATCCATCGACAGTGCTCTTGATAGCTTGAGAGTTTCTCTGCCGATCCAGCCCATCAATGCTGCCACCTTCTTTTAATCACGTTTTTTATTGCATACTTAGTGTCTGAGGGCTGTATCGAGGTGGTTAAGTCTGGAGGTTGGGACGTCTTGGCCTAAGCCACCTCATCTGCCTTTATTAAAAATTATGTCTACAAACTTAATGAATTTATGAGTATAGTGTACAACGAGAGGCAACAAATGTGGATTTTTTTTAAATTTTTTGTAATACTAGGTTGAAAATTATTATAATACGTTCAAGCGTTCTTCCCATTGGGACCTAGCAGCTTATTTTTTTCCTTTGTAGGACTTATTCCTAAAAAAAGGTTTAATTTAACTTACAATTCTAGGGTAGGGAACCCTTCCGAATGAATAGATTTCCCAGAGCAAAATTCCGAAACTCCACATATCAGATTTATTGGAAAAAATCTGTAATAAAAAAAACAAATTAATGACGAATCTGACATCAATTGCTATAGGACGGCTTACTCCTTGTTTGAGGGCTTCGGGGGCAGTCCATTTTATCGGCAGTTTGCCACAGTCGAGGGTGAAATTCTCTTCCCGCGCGAGGCCAAAATCTGCTACCTTAGCCACACCGTTTTCTGAGATCAGGACATTCCGAGCGGCCAGGTCGCGGTGGACCACCTTCCTTCTTTCCAAGTATTCCATCCCACTGCATGTGTCACTGATGAACAAAAACATTTTAAAAAATTAAAAAATTAATTCTGTGGCAGTTTAAGAGCTGATTACGGATTGACAACTCACCATGCAAAATTTATCTGGTGTTTTTTGGTGACATGTTGCCTCCCACGAGATCGCAGGTAGTCGACAAGACTCCCTTTACCCATGTACTCCGTGACCAAAGAAATATGAGTTTTGTCAAATACGAGACCTAAAAGTTTGACTAAATTCTCATGTGTCAATGATCTGGAAAAAGTGGACAAAGCAAAAAAATGAATATTATAAAAAATCATTCTGTTATAATTTAGTACAGCTTTATTTTATCTAATGTTAAACTGATTTAAACGGCCTTACGTCATCAGAGATGCTTCAGCGAGGAACTTTTGGGCAGCTTCACTTGAGTCCTTCAGCATTTTAACAGCAACTTTTTCCCCTCGAAAAATTGCAAGTAGGACATCTCCGAATTCACCTTTTCCTATTGGCTCCCGGTACTAAAATTAAAGAAGGAAACAACAGTCAATAATTAATAAAAAATAAAAATCCCACTCGATGATTATAAATGTTTAATTAAAAATAAATTTGTTTGAACCTACCTCTAGTTCATGCTCTTGTATAACCCAGCCAGCCTCAACGAACTTTTTTGTGTCTACACAGAAATCCTGCTTACCCTGTTTTGGTAAGCATTTAGTAAGCTGTGTGCAAAGTCCATCAGCATCTTCTTCATAATGCTTTATTAAAACAAAAATGTATTAAGATCATAGAAGCTATATTAAACTGAATATTTTAAATTGTTTACTTCTACTAATTGTGCAAGATTTTCAAAAAATTCTTCATCATCAATTGTCAGCTGATTGTCCTTGTACTTGACTCTGTAGTGCTCGACTTTGTTCTGGAAGCAGACGCAGAGCGTGTAATCGCCCGGGAAATTGGTCGACTCCCTGACCAAAAAGAGACCGTCGACTCTTGGGTTAAGCAGCTGTTCGGCCATTTCACGAGAAATCTTTCCATGAAACCACCTTTAAAAGGAAAAAAAATAGAGCATTTTTAAAAAATCGTCCGATTGGAGAATTACAATCGACTTACGGCATCGCGCTTAATTTGACTTCGGCTTTGTTTTGCTGGAAAGTTGGGGAGAGGCTGTCGGAATCCATGATTTCTGGCATTATCCAAGTTGTGCTTGTATCTTTCGAGTCCAAAGGTCTGCACATAGAAACCGGTTGGTACCTCTAAAAACAAAATTTCATTAAAAAACATGCTCTATGCAAGAGATTTATATATATTAAAAAAATTAAAAACCTGAGTTAGAGTAGTTCCTTGCAAAGCCTGATTCATTACCACAGGATTCATCTACCAGTCTACCAATTGATTCAAAACTATACATGCTAGGAAAACCAATGGGAAAAGTCTTCTTTTCTCAATCCGGTCATAATAACGCTTAATTTGAAAATCAAACAAATCTGTAACAGAAATTTTTTGTTATTAATTTGTAAAATGAAGGTTAAGTTGATTATTTTAAATTGATTGTTTTATATTGACCAAAAGGAAAACTTAATTTTGAACGATAAAACTTGATGATTCTGTACAATTAAACATTGATAAAGATACCCTAAGACTTAAAATATGTTTGATTCATTGATGATTCTTACAAATTTATCATGTATGTAACAAGATTGGCTATGGTAAATACTAAACAAACTTACTCAATCCAATTTTCTCTTGGATCGCAATACTTACAAAATATAAACTGTACTGTTTTATTACATATTTTGTACCGGCTGGTATCAAACTGGAGTACAATGAATGGTATTTGAAAACGTTCTTTCCAATAGTTCTGCTGCTTACTCCAGTCAATCTAATCAGCTACGCTGATTAAGGCCTTTTGCATTTCTTTCTTTATCATTCATTGCGTCGTTCTTTCACTAAACATTCCGAAGTCTTGAATACCGGCACCATTTAATAAATTGCCAATTATCAAATCTAATTAATATTTTTAAATAATTTTATGTACTGAACTATTTATTATTTGGCCACACATTTTGCAAAGGTAACAGGAGAGAGGGAATGCTTTACCAAAATATTTTTTTTCTCTTTTGTTAATTTTTTTATCATAACCTAAAATATTATTCCAATTAATCATTTTTTTTATCTAAAGTTTTTGGTTGAGATGAAAAATTAGACACGAGAAGATTCGAATGCACTACCTTCGGTTCAATACACAGCTACTCTAACCACTTGAGCTATTGCGACTTCTCAGTGGTGGATTTCAGCCAAAATTAATATTAATAATTGAAGATGGCAAGAAGCTTAAATGCATCCGAGCCAAAACTTTGGTATAGGTAGATCAAAATTCTGAACAGATTCAACTGGCACCCCCCCCCCTAAAGTTGTAAGCTTATTTTGCGTATTTCACCTAACGTCACCTGTTCTTGTGTGCCTACCAGACCCGTTTTTCTGTTTGCTTATGCATTACTGATGTTATATCAAAAATTTAACTAATCAAAACTTGGTTCAGTCCAAATCAGCTACTGTATTTATTTAAAAAAATAGATTACGACCTGCTAGCAGCCACATGATTTGGACGGTTTTTTATTTGATAAAAATGGAGGTAGAAACCTGAGTGTGTATCAGGTTTACCCTGCCCGCGATGCGAAATTGTAGGAGAAGCAATTTCATAGTGATGCAAAAATTTGTATAGTCAGTAACACCCACCAGGAACCCTTCTGTAAAATTTCAATCTGCAATGTAAGAGGAGAAAGTTAAAACTTATACTTGGAGGAACCTCACCCGAGGGCAGAGACAGGCAAAAGGCACAACTAAGAAGATGTCTCACCTAAACTTTCTAGAGATTATTGGATTTATAGAGAAAAGACCAAAATAAAACTTGTGCTTACCACAAACTAATTAAACCTCTTCAGCAACCCTTCTGTAAATTTAGAGCCTTATAATTGGTGGAACCTCACCTTGCGGTAGAGGGCAGGAAAATGTGAATATATTTATTATTATTCTAATTAATTATTCTTTCTATCTAAGGTTTTTGTTTGAGATGAAAAATTAGTGTCTCGAGCGGGATTCAAACCCACGTCTTGAAAATATGGCAAAAAGAGGCAAACTAATTAATAAGTATGACATAAATAACAAGTAATAATAAATATCCATGGCTTAGTGGTCATAATTGACCATATTAATTATTGCAATTAATTATTCTTTTATATAAGGTTTTTGTTTGAGATGAAAAATTAGTGTCACAAGCGGGATTCGAACCCACGACATTCGCTCAATATGCTGATGCTCTAACCACTTGAACTACCGTGACTTCGATCCCCTCGGACACTAACTCCTCATCTGAACTTACAACCGTTCGAATTTTGCCTCTTTTTGCCATTTTTTCAAGTCGTGGGTTCGAATCCCGCTCGTGACACTAATTTCTCATCTCAAAAACCTTACATAAAAAGAATAGTTAAGTGGAATAATTAATATAGTCAATTATGACCACTAAGCAAATATGGATATTTATTATTACTTGTTATTTATATTAAACATATTAATTATTATTTTTTTAATAAAAATAACGATTTTGGGATGTTTCGGCAATCCCGTGCCATTTCCAAGTCATATATTTTATTTATTACAATTTCAAAAACTTTTGTTTTTATTTCTTTCTACAAAAAGTTGAAAAAACTTAAAATGAAATTTCCAACATGGCGGCATGTTTTTTTTTATTACATATTATCTTTATATCAATTTTTGTGAAAATAATTTTTTTAAAATGTTTTTGCAATGTTAAAAGTGAAACGTATGGCTTAAAAATGGCACGAGGCAGCCGAAACGTTGCAAAACCAATATAAATAATAAACAAACAAATAAATTCTATCGCAATTGTCCCAGCTATAATTGCTTTTCACAAAAGTGAATTTAACAAGTGAAGGACAAAGTGGAAAAGGAAGGATAGCAGTTCATAGAAAAGGACGTTTTCGACCGCTTCCGGCCAGGGATTGATTACAAAGAGAACAAGGGGATAGAAAAATAACCCAATTATTCAGGGCATTTTAACGGTGGCGTTCTGTTTCATATTCAACTTTCTTTACAAATCAACCCAATAAAACATTAATCGAAGAGAGTGGAGAGAGGAGACAGAGAGAGTGTGAATAAGTGAGAGTGAGAGTGAGAGAGCGAGGAGGGAGTGCGTGTGCGTGCGTTTGTGCGTGCGTGCGTTTGTGTGTGTGTGTGTGTGTGTGTGTGTGTGTGTGTGTGCGNTTAAGAGAGAGAGAGAGAGAGAGAGAGAGAGAGAGAGAGAGAGAGAGAGAGAATGAGATCGACTGAGTGTGAGGGAGTCATACAATAGACCAAGATCAGCTAGTACTATACGAATTTTTGAGAAATGTATTTTTTATGAATATGTATTTTTCTTATGTTAAGTATAATATACCTACTGCTTAAAAATGAGATAAAAAGAGAAATAAGCAATGAAGAAAATGTTAAATTAATGTTTTTTAAACTGATTTTTTAATGAAAATGTGTACATGCATTCTACTAGTTTTAACGTTTTGTGTATGTAACAATAATAAAGTGTCTTATTGATTTGTTTTGTACATAAGTATGTATTTTTTTAACATCCTCTGCAATCAGAATTTTTCAATGATCCGAATACCCCATGAGTTGATAGGATCGGATTACTGAGAGAGCCACTGTGCTGGGCTTTGATGTCGGAGTTTGACATCTACACGAGTCGCTACTAATTTCAGTTTGCATATTAAATTGATCTACACTAAATCCGAGGGTAGACGGACCCAATAACGAGCCAAGACTTCAAATTTTAATTTCATCTTGATTTGATTGTTTCCGATTAATTTCATATGTGTATCTTTGCTTTCTTGGTCTGTAAGACGCGTCTTCCCCTTTGTGCCAAGCTGCTGGTTTATCATAGACCAAACCGGTAAGGATAGGCCAAACGTGATCGAAACCAACCAAATTATAGGCCTATCACGCCGCAGACTCCACGAGAAGAAATGTAACAAATTAAATTCACTTTTTTGCATCAAATAGTGCCATTATCAGGATTGTGCTTGAACCGACACCTGCAGAATTGGCATATCAATTTGCCCGCAGGGAATGACGAGGGGCGTAGTGTGAAAATCCAAGTCTAAAGGAACGTTGTAGAATCTCCGTGACGGTTGAATTTCGAAGCGACTTTTCCCCAACTTTAAAATAGGGCTTAACGCCCTTATCGGTTCTGGATTAATGCGGCCGACTGCTGTTCCCTTTTAACTTTTTAAACTAAATCTACGTATTTACAGAAATTTGCCAATTAACAAGGGCTGTTTTATCGAATTCCTTCAGATTGCTAGCTCGACTTTGGCCAAATCCATATTGGATTTTGTAACTTACGAACTTGCTAATTAATGAAAAAAGTTAAGCCGTTCCAGTGGTGATAAATTTGTCCGAATCAAAACCAGCTCAATAGATTCAACGTAAGCATATATTGGTCAACAAAGATAAGTGAAACTGAACTTAACTAACAGCAAACGGACATGGTTTATGTAGATGACTCAACCCCTATCTGGACTCGAGATACGGCTTCATCATAGTCTCTACTTCCGTTTTTGTTCCGAAGTGATTTTATCTTATAACAAAGTCCATTCATTGGTCAAAACTCATAGGAATATGTTTAAAGTGCCTTCACATTTCACATAACTTGACTATTCCAGGCCTTTTGGTTTAATACTTTTCCCCAATATCATCAAAATTAGTCTAATATTTCACCTGCCAACCATTATTGCTTTCTAGGAAAGGTCGGTAACGAGATGAGAATATATAATCTTTGAATATTTTGTGAATACTTTTCCTATTTGCCTTTGGATAGAATGCAATATTTGTCATTTATTTGTTGTATGAATGAATTGTATTACACATATTTTTTGATTTGCAGTAGTTGTTTAAACAGTATTCAGTTGGTTACAGGGTATTATTGAACCTTTACAAGAGGACCTCCAGGATGGTGTGAAACGGATTTGAACCCAACTTTTTTTGGTGATTCTACACTACAAAATATTGACAACTTACGCGCCACTTCTTGTGAATAGGTCCCTGGTTTCGCCAAAAAAAATCTGAAAGTTGAAATTTTCCGTTTTTTAATATTTCTATTTTGCCGTTCAAATCAACTATTTGAATATATCATTTTACATCATTTTTTATGTAGTAATAAAACATAGTAAAAACTATCAAAGTTTATCAATTTAAAAAAATCTAAAAACCAAATATTTTTCAAGTAAACTACATTATAAAAATATCATTTTAACAAACATTCTGTAAACAAAGTAGGTCAGAAAATGGTCAAAACTTCGGAAAAATTTTAGTAGTCAAAAAATTCATAAAGTCAAATTCAAACAAAAATTTATATTTAGGGGTCTCTAGAGGTGCTAAAACGAAATTTCATATTAGTTTCACGAAAAAAATTTTAATACCTAGTTTACTTGAAAAATATTTGGTTTTTAGAAAACCAATTTGGTTATTGGTAAACTTTAATAGCTTTTACTATATTTTTATTGCAATCTACATAAAAAATGCTGTAAAATGATAATATTCACACAGTTGATTTGAGTAAGTAGAACGGCAAAATAAAAATATTAAAAAAAGGGAAAATTTCCCCTTTGAAAAAAAAAATGTGGCGTAACCAGGGCCACATTCACAACAAAACCAAAAAGGTTTTGTCCAAATCCGTAACACACCAACCAGTGGTCGTCGTCTTTTTTGTCCCCATTAAATAAAAGAATCATTTAACCGGAAAATATACATTCAACATAAAATTGTTTACGGGAAAAATACATAACCAAAAGCAAGGGATTACACACTATAATAAAGATATTAAACACAACAACAGTTATGTTCATGAATTCAATAAATAAGTCAATAAAAATAAACCTAATAAAATGTAATAACCAAAATTAAGTATACTTCACTAAAGCTCTCCGTGGCCATTTCATTTGTCGCCGAGAATCAAATAGATTACACGACATTTGAAAAATGGCAAAAAGGAGGGAAAATTCAAAAGGTGCGGTTGAGATGGGAAGTTGATGTTCGAGTGGATCGAAGTCACGATAGCTCAAGTGGTAGAGCAGCGGCGTATTTAGCCGAAGGTTGTGGGTTCGAATCCCGCTTGTGACACTGACTTTTTTATCTCAACCAAAACCTTAATTAGCTATAAACAATAAATCAACTAACAGACAAGGACTTAACATGAACTTACACGTTATTTATCACAATTGGTAAAACCAGGTTCATTGGCAGAAACACATTTCCTTTTAACACACTTCATTATTTTTCAACCACTATGTGTTTTAAATCTTTAATGCTTATATTTACAGTAATTCAAGTCTTCCCTATTATAAATAAATGGATTTTTCATATGTACAACTAGGCTATTTATGCATGACTTATAAAAAATGAATGTGGGTTGTTAAGAAAGTTAAGTTCAACTAGGGTTACATGCATGTAGTCTATAGGAGTCGACGTGGAAACCCTCCAATAATTCTTAGAGCAGCATTTTGGACTACCTGGAACTTAGTAAGATTGGATTTAGACATATTTTCCCAAATGGGAGCACTATAAATGGACGTATTTATATTTCATAAAAAAGTTTTTATTTTTACGGACCGTACATCAATGTTTGTTAAAGCCGGGGTAAAGGCTCCTTAAGATCGTCCATTCTTTTAAGAATTTAGTTTCAATCTGGTAATTAAAATTAACTATGGAATCTAGGTACAACCCAACGTATTTAACATTCTTAGTCCATGATATTGGCGAGGTATTTATTTTGACATGATTGACAGTGTGGTCGAGTCAGCATCAGTTTTGCTACCACGTCGGATTCTCCATGTTTTCAAAATATATAAAACACCTATTTTTACTGATAATTCTCTGCAGATAAAATCAACCATATAAAACCGGCTCTTATAAAGGCCGTATCATCAGAATACAGAGCAAGATCATTTTTAGTTTTTAGCTTTCAAAGGTCGTTTATAATGATGTTAAATAAGGATGGTCCTAGAACTGACCCTTGGGAGACCCCAGCTTTTCTACTTCTTAAAGGTGACCTTCATCAATCTGTACAAAGAATTGATTGGGTAATTACAATTAAATTTGTTAGTTAAGAAATTTATATGACTTTAAATATGAGACCTCAGTGCCAAACACAGTCAAACGCTCTCTCAGCGTCAATAAGTACTTCCCCATTTGCTTTTTTACATTAAAATTATGAAGAATTATATCCACCACTCTATCCAGCTGTTGTTATTATTATTACTATTTATGTAATAATTATTAGTCACAATTTCTGAAGTTAAAAATCCCAAAATGACGAAATATCTATTGTTTGGTAATAGATAAAATGGTAAAAAAAAACCTTTATCGTTCGACCTTGAACATGATACATCGTTCAACCAAATAAAAAATTTCCTTTTTTTAATAATTCTAGGCGAGAAACATGCCGAGATTTCTAAAATTCGATCTATCAGTGAAAGAAAATCTACCTGAAATTCTAATTACAGTACTGTCTTGATGCGCAACACTAGTGTGAATCTATTTTGAATGAATCGCGAGAAGGTCGCACCCATTTATTGTTCTCTCCCGCTGTATAAAACGGACGAATACATACGAACGAATGACGCACCTCATTTTTTTTTTAAAGCGATTTTTAGCATAAAATATCAAGCACAAATAGCTTTGTATCATACTTATTCAGCATTAGAGCTCACTCAGACCTACGGAATAGCACGAACACATTCAACAGGACCTAGACTGCCCTTTAACCACTCTCTTCTCACTCTAGACCCTTCACTCCATCAGAGGTCAATTCATCATTAGACACGCCCAGTAAAAAAACCTCCGGGTTTGACCTTATCACCACAAACACTCTCTGAACTCTTCATAAAAAAATTATAATTTCTTTGACCATCATTTACAGCTCAGTCCTTAGAATAACTTCACTAGTTTTCGTGGTCCGCTTGACCAATTAATATCTTTCAATTAATTAAAGTTTTTAGTTGAGATAAAAAAGTCAATATCACTAGCGGGATTTGAACCCACGATCTTCGGCTAGATACACCGCTGCTCTACCACTTGAGCTATCGTGGCCTCGATCCACTCGGGCACTAACTTCCCATCTCAACCCCACCTTTTGAATTTTCTTAGAACCTTATAATAACTTTTCTTTTTTCCTTGGTTAGGGATGGTAAGGGCCTTAGAATAACCTTCCTTTTTTCCTTAACCTTTCAATCCAATGGAAATTATCGCAGCACACTCCAAAAAATTCAAAACCTGGTTATAGCCTTAACTACTAAAAGCGGGTGTTTCGCAATTCTCATTTTTGGCATCACAATCTCCTACACAAACTCCTTCTGAAACACATATATTCTATCGTTTCTAGTTCAGACATCATTCTACAATTCTACAGTGCCAAAGGGTGGTAGACATCATCTTCTGAACAGAAGTTAGGCTGCTCGGGTGCTTTCCTAGACGTGAGAAGCCCATCCATCAGTGTAGTACCTGACACTGCTAATAACTTAAGGGCATCCTTCCATCCACTGATTACCTCGTCCTAAAATACTATCCGTCCGATAGGTACTTTCAAGGACGAATCAATCGTCCTTTCACTAAACCGAAACGGGCATTACGTAAAGCAGCATCCCTGGCCCCATTTAGTATACGCTTAAGAGTTTCCAATTACATATGCAGACGACACCGCCATACTTTCAGCAAATCCAGACCCACTAGTGGTTTTCAGAAATCTCCAGGTTCAAGAAATGAAGGATCATACTCAAAGAAATCAAATCGTGGCACATAAACTTCATCCTTAGCCGTACCACCTATCCTTCAATCTACAACTTTGTACTTATTCCAGCAACTAATTCGTTCGCTATTTGAGACTTTACACCGACAAAAGACTTGGAACACTCGAATTAAAGCTAATAGGACTGAACAGACGATATAAATTACTCAAAAGACTACTCACTTAAAAATAAACTCCGGCTCGTCCCATCATTACTACAATCAATTTGGACGTACGGAATCGAACTGTGGGATTCAACCAAGCGTTCCAACCTCTATAAAATCCTGTCCAATATTATCCTAGGAAACTTTGCCCAAGCTCTGTAACCTTACTATCTACACAGACCTCCCATTTATCTTCGAAATTGCAAGAAGTCGATAGAGGCGCCTCCGTAAAACCCTTGACCGTTAGATTTAACACCTTTCATCGAACCCTAGTCAATAGTCAATCGTTCTACTAATTAAACGATTTAGGGTAAAAATCTCAAACTAATTACACAAGATCATCGAACTTCATATGCATATGACTAGTAGAGCGTAAACAGTCTGATAATACATATTAATTTTTTTTTAAGATAAATCTACAACCTACACGTGAGCAAGTAACAAAATTACTAAACATAAAACCAAGTCGAACGTACAATTAGCTGGCAAATTAAGAGGTATTAGTTATTAATATTGCAATTCAACGTAATGGTATTAAGATTTCAAATTTTTAAAGTTATTTTTATTCAAAGGTGGCAGCATGAAGTTCACTAATATGAGTGTTCGTCAACGACCGGTGAGTTCTTTACAGGATTCAGTTAGTTATGAGTGAGCTTAAAAGTGTTCAGTGATAATACAGCCTTGAAATTTAATGTTAATACAAGAGGTTTTGTGTATAAACTAAGGAGAAAATAGTTGACTGTGGCAGAAAGGAGTTTTCCGCAGCTGAATGTAATGAAGTCTGCGGACATGGCTCAAGCCGAGCGTGGAAATGTTTTTGAACGATTTTCACAGATGAAAGCTCATTTTGAAACACAAGGGTGAGAATGGGCCCGCCGATAGACCAGGTCTGAGGATCTATTTTACAACTAACCCCCAATTTTGGTGTTTTCCGATCATTTTGGTCTATCGAACGCGTTCCGGCTTCTTGGTATCTTCAGTACTATGTCCGTGTAATTCTGTTTACCGGTGATCCGTCAACGACACCGAGACAAAACGCCGACACAACTTCCACGTTTCATGAACTTAAAAAAAAGGTTTTACTGGATGATCCGTCAAAGACACAGAGACAAATATAACACTGTCACATTCCTTCCAATGTATAACGGGGGACTTAAAAAAGAGACTTGACCGAACTTGAGTCCCTGCAATGAAGATGGCGAAAAGGCCAAACACGTCTGTCATACCGAAGTCACCCGTCAAAAACAAAGAAAAATATAACACCGGCATACTCCTTCCACGTTTAATTATTTTTAATTATCAAAGGAAATCGCACAGAACCAGCACTGAAGATGGCGAGAAGCCGAAACTCTTGACAAACCGGAATAATCGGAAACGATCAAACTACTGTTCATTATCTCGCTGACCCCAAGAGAAAATCTCACTTGATGATCCTTGAACTTTTTTTTTGCTAAAAAGCGTTTAGCACCAACGTTTAGTTGAGCAATTTTTTGATTGTACAAATCCATGTCATAAGTCCGTGTACTAGAAACTAAACTATTTAAGGATTTCTTACAAATAGTCTGTAATATCAACTGTCCTATTAAAAAGTTGAAGCTTATCATTTGTATAACTCTCAACAGTGCAAAATTAAAGTTAAGTACTACATTTAGCGCAATGTACAAGTAAGTTTTGAGCTTTTGGTGCTCGCATGACTTAGGTGTTCCGAGCTATTAATCTCGATAAATCAAGAAGCAGCCTTTCAAACGGAACGATGTGGGAATTTTGTAACTGTACCATGGCATAAAAGAATAATATTACCATGTTAGTACGGTATTAGGGGCGTCGATGGCCCCAACTGTTCGTGTTTACACAGCGGTCATCACTCATCACTGTAAGGTAGAGGTCCCAGGTTAGAATCCAGCGGCCCTGAATTGACATGCTTGTTTTGACCTTTGCTGTTGCGAACCCTCATAAAAATAAATAAAGCATAAGAAAAATCCTATTTTATTGCTTAACTATTTGTTATAAGTAAACGAGAAAAGCAATATGTTCGAAATATCAGAATAATCTTTTATTATCGTAGATTCCACAATTACACGATACCGTTTGACAGTTACCTACCTGGTCTGCCCATCCTCGCTTTATTTTGTCGTTTCAGGAGCGTTTCTCTCCACAAATATCACCCTAACACTGAGGACGGCGAAATGCCGAAACGCTCCTGAACCGACAAAAAACTGCGAGGATAGACTGACCAGAATGTAAAGGTAAATTTCAGACAAAGGTTTATAGGAAAGGTTCATCATCCCGCAGACCACATAAGGAAATCTCACAATTAGACGATAACGTCCTAGAATAATAAATTAACTAGCGGTTAATTAAAACATCCTGTGTTATATGCAGAAAAACGTCACTATATGCAAGTTATTGTTGCACAGGTCGTTCCATTAAATATAAAACCAACTTTTTTTTAAATCAAGTTTAAAAATGGTTTATAAGCGATAATATGAATGATGTGTGGTTATTATAAACGTGTGTGACACTTGCTAAGAGTTGAAGAGTTGACGCATTTGCAGAGAGAGGAGGGCAGGGAGATTCAGGCGACAATGTTGAAGTTCTTCCACAAAATTAAAGTTGAAAGACTTGTGTCTTGTGTAAACAAGCTTTTAGGTGGCCATAAAAAATGTGGTCTGACCTTACATGTTTGTTGGGGGAAAAAAACATCCCGCAATTAACTACATACTTAATTTGTAGGGTCCACTTAATGAGTTTCTCGGCATTTATTTCAGGGGTGGCATTCCTGCGGGAAACTGGGTTCCGAGATAACGACACCTTTGTAGAGCCCATTTACACTGTCTGCGATGTGATATCGCGTAGAAGTTGAAATCTCGAAGAAATGAGCTGCAGGATCCCGCGTGCGTCATTTTTACACCACGAGCTAGGTGTAATCGCAAATTATTTTGCGATCAGCACGAGTTTTATTTTGATCTTTTCCTTATATATCTAATAATCGCTGATACGTTTGGGCGAGACTTTTTCTCGGGTGTCTTTTGCCTGCCTCTGCCCTACGGTGAGGTTCCAGCAAGAATAAGCCTATAACATGTTCCTTTTTTGTGACAAATTGAAATTTGCAAACGGGTTGCTGATGGGTGACTAGATGAGACTTTTTCTTGGCTGGGCCTTTTGCCTGCCTCTGCCCTAGGGTGAGGTTTGACCAGGTATAAGTCTCTAATATGTTCCTTTTTTGTGGCAGATTGAAATTTGCAAAAGGGTTGCTGATGGGTGTTTAGGCAAGACTTTTTTTTGGTTGAGTCTTTTGCCTGCCTCTGCCCTAGGGTGAGGTTCCACCAAGTACAAGCCATTTAACTTGTTCCTTTTATATGGCAGATTGACATTTTACAGAGTGTTTCTGGTGGGTGTTACAGACTATAAATATTTCGCGTCGCGGGCAGAAGCGTCATACTTGTTCGTGTTTCTGACTTTGGGCCGAACGTAGTTTCCATTAGTCGATAGACGATTAGTGAAAATACGAATATAACATCAGTAATGCATAAGCAAGCAGTAAAACGTGCAAGGTACGCACACTAGAGCATGTGATGTAAGGTGAAATATGCAAAATAATCTTGAAACTTTGGGGGGGGGTGATAGTTGAATCTGTTCAGAATTTGATCTACCTATCCCAAACTTTTCTTGCCTTCTTCAATTTTTAATAATAAATTTGGCTGAAATCCATCACTCAAGATTCTGATATCGAGATGCAGAAACCCGCCTGACAGACGAAAACGTTCGGAAAGGACCAAACTAGCGGAAAAATATACACTCGGCCAACCGAAACAATATACATGTTTAAATGCCTAACAAATATCCCAATACCAATCTGTCCATAATGAAAGACGACATGAAGAAATATAAAAATGGAAAACACCATAATTACAAGACTAAGTTGTAGTTGTACGGTTGAATTATCAAATTGAATTATTAGTGGCTAAATTATTCAATAAGTGGATCGATGTGACTTGGCTCCATATAGAGAGCGTATAGGAATGCAACCAGATACGAGAATTGTGCTTGAGCACGGCAGCGAGTATAGTCCTGTTCCGATTCTCAGAAGAAACAGGACATTTTTACCGTACATAGTACTTTATAGATATCTAGTCTTGTGTTTCTTTATGCACATCAAGACTGAATGTATTCATTAGCGTGAATATGTAATAATAAACCTCTCACTCTAATGTTGCCCCTACTTCTACATGACTCATTCAGATTTATGGTAATACGATAAAGGATGGGTAAGATTTTGATTTTGCAATTTTTTTTTTAAGTTATACAACGCCTGTTGAACAAACATAGAATTCTAAAAAAGCTAACAATTATACATTTTATTTATTTTTTGTTAAAATGTTTTGTAAATCAACGTGAATTCCGTGTTGTTAGTGATAATCCGTTTACAGAACGAACAAATTGGAATGGTACAAAAACGGGAGGTCAAATAAGACGATTTAGTGCTGCTGTCTTTTGATTTTAATCAATTTCCATTTTGTATTTTCATTTTTTTACGCTGTGGTTGTGCATCACTTTGATTAATTATTATAAAGACAATTAAGAAGTACAACTGCTTTAAAGACAAAGTTTGGAAGAGATATTTCTTCTTTTTCACGTCTAGAACATCTACAAATGGTAATATATTAATTAATTTATGTTAATATAAATATATTAAAAACACTACATTGGAGTAGTGTATAGGAGTTGAGAGATGGTTAGGGTTAGATTTTTTTTTTTTTTTAAAGAAACCTACCAAATTGCTTACCCGAACAATCAAGGTAAAAAATAGTGTTTTCAAAATTCTGGGTTCATCCTTCCCTCGACTATGAGAAAAGCGTAGTTAAGTTAAGTAGGTTTCGGATCATCCATGGAAAGGAAAATAACTGGATGTGCCAGCTATAAAGGACTACGTGGGAAAACCTAGCAACCGAATTCTCCGACGTCTGGGATATTAATCCAGCGAAACCTTAAGGTAGGTCTAAGATCTGGTAGCACCATAAACCTACAAGTGCTTGAGTGACACCACAACATGTCTACCTTTTCGTCAGTTTCAGATTAAATAGTGTAGACCACCGTTAACGATATACAGTTTGTTCCCAAACACTCATCGGTACTAGCACAAGATGTATGACAAAGATAATTACAGTCTATGTTAATTTGAAAAGCCATTCAGAATTATAGACCTACAAGGTTATACAAACGGCGGTAGTTTTTGTCTTAAACTCACGTGGAATGTTATCACAAATAAGACGGCAGATTCGTCTGAAGAGAAGGAAATCGCGTTTCACTGTGAAGGTCTTTCGAGGCTACGGGTTTTTCACCTTGCCGAAGAAAACCCATGGTCTACAACCAGCACCAAGGTTTCACGACGCTCTGAGTTCCAACGAGAAGATTAAGTCTGGAAAGCGGGCTTTAAATATTATAAAAAAGGGCTCAATGTTATTCGGCCAGATTATTCGGCTACATAGGGCAAACATTTATCTTTAAATAAGTTATTATTTCTTTAATACGTCTATAAATAAATATAATGTACTACATTAAAATATTTCTTGTTTTATTGATGTATTGATATTTACGAAGATATTAAACCAACAAAAGGAAAATCGAAAAATGTTATGTTGTGTGTTATGACAGATGTAACAACAATAAAATAAAAAACGATGAAGCTGGGAGGGGTGCTGTGTTTGGTGGGGAGGGACGTAAAAGGTGTGATTGTTGGACAAGATATGAACTAATTATTTGTTTTTAATTAAGTTTGTATTAATATGTAAGTAAAATGGAGTAGAAAAAAATGACTAGATTACATAGACAAGAAAAAGCTGTTTTCTTTGTACATTAAGGAAAAATCATCGGATTTAATCACCGAGAGTCGCCGAACTGAATACAATAGTAATTTTAGCATATACAGTAGCAACTAAAATACCGTCTGGCTCGAGTCCATATGCAATCGGACGAATTTAAACAAATATGAAGTTACCTGAGAGGTTTATTTCTGTCGGTTCTACGAGCCCGAACGGTTCAGGGGAGGCGACTGAGTAAGGGTTCTGAAACGGGGGTGGCTTTTGCAAGTGAATCAGCTGCGGGGGCGCTTGCGCCAGTTGTAGCTATAGCAACCGGATAGTACTAGCAACCCTGCCCAGTAGTTTAACACTGCCGCTTCCTTTTACTACGCACGATAACCAATTTCCCGTGCATTGCATGTCAATGAATCGGCTTTCCAGTTAGTGAGATCGAGACCGTTGTTACGAAGTGAAACCCGTTCTACAACTTTTTTTTACAAAATATTAATTGCATGTAGAAATCTAAGCAATCTACAATTAAGAATGAGAATATAACATCCCTGTACATTTCCCCAGGATCACTTAGTTAAATACAATAACGTAAAATTATTACTATTTAATATCCTGTACATACTTGTATGCGAGGGATTTAGGGGCAAGGAGGTCTCGAGGTCATAAGGCGACGTGGTGTGTTCCCAGGATGGGAATGTGAAGAGCGGGCTCTATCAGTAGGTTTTGGATCGAGAGGTTGATGCTACTTTTGGAATCGGTAACGGGTTGACAAAAGGAATGATGAGGTCGCTGTGAATAGTCTGGTTAGTGATCCTATGACCATTTGTCTGAGGACTTTTGATCGGAATGATTGGATGCTCTGGAAATTGAATGACGCAGGAAACAAGCTTGTACAAGGCTAGTTTAGTTTTGACGGTCAAGCCTAATTTTTGTCCTATAAGTCTTCATAGTAAGTCTTCTGTTAAGTTGTTGTCTTTTAAGTCTTGGGCGGGGATTCCACTTCAATCAGCTGTATATTTGACATAAATGGGTGTCGATCTCTCAACTCTCTGGGCTGGGCTAGTTAAATAATTGTAAACTTTTTTTTCTTAGATGATAAGAAATGAAACTCAATAGTTTATCTCTCATATTTGAGTTATTTAAATTAAATTAAATTAACTTTTAAACGGCAAAGCCCCGAGGAATATGGAGTACTGTGGTATGTACATCTGGGGAGTAAAAGTAGCTTATCGGCGAGAATGTAGTGTTTAACCACTCCCGAGGAATGTCGAATACTCTGGGGTGAGTGTGGACGTCTAGGGACTAAAAGTAACTTATTAGCGAGAATGTAGTGTTCAACCACTCCCTGAGGGATATCGAGTACTCTGAGGAGAGTGTGGACGTCTAGGGACTAAAAGTAACTTATTAGCGAGAATGTAGTGTTCATCTACTCCCGAGGAATATCGAGTACTCTGGGGTGAGTGTGTGACTATAGTGTTCAACCACTCCCCAAGGAATACCGAGTACTCTGGGGCGTGTGTGGGAAGTGTGGAGAGTAAAAATTATTAGCGAGAATGGTGTTCAACCACTCCCCGAGGACTTTCGAGTACTCTGGGGCGTGTATATGACGTCTAGTGAATAAAGTAACTTATTAGCGAGAATAGTGTTCCACCCCGCTCGAGGAATATCGAGTGCTCTTGATAACGTAAGAAACAAATGAGAGACTACCATTTTAGGATATCGCCTATTTTTTTACGAGGGTATTTCTACTATGAGGTTATATGAACCCTCGAAGTACCGGTGTTTGGAAAAAAAGCCCATATGTAAGTATGTCGAGTTCAAATGCAGGGCCACTGGATTCGAACCCGCGCCCTTTACCATATGCATATAGATATCGACTTTCTTTTCATATAAAAGCAGATGGTCAGTAATATTGAAACGCTCATATGGCTGCAACCTGAAAAATACACGTGAAAGACCAGAAAGATAAGTAAAAATATGCAAAGGGCCGGCGATGCCCTCGGATATTTATCGGCCCCTAAACTTCAAACATGGCGTATATACAACGATAAAAATTGTAGAATTCGATTCCACTCGACTTCTTGCAATAGTATTCCTTGGTTTCTATCATAATAAAATTACGCATAATGAAATACATAACTACACTGTCCCCCTGACAAAACGAAACATCATAAAACCCACTAAAAAAAAATTTACCACGAGCTAACAGGAAAAACGCAAAACAACATTTATCTTCATTCAGTTAGAACTAATTGGGCTACAGATTGTATGTTCCCTTAATTATGTATTATATATTTGTTTTTAACACATTATCTAGAATGAAATGTGAGGAAAGAGTTGGACTGTACCCAACAAATGTGCCATGTGAACAAGCTTGTACAACACAAGGCAACAACTACAGACAATTGTAAAGTCCCTGTAAATCGACAATAAATATTTTAAAAAATCGTATAATAGTTTCTGATTTGTAAATGGTCTATTTGTCACAATTTCATGTAAACAGTGAAAGGAATTCAAACATAAATAATTGTGAC
The DNA here is from genome assembly GCF_000648675.2 of Cimex lectularius. Lineage (NCBI taxonomy): Eukaryota > Metazoa > Arthropoda > Insecta > Hemiptera > Cimicidae > Cimex > Cimex lectularius. The sequence continues at coordinate 1,234,582 of NW_019392705.1, forward strand.
GGCGTTTTGGTTAAAACGACAAATATCGACTGGAATATAAATAATATATAGTTTATAAAGGTCAAATTCCGACCTTCAGACAGCGCTCATACTATTTTTCAATTAAAAAACCATGGAATCTGCCGGGATTTGAACCTATGTTTAGGCCAGGCATCCACAGTGTGTTGTTATTGCCGTCTATAAGAGCATATGGACAGTGATGATTTAAACATCTTAAGCTAACCTAGGAACGTCAACAATGGGATGGTGACCTAGATGGGTCATTTTACTCTGTCTTTCTTCGATAATTTGGTCTTTCTTCTATAATTTGGTCTTTCAGATAGGTCATCACCTCGAAGACCTCTACAAAACTTCTCAATAATTTACTTACGTTTTAAGCAGTAACGTCATTCCTTCATATTTTTATTTGGGCGCTATCATCCTGGTCTACTTATCCTTTAGCTATTCAGACCAGGAGATCGGTAACGGCCAAATTTAAAGGTTCATCACCCCGAAAACAGCACAGAGAAATCACACAATATTTTGGCTAAATGTTACGTATAACTTGAACAAATCGTTCTTTGTGTTATAAATAAAATAGGTGATTCATTACGATTACAACAGAATTTTCCATAATGGAGTATTTTGAAGATTATTGATACCCCCTTTCTTTCACTGCCAATGAGAAAACTGTTATTTCCATTTATCATTATCTTTTAATTACCTACGTAGGAAAATTTTAAATCTACCTGTTATTAGAACTTTGTCCCCGAAGACGCGTTTCAGACCAAAATTGAACAATAGTTAGATTTGCAACCGAGCGTTCTAAACACTATGGACGATGAGTCTATTTCCTTTGTTTCAGCACCAAATATGGAGTTATCAAGGTGCACATTTTCATCTAGTGTACTCACGTGAGTCATAGCCAATAAAGGGCCATTCCAACTGGTATACTGAAATTTTCAAACTGCACTTATTACCAGTGCCTAATGTAGAAAATTTCTTACATTTAGAAAAAAAGGTTCATCAGTCATGTTTTGATTTTGATGCGTCGATTTGATAGGTTTTTATTCTGCCCTAATGTTCACATTAATGTCGACTGGAAAATCTGTGCTACAATGAAAGACCAAAAAATTGTTGCAACCTAAATAAAAATGCAAATAAAAGAAAACAAGGCTATGCCCAAACAGTCTTCTATCAACCAAGAATGATGTCCTTCACCTAAATTCCGGGCAACATTTGCACTGTTTAATAGACCCAAATTGTCAAAAATTTAGAACTATTGTAGATGTTCAAGTATTACCAACGGCATAGTAAAAGGCACCGGGCTTGCACTAATAACCAGAGCCAATCATAAAACTCTTAGGCTCTATTTATTCAGACTTTCACCCCGAAGGGTTGCCATGTCCTGACCCTGGGGTAGGGTAGAGTACTACCTCAGCTGAGTTCACTTACCCCGTTATCCATCTGGGTGGCTAGTATCTCCCTTAAGATGCCCAGGAGATCGCCACTTCCCAATAAGCTCCAACGTGAGCTTTCGATAGTAAGGTCATTTTGGCCCCCAACGCAAGAAAAATATATCTAGCCTAAAACTAACTTCTACAATACAGTCCCACAAATAAATACATTCACACCTATTTAAATTGCACTCATTCTGATTAGTCGGTGGAGTACTCGATAATCCTCAATCCACCTACACGCAATATTGATAATCTAACCGAAATTAGGGTCGATGGGGTACCTTTGTAAATACTCACGAATACTCCGGATCGTATGGTCTTGATAATAAAGTAAATTCAGTTTTTACTGCCAAGCTTTCATTTTAAGGTCATCATCAGGGAAAACGATCTTAAATATATCTACAGATTGAAATATCTAAGATAAATAAATATCTAATAAATATTCCGCCATCGACCCCAAACAGATGCACTGTTATATGGCCGTTGGAACACTATGTCACCATCATCCACTCAATACTCATAATAATAAATGCATGCACTCAAACTAAACATATAGTCATAAAACACATAAGTCTATAAAATAAAAATAAACTTTATTTCTAGCTGCAATGTTGATGCAAAGTCCTACTTCCACTTACTCCCTCGGCCATCTACTACACATCAACGCACGCTTCAGGTACCTTCCAATTCACCAAGTTTAAACCTCGAACTTAAACTTTGTTTTTACTGTGTACAATTGATATAATAAACGTATTTATTTGTCTAGAAATTTGATAATAATGTATCTTCCCAAAACAATTACAACAATTTTAAGTCAAAGCTACTTATTTAACCTTCCAACGAAGTTAATTCTAAGTCTAATCACAGCAAAGGTTAGTAGGAATTAATTTGGATGCATAAATAAGACACTATGTTGAACATTAAATAAAAGCTGGTTGGTATAAGGTATTTATTACGCTCAAAAACATTTTAAATTTTTTTTTATAGTTAAGTTTAATATGATTTTCATAAACGTTTCGAGGACGCTTCTTATAAATATGTATGCGCAAAAGTGAAAAGAAATCTCCAACGAGAGCGTTAAGTTTTCCCCCATTTCGATAGGCTGGGTTTCTTCAAATATTTAAACAATATTTCCCCTCCTCTTCAGAAGGCGGCCCGAGAGTAAACTGCGAAGATTTATTAATGAGGAGAAAGCTGTTAATTGGCCGAGATGAATATTAACAACTTAGGAAGCATAACGTAGTGAAATTCGTCACAGTTCCACGAGGGATCTGACAATTCGCCAGCAGCTTACCGACGTCTTTCACCGTTATAACAGAATATGTAACAACAGCATTCGTCTCCTACAATAAGATGCTCTATTTCATATTGTTACATGATAACAAAAACTTAACATGTTAGTTTTACAAAAAATAAAAATTATAAACTTCATGTATTATGATCATTGAGATATAATAGGCCAATTCAACCACAGAAAATATTGGAATGATGAAAACGCGATGACAGGGTCAAAACAATGAGGATACGCCGACCAGAATGGTCAAAATCAACACACATTGGCTATTTATTGACACAAATATAAAATTGACCACTTATAACAAACAGAAAAACCCTGGAATAATGCGAGGGTGAAACTGCTACTTTCCCTTTGTCAGTTGTTACCAAGTAAAACGTTATTACACAAATAACAAATAGCTATTCATAGTGAAACTAAATATAACTGGAAACGCTAAGTGCATGGCACGACAAATTATGAAGGTTGGCAGAGTTTAAAATTCGGGTTGTAACATCAAAACTCATACGTTATGGAAACGTTTTCTCATTAAGCGTTTCATTGGACTATCTCAGTTACGATTTCTCAGTTTTGGAGTATTTTGAATTTTTTAAAACTTACCATAAGAGCTTAAGTTCTCTTCTAATAGAATTTAGGCGTATATATTTCAAGTCTCAAATCACTAATGAACATCTCTGTTCCGCTTGGTGTACTCGTCCTTGGTTAACGCGCATCGGGATAATGCCGATTATTCAGAGAATGTCGCGTTTGACTAGGCCAAAATTAGTACAAAGAATATCTCGAACTTTGACAAGACCAAGTCCAACAGACAAATAGACTATAAGTTTAATAGTGTATAAAATTCTGTCGCTAGTGGAATGAAATATTTCCAGAAAAACTCGTTAAATAGGAATACGTAAGAATTATTTACTTGCTTGTCATTTACGCTCTGATAATAATTCCCATTTCATTAAAAAAAAAATTAATTGGTCAATTAAAAATAACGACTCAGTTGCATCAAATAGCAAACCATCTGTACAAGGCTTTATCGAATTATTTTTCCAGAGATTTATATTTTGCTAAAAGCGTAACAGTAATTTATATGAACCACAACATAAAAAATGCTTACTATTCCTATTTTGCTTTTAAAATTATTTGTACGTAGCACTAATGTTATCAATGTTTTAGGACTATCACATTGGAAGTATGATGGGCTGAAGTTTCCATTCCAGGTTAACTTTGAGAGAGAGAGTGATTCCTGTGAAGTTTAATAAAATATTGATGTTGTTTGATAGTTCGCCATCATCAATGAGCGACTTAACAAAAATCAACAGAGGATAGGCAGACCGTGATGATAGCTAACTATCGAAATGTAGGTTTATCACCCTGCAGGCCATAGGAGGAAATCTCTCAGTAACTATGTTATCTCTACAATGCCTACCTGAGGTGACAAAAATAGGAAATGCTTGATATATATAAACATATATATACAAAAAGTTACCCTTTTTCCAACTTTTTTCATTAGACTCATATCCGTATTTTTGGAAGAAATTTCAACAAGATAACCGTATTGTTCTCAAAACTGCGACATAATAAGCACAACTCAATTTCCCTGAGAAAAAAAATGTTTTGCTGAATTCTTAATGTTGGTATGTAAAAAAATTACAAAAGATTAAATAATATATATTTATTTAAGAAAGAAATTTAACCTTAATGATATTTTGGTAATAGCTTTTACAGAAGAACTATATATCAAGGACTATGAAAAATACCAGTTACTGCCAAAATAAGATATTTTTAAAATATATAACTAAATGCTTAATATTTGTGAAAATGAATTGTATTCATTGTAAAGTTAATATTGAAAAGCAGGTTCCAGAGTGGCCCACAAACTGAAAAATATTCCTGAATAGTTGACACCTAGTTTGAAAACTCATTTTCAGCATGGGGACGTTTTAGCGTTATACTTTCCAATTTTTAGACCAGTCTTTGAACTGTTTTTCAGTCTGTAGCATATATATAATATTGATACAATAATATGAAATACTTTTTCAGATTCTAAACGACTTATCTGGGCCAAGTTTTCACCTTAATTTTTCTAATTGTGTGGAAACGACTTTACAGCCTGTAACGACCTGTCAGGCTACGAAATACTTTTCCTTCCGAGGAAAACTTTTAAATTGGGAGTTTTCCTCACGGTCTGCAGGGTGATAAACTCATAATTTGATAGTTGCCCATCCTTCTCCGGCTATCCTCGCTGATTTTGACTGTCAGACGCGTTTCTAACCATCTTCAGAGTTGGTAACTCTCAAATTACTGAAAACTTTTAAGGCTGTGGAATATTTCTTTTTGTCCTGGTGTCCACTTTTTAGACTATGAAGTATTTTTCACTCCCAGAAATTTTTTTAGGCCAGTAGAATATTTTTGGCATGGAACTTTTTAGGAAAATACTTTTCTGTTGGAGAAAAACCTATCAGGCGATCAAATATTTTTCACTCTGAAGGCAACATTTAAATGCCTGTTAATTTTTTAGCTTTGGTACAAATTTTGAGCGTATAAATAGTATTACAAACAATTAGTAAATTATGTATAAGTTAAATTGAATGAACAACAAAGGTACAATAATCTATGCATCAAATTTATTTAAAAAATCCTTTGGTTCGCTTGCAATGATTTAGTTTGTTTAAAGAAAGTTCACGAAGCATGCCAATATTTTATGTTTTGAATGGTCTCATGTGTTTCGATGTGTCGAGAGCTACGATTTATATTTTCCGTTACAAGCCGATTTTGCCCATTTGCTTCCTCATGAGCCCAATTCATTTTCCGCTAAATCAAGATTGATATCCGGTTTACCATCTGGAGACGATGGAGTCAACTTTGAAAGTAATTATTGCTAATTATAACGCAATTTCTAATAGGACTACAAAAATCAAAATAATTACTGGTGCTGATGAAAATTTTAACTGCTGATTAGAATTTATTAGGGAATTGAATTGTTTTGATATACTTTTACTTCTATTTATAAGCCTTTATGTGAAAGTTGTTCTTAACTGACTCATTAGCTCGTCAAATTCGTCGTAGAAGTTGAAGAATCGTCCATTATATCATGTTAATTTACCCCGGCTCAGATAACCAACACAAAATCAATTTAATAAGTCGGAAGTTTCTGGTAAAATTAAGTTTTAAGCCGATAGGCAAAAGAGATAATCGAAAAATAATGCAGCTCGTTCAACAGAATAGAAGGCTTGATCCTAAAGTGTGAAGTGCATCAACCTTTAAGACCCCGTTTCGGTTGAAAGTACGAGCAATGCAAATGGATTCGAAAAATTAAGTTAATCCCAAAAAAATGGGATGCCTACTTAGGAGCCTAACAATTTGAAAATTGCATTTTCTTTTACGAACAGTTGGAAGATTATTAGAACAGGTAATTCTGTTAGACCTGATTTATGTCCTGATAACATTATTTTGCTTGTTAAAACACTTAAGTGGAATATGGAATTTTTATTTCGTTCAAATTTAAATTATTTTGTAGAAATAATTATGATAATTTTTTCACATTTACAACCAATTTGTTCAAATAAATGTTTTATAATGTCATAAGACTTTGTTAGGGGTGGTAGGATTTGGAGGCCGTACATCACTACCTAGAACCATGTGATAAATCCGTAAAAATTGTTAATTTTGCTGATGACGTGGTGATTACATTTGAGGTTTTCAGCTGCGATCAGGTCCAAGGTACATTGCAGGTAATTATCAACAATATTTAAGAATGGTGGAATATTAGATCATTAAGGTCAACCCGTTTAAACAGAAATAATATGCTCGGTCTAGGAGGACATTACTTGTCCTTTCCACTAGTAATGATCAAGGTAGATCCGTGGCCTATAGAAAGAAGGAAACGGGATACCTAGGCCTTATTAACATGAGAACTATCCGAGATGATTATACAGGGTGAATTGCTACTCGTGCTACAAACTTCTCCAGTAGATTCTTCACCCTAAAATGAACAAAAAAGTTCATATTGTCCATGGTCCGATTCTCAACCATTTCAGAGTAATTTCGCTTTTTATCGATTTTGAAAGATATCACGTCCTGGCGTCGGAAAATCGTGATATCTTTTAATCTAAACATTTCTCTGAAAATCTAATAGCACCGTTGAAATTCCCGTTAATTTTTCAATAAGAAGATGACGGTGGCAAAATGTTTGGGCTAATTTTTTGTGTTTTATTTCAGCCAGAACTACAAAAAGAGTGGAAAATTGTGTAAATCGGAAAGTGTATAAAGTAATCCAGAGTTTCTAATTTTAGTCTCAGAAGGCAGCAAATTTGAGGAAAACTACCTGATTTAATAACGCTTCCAACGCACTCGTCATTTTCTTATTTAGTGGTTGTGAGACCAAGATGTTGATGACAAAAAGAGAAAAAATGGTGGTTCAAGGATTGCTAATGTTTGAGAGTGACTTGCTACTCGTGCTACAAACTTCACCAGTAGATTCTTGACCCTAAAATGAACAAAAAAGTTCATATTGACCATGGTCCGATTCTCAACCATTTCAGAGTAATTTCGCTTTTTATCGATTTTGAAAGATATCACGTCCTGGCGTCGGAAAATCGTGATATCTTTTAATCTAAACATTTCTCTTAAAATCTATAAGCACCGTTGAAATCCCCGTTAATTTTTCAATAAGAAGATGAAGGTGGCAAAACGTTTGGGTCTTTCTTCCTTGACCTTCTAGCTGTTTGTAAACTTCTTAAGCATTACATACTAAATGGGCATTAAATTAAATTAAAAAATTTCAATGGAATTATGATTTTGATTCTCTCTAAAAATTAACGGGGATTTCAACGGTGCTTATAGATTTTAAGAGAAATGTTTAGATTAAAAGATATCACGATTTTCCGACGCCAGGACGTGATATCTTTCAAAATCGATAAAAAGCGAAATTACTCTGAAATGGTTGAGAATCGGACCATGGTCAATATGAACTTTTTTGTTCATTTTAGGGTCAAGAATCTACTGGTGAAGTTTGTAGCACGAGTAGCAAGTCACCCTGTATAGCCTCATATTAAAAGAGGAACCCGATTATACTAATCTCCTTATCCTGTTAGTCCTGTTATCTGCTGAAACATAAAAAAACCTTGTGTAGCTACAGTTTGAGTTGATGGGTGTTAGCCTGCAAGTCGGTGAGCACATGCTGAATTTATTGGGACCGTCTTCCTTTTTGATTAACTCAAACTCTTTTCGTCATTGAAACTGGAGAACAGGGAGTTCCTCACTGAAAATGGCGCACAATGCCGGAAAGCGTTTGAATTCAACAAACCCGCGAGTGAAGACGACCTAATAAATGACCCTTTGCAGGTTCAGATACCTACAGTTTTTCGACCCTTGTGGCTGTATGTTCCATATAGTGTTCTGCTTCAGCAACATAAATCAGAAAAGAACAGAATGCAAAACGCACACTAAGACTAATAAAAGTTTTTATATAAATTCCATGTACTTGAATACCCCCGTATTAAACGAAACTAAAATTCACTCACGAATGAACGTCATCTTAAACTACTTGCTTTGAATGAAATTTGTCAATCAGTCACCATCAAGGGAGCGAAGGAGTCTCAAACGAAAAGACGCACGAATTTTTAGCTTCGTAGGTAGTTGCTGATAGGCATTGGACGTGTGTACAATAAATTTGTTTAAATTGAAAAAAAAAATAATAAGGCTCGGGTCGTTAATCTACATCCCATCAAAAACCCGAAAGAGTAACTAGATACTTCCGTTCGATCTTTTTATTACAAGTTTTAACTAGGTCACCCTGCCGCAACTGCCACAATAGCATTGGATTCGGAAAAACGTCATGATCTCACGATCGACGTCGATCGAGAAAACATTTCTTCAGAGTACACGTCCGACAAAATGTTTCCGGTCAACGGTTACGCGTCACATTGACGTTCAGCAGTACAAACAATTTTCCAGCTCGGGAAGAATACCAGTGATTTTTTTTCTTTCCTTTCAGAATAAAACGGCAAAAACCGATCTAGTGGTAAACGGTCCACCGGGAAGGTGGCGCGTATCGTCTGAACATGATTTTTCATGAGAACATCACACTGAAGCTATTAAATCGAGGTTTGTATCTTAAGAATATTACCCTTTATTAGAACACAATATTTCTAAGGGAGAACGAGATTTCGGATCTTGAAAATGCATCGAATTCCAACAGCTCATTTTCGGCTGATCCTCCGAGGTCTGCATGTTCCGATAGCATTTGATCGTAGTGAAATAAATGGGATAATAGAATAATGATGTATGAATTGAATAATGGCTGTTTAAAAATTACTTTCCGTTGGAAAAAGGTTCTAGTTAAAGAAAATATTCTTATCACTAAAACTATGGCCTCTACGGAGAAAGCGGACATGTTGGTCAAAAAACGAGCCAATATGAATTCTCTAGACCCCGAACCATATTTTGTCGTAGCGACTTGCTGCAAAACAAGGCCAACACAAATAGATCCTTAATGGCTGCCCAAAATCAGGGTCCAGTACCCTAAGCATGAGGCACGCGATGATTTCATAGAAGGGCCATCCGCAAGACTTATAAAGGTACTGAAAGGTAACCGCAATGGAACTACGATTCTGGTTGGGGACTCATTGACAGGGCACTGCCGCCTATACAAGCACACCAGTAGAAGCACAGACATACTGGCAGATACTGCCAGCCAGGAAGAAGAGACCGCAGAACATGCTTTATGTTTTTGTGAGGGTATATGTAAATGCAGATTCTTGCAACAAGAGATGAAAAGCCGCAAGAAAGATCCGACACCAAGATTCCACTGACAAGGATGTGGAGTTTGATTAACAACCTGAAGCTAGCCAATGAGTTATAAAAAATAGAGGAGCGTTAGATCTACCGTGTGGCCGCCTCTCATTTATCCCTATCCCTGTTCCTGTAGGGATTTCTTTCAATAATTCTACAGGAAAAAATCTAAAATGGAATCAATGAAATAAATTAGGACTAACAGATGATATTGCTAGCTCTTGTGGCCCTCGTATTTAACACAATAAAAGCCGTTCTCTACAATATGTAAGAACAGATTTTATCTCGCGTTACCTGTAAAGAAGTACGTATTATTATCTAATAAAGCCACAAGGAAAAAAAGTAAGGAAGTGGATCAACCTAAACCTCCAGGGAATAATTAGTGTGTTTTTGGTCGTATCTATTTTAGATTTCTTATTCAGTCCAATTTTTCTTTTTCTGACTTAGACTACATGTTAAATCCACTTGTCAAAAAATGCAAATAAGTCAACTACACCTTAATTTGGGTACAGTGCCTAATTTTAATGTTTCGCCTATCATATAAATAAACAATTTTTCTTCTCTAAATTAATTCAATTTATGTAATACATATTTTGCGTTTATCAGGCAATGCTTTTCGCTTTTGGCTCAAAGGTGGTCAAACATTATAAATTAATTATTAAGTAATAATGAACTCGTTTGAATTTATTATTTTCTCTTTTACACATAGGTGATACCAACCCTTTGCTCACCTGCAAACCTGTGGCCTACTAGTGCCATAGTAGGACAATCCCACCCGTCTACTAGTGCCATTACGTAAAAAATGGGTAAAGCCCTTGGAGAGACCAAAGGATTTGTCATGCGAAAAAAATAGAACGCGTCTTCATCTGGAATACTTTACACGGACAGTCCTGTCCTAACTCCCTCCAAAAAATAAGCACACTAACGATGAAAGAGATGCCCTCGAAAATCATATTAATTTCTTTCCAGGCGAAAGTCATTAGTGCCGAGCAAAAACCTCAAAAGTATATTTATTATCTGACTTAAATATTTCACGAGTGTGAAAACACACGGAGACACGATCCAATCTGACTTTAAAATCCGTTAAGCCGTTTTTGAATTATAGCCGTTTCAATAAGATTCCGATAACGGACTTGTCAAAAATCGAAAAAACTTAAGGGATCAAAAAAATAGATAAATTTAAATGCAAATAAAAATTTATATTTAGGGATCTCTTGAGGTGCTAAAACGAAATTTTACATTAGTGTCACGAGAAAAAAAATGACATAGTTCACCTGAAAAATATTTGGTTTTTAGACTTTTTTTTATTATTGATGAACTTTAATACATTTTTCTATATTTTTATTGCAATCTACACAAAAATTGCTATAACGAACATGTTCTTATTGGTTTTTAGTAGATTAGATTGCAATAAAAATATAGCAAAAGGTATTAAACCAATAGTCAAAAAAAAATTCCAAAAACCAAATATTTTTCAAGTAAACAGGTAATAATTTTTTTTTGTGAAACTAATATGAAATTTCGTTTTAGTACCTCTTGAGACCCAGAAATATACATTTTTGTTTGAATTTGAATTTATCGACTTTTAGACGCCTACATTTTTTCTGAAGTTGTGACCATTTTCTGACACACTTGCTTACAGTTTGTTAATTTTTATATCCTCGTTTACTTGTTTTTTTTTTTTGTTTGTTATCTGTTGTGTTTTTTGTTATGTAGCTTTTAGTATTGGTCCAAAACCTTAATCCACCAACCTGGTCGTCCCCTCGTCGTTCCATAATTATAACAATCCATTTATCTTTATTGGTCATAATTGGCCCTATTAATTATTTCAATTAATTATTATTTTTATGTAAGGTCTTGGTTGAGATGAAAAAGTATCACGAGCGGGATTCGAACTCGGCCGAAAGTCGTGGGTTCGAATCCCTCTCGTGACACTTTTTCACCTCAACCAAGACCTTACATAAAAAGCATAATTATAACGTTGATCATTAAATCCTAATTACGTTTCGGTTAGTTGGCTACATAAATAGTAGTCCAGGGCATTTATAACATTTTTTTTCCTTTGATTTTGAGTTTTTGACTTTTGTTACCAACCTTAACCAACTTTCCAATAGAGCTTTTTGCTAGTTGACAACTGTCACATTCGCGTGTTAACTAAGGACTGTTGATCATTTTTACATAGCGATCGTCTTAACCTCATAAATAAATACTTTAAAAAATAATTAATAGGTAATTAATAAATATATGTAAAGAGTCTAGAAAGCGAAGTTTACGTTTTTTCCAAGGGAATATCACAATTTTGTTATACTCGTATTTTACACGAGCTTTTTTTTCGCCATTGTCATGAAAACAATTGCAGAAATGACCCTGAATCGCAAAACGAGAATAATATGAAAAAAAATCTAACAAACGACAGAAGGAATTCGCGATGTTGTAAAAAAATACTTTTTTTCTAACTGACTCGATAAACGTAGTGGAAATAAATTAAGGAGATAGTTAAAAATTATTCTGAACTGTTTGTGTTGATAAAGGAAGGGTCGAAATCGGAGGGTTATGTCGCAGACCGAATTTGGTTCTAAGAGCAATATTTTCAATAAAAACTGTCATTATTTATTTATGTTTTGCATAAAAATTGTTTCTTAATGTTAATAAAGAAAAAGTACTGAGTCGGTACACTATTAACTAAAGCTTTTTCTACGTTCGCGGAGGCCGAACGTCGGGCGTCTCTCGTCTCGCGACACCCGGAGGAAAAATGTGTCACGGAAGCGGTTCGCCTTGAAGAGATAATCGTAAACTCGTAACGATCGTAAACGTAAACAATTTCTAAACTGCGCCGTTTTCGATTATTTACGAGATTATTTACGAATGGGGTGTATTTAATCGGGGGGCGAAGGAAAGGAAGGCAAACACTGTAAATAAGCCGTCGGGCGATCCGGGCCGGGGGTTGGAATTAAATTTTTCCCGTCGAGTCGTTAGACCCGAGAGGAGGAAAAACATCCTCGGGACGACCCTCGACTGGAAAAAAGCCCTTCTGCGTAATAATTCCGAGTGATAAGCGAAAAAGATAACCGACTGTCTTGTAACCTATTTAAATATTATTGTTAGTAAAATAATTTTGTACTCACTGCGACGGTGGATCGTTGACGGCCTCGGTCGACCGTAGCCTCAGTGGTTGAAGCAGGGCGAAGAGCCGGGTCGTCCCCTCGGAATATGGCCAAATTCCTCCAGTCGGAAGCGAACCGTTTCTACACAACACACGACGAGACGTCCGCCATTACTGATTCTCGATTTGTCAAACAACGCAGGCAAAGGTTACCCGGGCCACTGCCAGGTTGTCTCGATGAGAATGATGACATTGAGTGACGTCACCACCGCGACTCAAAATTGCTGTCATCCTTGGACTTCGGTACTTTCCTATTCATTATTTTCTTCAAATTAACCTTTTTCTATTTCAAATTAACCCTTTTGTCACATCAAATGAACCTTTTTTTATTTCAAATTAACCCTTTTTAGCTTCAAATGAGCCTTTTTTTTAAATTTCAAATTAACATAAAGGGTTAATTGAAATAAAAAAGTTCAGTTGAAGTGAGAAAATAGTTAATTTGAAATAAAAAAAGGCTAATATGAAGTGATAAAGGGTTAATTTGAAATTTGTAAAAATGTTAATTTGAAGGTAAAAAAGGGTTAATGTGAAATTAAAAAAAAGCTCATTTTGAAATTAAAAAGGGTTAGTTTGAAATTTTAAAAAAACGGTTAATTTGAAGTGAAAAAGGTTAATTCGAAAAAAAGTTAATTTGAAGTGGAAAAAAAGTTAATTGAAGTGAAAAAAAAGGTTATTTTAAAACAAAAAGGCTAATTTCAAGTGAAAAAGGGTTAATTTGAAATTTAAAAAATGTTAATTTGAAGTGAAAAAAGGGTTATTTGAAATATTAAAAAAACGTTAATTTGATGTAGAAAAAAGGTTAATCTGAAATAAGAAGGGTTCATTTGATGTGAAAACGCTTAATTTGAAAAAAAAATTAATTTGATGCGAAAAAAGGTTAATTTAAAATAAAAAGGCAAATTTGATGTGAAAAAGGGTTAATTTGAAGTGAAAAAAGGGTTAATACTTAATCTGAAATTTAAAAAAGTTCAAATGAAGTGAAAAATGGGTTAATATAAACATAAATTTGTAGTTTAAAAGGGTTAATTTTACACACACACACACACGCGCGCGCGCGCGCACAAAAGCTACATTTAATCACACTGTAACACAGTTGGATAAATTCTCAAATGCAAATAATTTTACTTCTTCTTCTTTCTTTTTTCACATCAAATTAACGCCTTTTTAAGATCAAATTAACTCTGTTTAGCTTTAAATGGTCCTTTTTTAAAATTCAAATGAACCATTTCTTTATGTTTTAAATTAATCCTTTGTAATTTGAAATTAATCCTGTCTTTAAAATATCACGAACCTGGGAGTTGGTATGAATGTAAACAGGGAAAGTAAATAAAGGGTTAATCTTTTCATAGGAATGACTAAAGACCGGATCAGCTTAGACTTAACAAATTTTGAAAATTTCTTCTTTTGTTAAATGAATCCCTCATCTCCCTTCACTATTAAAAAAGGAAATGATCAGCCTATAATTGTTCTTGTGTTAAGAAAGGAGGGAGGGAAGGAGAGAGGGTGAGAGAGAGAGGGAGAGAGAGAGGGAGAGAGGGAGAGAGNGGGAGAGGGAGAGGGAGAGGGAGAGGGAGAGAGAGAGAGAGAGAGTAAAGAGGGAGATGATGTTACATGAAGAGATGATATAACATATAGACATTTATTGACACGTTTTTTTTCGACCATAACAATTTAACTTCTGATTTTCCCTTCTCGAAGGTGGGATAATAGGTCATCTCAAAAAAAACCACCAGTTTTTTCACAATCCACAACGTTTCGGATTTATTTTAATCTTTCCTCAGGTGAGTTAACGCAGTGGTTAAAACATGGATCGTCAGCCATTAATATTTTGTAACAGCTTATTTTAAAAGAAGCAAGTGTGATATATATTTAAGTCCTTCAGACTCCGAAAAAAACCATTTAATATTTTCATCTTGAATAGTATCATTTATTGATAGTTAACAAATCGGCGGAATTAATTTTATAATGTTTGTCACAGAAGAGACACCAATTAAAGAAACAATTACTAGATTAATAAAACATTTATTAAATTTATCTCAACCAAAACCTTAATGAATTGAAAAGAATTTATTTGGTCAAGCGGGCCACGGAACCTAATAAAATATAAAAATAAAACTTATTAAAATTAATAATTAAAAAAAATTATTCCGGTACCGGGAATCGAACCCGAGCCTCCTGGGTGAGAGCCAGGTATCCTAGCCACTAGACCATACCGGATCATGCCTTTTCTTCGTTCTAACTATACTTATACAGTATCAAAATGCTCTTATAAACCATACACTTGTTTTTTCTTAATGATGGTACGATATACTCATCCAACCTTAATTATTTCTACCATACATATTTTTTTCACAAAATTTCCTTTCAAATTGCTGTGTGGTAAATTTTTAATATGTACTGCAATTAATAATTTGTCGAGGAATAATATTAAACCACGAATCCCTGATGTGAATGTTGAGAAACATTTGAATTGAAATCACCAACAATAATTTAGGATTGTTTTTATTCATCCACTACCCTGCCTATATGTCTATCGTTCCTAGTAGTCACTGAAGATCCTAGCTGTGTGGGGCCTTGCATTGACATACATAAAAATAAAACTGTTGCCAATTAGTAGAAATAAGGAACGTTCAGATAACACATCTTCAATGTATCGTGCTGCCTTAGGGAACCATCGATGAAGTTTGTGCGACCTTCCATAGAAATACATGCCCAAACCATAGCTTCTAAGTAGTGAAAATGTTGCGGGACTATATCGTTCTCCTATTCTTGTCCAAACCCTCTCTCAGTCAGAAATCCTCAAACAAAACCTTAACTTAACCGAAAACAATGTTTTAGTCAAGTCTTGTTCAGACCAACGGATGTGATTTTTTGCAAAACTTAACAAAACTGTCCTGTGCCTTGTCAGAAGTTCTGGACCATTTACATGGCCTTCTTGCACGTAAATGTCTTCTCCCTACAGTACACAAACTGACATTAACATTTCTATATTGTTGAAGTTGTTGCTTGATCTCAACAGTGGTAGAATGTCGATTAAGGAGTACATTCAAAACAATAAAACGATCATCTCTCTGAGAAGTAACACGATGGCGACCTTCTTGAATAACCTCTAGTGTCTTTTTTTATTTATTACTAAAAAATTTTATTTTAGTTCGGCTGTATTTTCTTCAACTACTATTAATAATTTATTAAATTCCTCAATGAGTTCATTGATTATTGAATATTGCAAATTTATTTGTTTTTCAAAATTAATTTGACAACCTTTTAGATTTTCAATATCTTTATTAAATTGAGCTCCATCGAAAGAATCTAGTTTACCTGTAATAAATTTTATAATGGTTCCTAATCCATTAATTAAACCTCTTTTAGTTCTAATATTGTTTGTATTTTTTACAAAAAATATTTCTAACTTTTCTAATATTATTCCCCTAGTATTATTTATTAATGCTAAATAAGTTACAATGTCTTTTAATTTTCTACCATTATCAGTTACATATTCTACATTATTTTTATAGTTAATATTTTTATTATTAATACAGTTATACATTTTATGATAAATTTTATTCAAGTTGTGTAATTGTTGAAACAATAGGTCAAATTTAATATAATGAATGAAAGTATGCTTTGACATTTCCAACCTGGCTGGACCAAGATTTATGGGTATTATCCCAGGGTTATGCAAAATATCTATTATATCGGCTCCTGATGTGTTGATTCCAAGGAGATTGCAACATTATCGTTTCGCATTAATTTTCTTGGTCTTTTAATATTTGAAAAGAGTATTTTTCCTACGTGTTATAATGAGTTGGGGCTATTTCTGCCGTTTTTAAATTTTTATCAACAGATTTTATTTTTTCCTTCTTATACTTATTTTTTGTTTTTGTTTGTATCTGCTTATTTTTAACAAAAACGTCTTCAGGGATTTCTGGCAAAAGTTCTCTTTTTTTTTAAATTTTCAATTGAAGTAGCTTTATTTATTTCACTACATTCACTAATTTTAGAATACAACAATTTTAGTTTTTCTTTGTGATTAATAACATAATTATGTATTAACTGTGCCTCTATGTCTATTTCTAACATTGGGTCATTTTCAATGTGCCCGTTTAATATTTCAAATGGGGTTAATTTTGTACCAGAATGGATACTATTATTGTAAGCAATGAGTGCGTATTTTACTTCTGATCTGATTGAATCTTTTTTGTAAATTTCCTGATTGTTTAATAATCTAGTATGTTCTATAAGAGTGAAGTGAAATCTTTCTACTGGTCCATTAGAGTCTGGATGCTGTGAATAAATAAAGTGAATTTTGATCTTGTGTAACTTCATTAGATCTTTTATCAAACTGGTATTAAATTCAGGGCCGTTATCCGTAATAATCTGCTGAGGAAGACCATGATGAGCAAAGTAATTCATTAAGGTGTTAACAATTTCTATGCTATTAGAGGAGTTTAACAGGTATAATTGTGCATACTTTGAGAACGTGTCAATTATTGTAAGGAATTTGGAATTTACCAGAGTTAGCTTATCAATATGAATAATGGAGAAAGGTTTTGTAGATGTTGGTGTGATATTGTACTGGATGTTAAGAGGGACTCTATCATACTTTGATAATTGGCAAATCTCACAACGGTTAATAAATTCCTGCACAGATTTTTTCTGGTTAACCCAAAAATATTTTATTTTTTCAAAGGTTTCATTGCCTGCTGTGGTAATAATAGAATATTTATACTAACATGCTTACTAACCTGACTACGATCAGAGAGAGTTGAATTACACTTTGTAATTCTCTCCTGGGGAAAAGAAAAAAATTAAGTTAAAATCAGAGATTGGTAAACGAAGTACATAAAAAAATACGTATTATATAAATGATAATTACCCTCTGAAAGCAAAAATCCTCGCCTTAAAACAGCTACGATGAACCAGCCAGCCCCTACAAAAGAAAAAAAGCAAAAAATGTATAAAGCCTTCAAAAAATTAAATCCAGAAGTCATCTATCAGATACCACGAAAAATTGTATTAAATGTAACAGTAACTTCCAAAAAAGAGGAATATGATTTAGAGTACAAATATTAAGTACAATCGATACATTTATATTTACCAAAAAAAAAAGTTATTATTACTGTTTGCAACTAGGCATGGAGAAGTTCTGGTTAGTTTATCTAAGTATTTAATAATTTGTAGAGAAATATGATATAATTTATTTTATGTCAGGTTTCAAGTGTGTTTATATTTAATGTAATTAGGATTTTATCAAGGACCTGGTCATCTTATTTGACCAACAGCTTATGTTTAAAATTACATTTTAAGTTTAACTCCTAAAGCACTAAAACCTCTGGGATTTACAATTTTTGTTTTTCTATTTTCCAATTATTCAGTTAAAATTTGGACATCTATCACCCCATTCTTGAATTATTTTTTGAAGATTGCTCACCACATCTATATGGATAAAATTCTCTGGAAAGTATTCAGCATAGGATTCTCATTTAAGTACACTTGGTTTTATTCCACATGTTTGCTGCAAATTATTTTATTTCTCCTTAAATGATTAAATAATCAGATAAACTGCCCAGAACTTCTCTAATTAATTAACTTTAACATTTCATCATATAACACCAAAAACCCTTGAACTTTCAACAAAACAAAGCCTTCTGCAGAAACAATGATACTTTTCATTCTCTGATCAATTTATATTGTGCTTATATTGCTTTTGTTTTTGTCTTGTCATATTCGGCTTCCAAGCCTGTGTTTGCAATGAATTAAAAAATAAATAAATATAACTACTGGGTCTTAAAACATCTACTCCCGACTGCATTTACGACTAAAATCATCATCAGAACTGATTATAGCAAGTAACTATAACTACAGCATTTTATGTTGAACCGGCACAGGGGCACTGTGTGTTGAGTTATTCAAACAAAAAAACCCGCAACTGAAGACAGACCCAGTAGTGCCCCTGTGCCAGTTCAACATGAGTTCACCAACTCACAGATCAAACCCCATCATCTACTATACAGCATTTTAACTATAACTCCAGCATTTCATAATAGTACGTCAAAAGGTGCCATTAAATAGGGTGTGCACTGGTGTGGCCACAAAACTAATAATGAAAATAATTAAATAAACTAAAATTAAGTAAAACCCAATACCTGAGGTGAACTGGCATGTAGTCTTCCTCACCAATCTTCTTTTCGGAACCCAGCATTGCAGCACCTAAACCTTCAACATAACCAAGGCCATGGATAATATAAGGGCTTAGATGACCATGACACCTGCTAGGTTCTGCCCCAAAACTTTTCTATCGACAATTGGAATATCTCACTCCTATGATTTTAAGTTAAAATAAAATCATGTAGTAAAGAATGCTAATACTTTGGATTTTATGCCAAGAAGCAAGAAATCAGAAGCACGGAAGCAAACTTTATTCCAATAGCTTTGGTGGAAACATACCACTCACCAAAATTTCTGGAAATAAAGTTAAGATTATATGTACAATATGTACAAGTAATTTAACTAAAGACAATTATTCTAAACTCCCTGGCAATGGCACAAGGGTTGACACAGAACGGGTGACAGATGGATGAAAGACTGAAACAAATTGTTGTTGTCCCTCCAGGCGGTTTCACAGATTCTTTGAGTAAAATCTAAGATATGGTGCGCCAATGAGGAAATGGCCTGGGCTCGAATATGAGAATGCTTCAGCAGAATTCTCACTTAAGAGATATAAGGGCCAGTTATTTAGTATAGCTTCCTGTGTCCTTGCGGGTAAATCCTTCAATACCATCAGAGAGCTGGCAAGAAACCACCTTTTCCGAATAAAGCACGTAATTGTTAATAATGTTACCTTAAACAATTGGACCAGGATTTGTTGTAGAAAATTGTATTTCTGATCTAATGACAGGCTTAAATAAGCAGATCGGTTGAAAAGAAAATGGAAGCCATTGCAGTTCAGACAACTAACATTTTTAAATATGGAGGGAAGTACGAAGTTTTATGTCGGAATCAGACAATTCAATAGTACATACTTGTGAGAAACAAAACCCATTAATGGATTGTAAATGGTGACACTATCTAAATAATGTTTGATTTCAAAACCTCTCCATGTATACGGATCAATGTTTTTCAAAGTAAGTGAAAATAAAAGAAAGCCCTCTAAGTTGTTGATTGATTTTTTTAAGGTTTATGGCGGGGGATGAAGAATACAATTCTTTCCTCCACTGCGGCCTAAACAGGCCTATTATGGAAACCCTATTGCCTAATACCTTGGAAAGTGCCCTATTCCTTATAAAACAGCACTTTCCTTGGCTCCTCTTTGTGGATCTCCTTGGGTGTGAGAAATGTCCTACTGATGTGGCTGTACTGTAAACAAGTTAATGCTTTACATTCACAATGGTCGAGTGTTGTTTCCATTGCTGTAGTGGGGCAGGTACACAATGCCCCTGTAATGTTAGGACACGCTAATCTTTATAGACTTTGTAATTTGGTCTGTGTCATCTTATTTAGTGTCTTTGGCCGCCATGAGCGTAGAGCTTCATATGTGACCAAGGGTCTTACCATTGTGGTGTATAACAGTACGCATTTTGAGGTTTTTTATATTTGGCCAAGACTTATAACAAGGCCTTGGCTTTATGCAGGATGTTGCCTATATGTTTTCCCAATTTGAGCCTTTGGTCGAAGGTTAAACCATGGTAGTTTGTTTCTTTGGGGAAACTTAAGGTTTCGCCTTTTATAGTCGGAGACTTTATATTGTTTCTTTTTGTGAAGGGTATGAATTTTTTTTCACGGTTTATATTTCAACCCTTTTTCTCACACCATTTTGCTATAATATTCAGGGCACTTGATGGGGGGGTTGTTCTGACAAGTGATATCAAATTTCCGTTTTATGGTTGTTACCAGGTCATCTGCATAACCTATGGTATGGCACCGTAACTAATTCTGTTCTTTAATTAGATCATCGACTACCAGCCAGAGAAGTGGCGATAGTACCCCTCCTTGGGTGGTCGATTGATAAGGACAGCCGTTTAAAATGAAATTTATATTTTTAAACGTTTTTACCTAAGCCCGGAGAGCCATTAAATATGGCGCCCTCTGGTCTGGTCGCTCAATAACTTGTTGGATTCGTGAGGAGCGGTCAAGAATGAGGTGGGTTAAAAGAACACCTTTTTCTTTTTTTTACCGGCGTTTCGACTTTTATTCGGGGCATCTTCAGAGTATAAAGTTTGGTGCTATCCTTTTGGTGTATTGATGTGAATAATAAAAATAATTAAATACATTAGAATTTATAAAATCCCAATACATGAGGGGTGTGTCCTCGCCAATTTTCTTTTCGGAACCAAACTATGCCGCACCTAAACCTTCAACATAACCAAGGCCATGGATAATATGACGGCTTAGATTACCACGATACCTGCTAGGTTCCGTCCGAACCTTTTTCTATCCTTCCACTCCCGTGATTTTAAATTAAAAGAAAATTAAACAGTAAATAACTGTTTTAAAGGAAGCACATCGGATTTTATGCGCGGAAGAAAAACCGTTCGTCTCGGCGGAGTGAGAGCACGTCACGACAGGATCAAATTGCGAGGGAAGATGTCCCTATCGGCTCGTTTAGGGATTAGGGCGCAAGGGAATATGGGTAGAATTTTAACGGAAAAATGGAACTTTGCGCCAATTGATTTGGCGGAATCACTGCTATTTGTTTCATTGCTACAAAGAATCTACATTTTACTGGCTGTCAAACAATTCATTGCCATTGTTTAAAAATAAAAATTACATAGATTTTCCTGGAATATTTATGTAGTGATTACGCTTAGTATTATAAATCATATTTTTCTCTTTTTGTAAGTTAGATGTATTAGTGAGCACAACAGATCTACACAGGTCGCGGTGAAGAAGGCCTTGGTGACCGCCTTTTTTATCCCCTAGATATATTAGTTAGTGTATTATACCGCGCCGGTCAAGATCTGTTGCTTCTTTTCGTAAGTTACTTATTTTAATACAATTTTTTGTCGTATACTTTTGAATTTAATTTGATTTAGGTGGTGTTGAGCCATTTTAATATCTTTTCGTACATTCTCACAAAGTTGAACAGTGCGTTAAGTTGTTCCACAAGCATTGATCAGTGTGCTGCAGCAACAAGTGTGATGCAGCAGTTAGCTGGATCATCGTAGCTGTTTTAAGGCGAGGATTGTTGCCTTCAGAGGGTAAATTTTATTTATATAACATCTACCTTGTCTTCCAATCTCTGATTTTAACTTAATTTTTTTTCTTTTCCCAGGAGAGATTTACAAAGAGTAATTCAGCTTTCTCTGATCGCAGACAGGTTAGTGAGCATGTTAGTATAAATATTATATTATTTCCACAGCAGCCAATATAATCATCTTGTTTCAATATATCTAAATCACTGTTCAAAAAAATAAAACATTTTCTTAGTTATGGTTCACACCAGAGCTGTAAGATATACATCTTTAGGTCGTAACCGATATGTGATAATTGTCTTGTAAGATACTCAGGCTTATAAAAAACTTGAAGGAACGAAAAAATAAGTTCACACCTATACGATTGCGACATGTGTCATAAGAATCTTTTTAAAAAGTTAATCCATCTACGCGAGATTTAGACGAAAGACTTTTTAAAAAGAGTCTTTATTGCTAAATAACACAAATGATTACAGAGAATAACTTTCCTATTCATGGTCTAGATTATTCTATTACAATTAAATATTCGGATCTTAACTGTCCGTTAACTGTCCCGTAACTAACTAGGAATAAGAAGCTTATAAAATGGGAACAATTGAAAGAAGGGGCAATTGTTGAATCCACACATTCCTAAGCACTGAGATAAGTATTGTTTAAAAGAAGGCTCGCTATTAAAACGGAGACGTAACTCCTCCACCCCTAGATGAAACATTTGGAGAATGTTGGTTTTCGGAGGCGGCAGCTGCTACAATTTGCTGTCGTGCGAAGATACACCGGGTGATTCCATACCCAAATACTAGTAGGGTAAGTCCACACAGGAAGATCGTCCATGTACTTATCGATGTAGTGATGATCGGTTTTGCAATAGCTGGAGACAAATGTTGAATTTCTAGTCGGTTCAATTTGATATGCTTTACACTGACTGTAAATCGTGGCCGTTGTTCCTCTTTCAAACTAAGTTTAACTTCGTTGAGGAACTTGGGATTCCCAGAAGTATGTGAAGAGTAAAGAAGCTGTTTATTTCAAAATGTTACATTACTTGATGTAGTATTTATTAAGAATATTCTGTGTAGACTTCTAGATTTGTGTCCTCATTCGTTAATGTGATGATTTCTTCTTTGAGAAAGCTGGCTAAATATTGATTTAGTTCAGCTATCCAGGTTACATAGTTGTCGTGTAATTTGATGCTAGAGTATTTGCAGGATGTTGTGTCTCCTGTTAATACGATTTCTTTGTCACAGTTGTTCTCTTCATATTTAATCGATTGCGTTGAGCATACAGATATTGATTGAAATTTTTTGCAATTATTGTCTAAATGTTCAATATTTAGTTTATTGGAGTTCGCTGTTGGTTTCAGTAAATATTTTACATTGGGATAGTTTTTCGAATAGATTGGAATTTCATCCTTGGTTCTTATTGAATGCTTAATTTGATTTGTAAAGGAGAGATCACTTCCTTCTACATAGAAAATGTCTGCATATTCCTTTATCAAGCCCTTCAATTTTTCTACTTCCTCTCTATTCAATGATCTATTCGGAACTTTGAAAAGTCAATGACTATTATTTTTTGTTCTAAGTGTATTACAATTATAATTGTTATTTGACATTTCATTTGTATTTTTAATCTTATAATTTTTTAAATTGTTTACCGTAAATGGCTTATCTATTATTACGAGGCCTATATCCATTTCCATTGGATTTAGTACCGTACACAACACTTCATTGTTTTCTACTTTTATTACACATTGGGGGATTTCTACCCCAGATATATTATGATATCCCAATATGCCTTCACCATTTTCCATATTTTTAATTTTATGATTTTTTTCACTTCGTGCATCGACAGTATAATTGGTTGTTTGAATTCCCACCAGTGTTCCTGCGGTTGGGATTACTTTATGACTCAAATTTTGATATAAGATAGAAATGCAGATTCCTTTATAGTATAATTTGTCGTTAACAAAATCTAATTGAATATTTAATAATTTTATATTATCTAATCTCAACAGCAAATCAAATTGATCGTGAAAATTGAATAGGAAAAAATTGAGTTTTCTTTTGCAGTTGAGAATTGAGAATTTTGTACTGTAGTCCCCATTTGAAGTACCATGTGTAGTGGTGACTTCAATTGGGTCATTTTTTTGTTTATTAAATATTCAAAACCTAAAAATTTCTTTATAAAAGAACGTGTACTGCCTGTGTCGATCAGCATTCATGCATTTGTTGCAGGATCTACAAAATATGGCAGATAAACAACTGTACAAGCAAAGCAGTAGATTTACAGATATTCTAGCTTCTTAATAAGCATGTTAGGATCAATTTT
Organism: Cimex lectularius; assembly: GCF_000648675.2. NCBI lineage: Eukaryota > Metazoa > Arthropoda > Insecta > Hemiptera > Cimicidae > Cimex > Cimex lectularius. Next base: position 1,258,777 of record NW_019392705.1, read on the forward strand.
GTCAAAGGCTTTGGAAAAGTCTACAGAACTTACCTGGCAACTATCGGATGTAGCATCAAAAACATATTTTTAATATATTAGCAATTGGTTACTGTTGCACCTGGTAACTGAAGCCATGTTGTTGGGTAGGTGAGATCATTTTTTAACTTTTTGTAAAGATTCAAAATTTTTTTTGACAAAACGAAGAATGTATTATGTACGATTTTAAAACTAATTGGAGGAAAGGGCCAAGCGGATATTTTCCGTTGTTTTGTGATATTTTAGGTAAATGAATGAATAGGATTTGTTGGTGTACTTTATTCAATTTTGGTTGAACTATGGCGTGTGGTATCTTCGTCTTGTTTTCCGATGAGAACAGTAGGTGCCGCTAGTGGGACGTACGGTGCTGCATCCATCCCGAGGGTCCTCTGTACTACGTCAAGTATGTCAATATGTCTGCGATCGCGGTTGGAGGAGGTTGTGTTGTGTTCTAAGAATGTGTTTACTATGTCGGCTGAACGTGTTCTCGTCGTAACACGAGAGCAATGTCGAGTTCCAACATCGTTGTCGAGTGGCTGCGGTCCCTCCACCTGGGCCAGTACGCCGAGTCCTTCCTCGACAACGGCTACGACGACCTCGAGATCTGCAAGCAAGTCGGCGATCCGGACCTAGACGCGATCGGAGTCTTCAACCCGGGCCACCGGAGCCGGCTGCTCCAGTCCGTGAGGACCCTCCGGGAGGAAGGCGCCGCCTCCGTCTACTTCACCCTGGAGGAGTCGCAGGCCATCCAGGAAGAGTGCAAGTGCGAGACGTCCTCCGCCAAGTCCTCCAGGTCCGGGAAGAACTCCGACAAGAGGAGCCCATCGTCCAGCAACGGCTCCGTACAGGAACTGCCCAGGTACCTCGACGAGTACGAAGAAGGTAAAGCGGAACTCGTCCGGATACCGAGGATCCAGCTGAAGCACCTCATCAGAGAACGTCTCGGCCAGGACGGCATCAGGCTCAGCAACCAGCCCTACTCCACCTCGGTGAGTCATTCCATACAATTATGAACTGAGTTAATCGGTTCCGATGATCTCTTAATGCTATTAATTATAGAGCTGTCAAACCTGTAGCTCCTCAGTCTTTGATAACGCGATTTTTAAAATCTCCAACATTTAAAAACAGTATTAGGAATTCTTATCACCCCTAGTCGACCCTTCATCAATATTGACAAATATCCATTTAATCACACAGACAATTTTGCACTACTAAACAGCAGTCGAACCAGTTGAACTGTTAAAACTTCCTTGTGCCAATAATGTACATCCAATATAAACTGATTATACGACTTGATTTTAGGCAGTTTAAGATTTACACTAAGTCCAACTTCACAGGTACAGGATTGCTAGATTAACCAAGGTCTAATGCCTAAAAGCACTATAGATTCAGTACAATATTTGCCATGGTTTTGTTGTGTGTTTTAGTTGAAGCAAAACTGAGCTTATTTGGCTCAATAAAGTACAGATAATAAAAACTGATTGTCCGATTTTAAGCAGTTTAAGATTTAAACTACGTCAAATTTTATAGGTACAGGTTTGCCAGTTTCACTAAGGTCTAGTGCCTAAAAGCATTGTAGATTCAATACAATATTTGTCATAGTTTTGTGGGGTGTCTTAGTTGAAGTAAAACTGAGCTTCTTAGTCTCAGGAAGTACTTAATAGAATATGATTATACCATTTTAAGCAGGTTTAGAATTAAAATAAGTCAAACTTCACAGGTACAGGATTGCTAGATTAACCAAGGTCTAATGCCTAAAAGCACTACAGATTCAGTCCAATATTTGCCATGTTTTTCTTGTGTGTTTTTAGTTGTAGTAAAACTGAGCTTTTTTGAGTCAATAAAGTATAGGTAAAAAAAACTGATTATACGATTTTAAGAAGTTTAAGATTTAAACGAAGTCAAACTTCACAGGTACAGGATTGCCAGTTTCACCAAGGTCTAGTGCCTAAAAGCACTATAGATTCAGTACAATATTTGCCATGGTTTTGTTGTATGTTTTAGTTGAAGCAAAACGGAGCTTATTTGGCTCAATAAATGACAGATAATAAAAACTGATTGTACGATTTTAAGCAGTTTAAGATTTAAACTACGTCAAATTTTATAGGTACAGGTTTGCCAGTTTCACTAAGGTCTAGTGCCTAAAAGCATTGTAGATTCAATAAAATATTTTTCATAGTTTTGTGGTGCGTGTTGGTCGAAGTAAAACTAAGTATTTGGCTCAGTAAGTACAAATAATAAAAACTGATTATACGACTTGGTTTTAGGCAGTTTAAAATTTAAACTAAGTCAAATTTTATAGGTACTCTATTGCCAGTTTCACCAAGGTCTAGTGCCTAAATGCACTATACATTCAGTACAATGGTCGTCATGGTTTCGTGGTGCGTTTTAGTTAGTTAGATTTGGTAAGTATATTGAAAGAAAGTAATTGAGATTATTTGGCTCAATAAAGTACAGATGCAAAAATTGTTTATGGCAGATGAACAAAATATGTGCTTGCTTCTGTACTACAACGATGTATCATCGTTGTGTGTAGTATCAACGGACCATAAAGATCATATTGTGCAATCGAAATGTTTGATTTAAACATAACAAAATTGACATTTTAAACTGCTTTGTCTGTTTAGCATAAAGAGAGACCGCGTTTTTTTCCGGGGGGGAACAAATCAACTTGTAATGCTTAATCCGGAATAATCTTGATCTCAGTATGGTCTGGATGAAAAAACATTAAATTATCTGCCAAGCTTTCGCCATATTTTAAGATCATCATGAGGACAAAACAATCTTAAAGATGTCATCAAATTGACATAAGTTTGTTTTTACTACTTGGCTCATCTTGGAAATGTTGGGTCTGAGTCCGTCTTCAAAGAAATTTGAAACCATATATTAAAAACTTAATTATTTCAATGTGTAGACATCTTTAAGATTGTTTTTCCCCGACGATGACCTTAAAATAGTTCGAAAGCTTGGCAAATCAAAGTTGAATTTTTATGTTTCTTTATCCAGACGTACTGGGATTAATCGTGAGTAAAATAGTAGTCGATTATCTATCTTTTTAAACACAAATGATTATTGATAAATTATAATTATCCGGAAAACTTTACCACTAGACCGGCTGTGAGCTATAATTTTTACCAGTTTCACGTTATATTTGATGTAATATGATGGCTTGAGGGTATTTATTGGTTGTAGGCATCAAATATCTTCTGATCGACTGCATACTTATTATTTACTATTCTCGTACAAGACAATTAATGTCACTAATGACGTCGTCAGGAGGATGACAATTCAAGGAAGCATACATTTAACATAGCACAACAATAATAATAGTTGGAAAAGTAAAGCAGAGCTTATTTGGCTCAATAAAGTATAGACAATCAAAAATTAATTATAGAACTTGATGTTTAGCAGTTTAAAATTTAAGTTTCTAAGTTAAACTTTATAGAAAGTATTTGTTAAAAGGAAAGCGCTAAATCAGTGCAAGATTAATCAAACCATCATCAAGTTCATACCAATCTAGTGCCTAAATGTATTATATTGATGTGTTGGATCTTCTTGAGGTCATGTTGCAATTTAAAATGATCTCAAGAAGATCCAATACATCAATTTAAACTACGGAGGTCGGTCAATATCAACTAGAATAAATGTATTATATTCTGAACAATATTTGCCATAGTTGTAGAATACTGCATGGGTACTATCTCAAGGAATAATTCGCTGGCATAATGACTTATACTATATTGACTGAATCATCGAATCATAATAGAAAGGTTTGATATTTAAACATTGTCTTTTAGTTAATTAATCTTTATGTAAGGTATTGGTTGAATTAAAAAAGCCATTGTCACGAGCGGGATTCGAACCCACTATCTTCGGCTAAATACGCCGCTGCTCTACCACTTGAGCTATCGTGACTTCATCCAATCGGACACCAACCTCCCATCTCAACCTACCTTTCGAATTTTCCCTCCTTTGTCTTTTAGCTCGAAGTGTGACCGAGGGATTTGGCTTTTTTGGGATAAATCGACTTGTCCAATGCTTAATGACAATAATTGTACCCATCCGGGAAACTTTGCCACCAGACCATACCCGGATCGTACGGGCTCGTAATATTTGTTTAACACACTAATGACCTCGTCAGGAGGGCAACATTTCTAGCAATTTTATATTTGTACATAGTAGTAGAAGTAAAACAAAGCTTATTTGGCTCAATAAAGTACGATTATAAAACTTGATTTATAACGTTCTTAGCTAAACTTTGTAAACAGTATATCTTAAAAGGGCACCGCTACGGTACATGAGTTGGTCAATATCACCGAAGTTCTTATTAATCTAGTGCCAGAATGCTTTGTTCAGTACAATTTTTGTTATAGTTGTAAAATCCAGGGGTAGGAAAAAAATATGCATCTTGATTATTACCTCAAGTAATTAAATCACTGGCATACAAAGATTTGTGCAGTTTTTACAGAATCGTCGGATCATAATGATGATGTGTCTTTTTGCTCAAAGTGAGACCCCGGAACATATTTTTCTAGGCTGACAAATCGACCTGTTTTCCAATACTTACAAGGGGAGGCCACTGATTTCAAAGGAACTTTTTTAATTGATACTAGGTTGAAAATATTAGACACGTGTCCGAAGGTTCTGCCCAACCAGGAAGCAAGAAAAAATTTATGTGAAAAAATGACCAAAAATTTCCTTAACAAAGCTGCCACTGCTCAAAGCACTCTTGAAATTGAATGAAATTTTAGGGGACGACTAACATCTCTTAACATTTCATTCGAGTTGATCGAGGGAGCTGTGAGCAGTGGCACCTTCGTGAACGTAATTTTTGGTCTTTTAGACCTAAAATATTTTAATTATTTTTTCTTTTTATATAAGGTCTTGGTTGAGATGAAAAAGTTAGTGTCACGAGCGGAATTCGAACCCACGACCTTTGTCACAATACGCCGCTAGTCTAAATACTTGAGCTATCGTGACTTTTCGAATCCCGCTCGTGGCACTGACTTCTTCATCTCATCCAAGACCTTACATAAAAAGAATAATTAATTGATTAATATGGCCAATTAGAGCACTAAACATTTTTTCCTTGGTTTTTGTGCCCATTGGACAAAACCATAGGACACGTATCTAATGTTTTTCGACCTACTATCACTGAAAAAAGTTTCATTGAAATCATAGCCTCCACTACTTAGTGATAAATAATTTTACTTATCTTCAACATTTTGTTCCATTTATTGTGTAAATCACCGGGTTTTTGTATTAAACAAATGTGTAATGCAATAGAAAAAAATGTTCACAGACGCATAAGTCAATGTGTTGAATAACACTGACCTCGTTCCTTATCAAAATATTTTTGCTTTGTAATCAGATGAAATCGATGATCTTAAAAGGGCTGAACGGTCCATTTGATAAACACCAAACGTACAGTCATATCCAGAATTTATCCTAACTTGTTAATAACATTGGGTTGAATTGTGCCATATCAAGGGTAGTCAGATCAAAATGATAGGATACTCCAACGTTGGGTCAGTAATGTCTTTGAGAATTGATTACACACGAAGCCTTCAGAATCTTCAGCGAACCAGTACGTCTTCAGAAAACTGGGAAATCATGAAATCATTGATAATAAAAGTTCTTAGAGAGTTGTTATTTGGCTTTTCGGATAAGTTGCTAGAAATGTATTAAAACAACAACGTTGTAATGAAAAACATAAATGTTGCAATACTATGAAGATTAAAATAATTAGCTTCTAAATCATATATCCTAATGTCAATAGTTGGCTATTTAACTCGGTAGATTTGTCAGCAGTGACAGCTTACACTTAACTTAATTAACTTATTACCTATTAATTTGTAATAAACTCTTATTGGTTTACTACTTTACAATACGATTTCCATTCCATTTGAATCCCAAGAGAAGTTTCAACAATCATTACTTCATAACATGTGCTGTAGGTACATGTGAGATAGACCATTTTTATAGCTTTCGCCGGATGTCATTAAAACACAATTAAAATGAATCTCTCGAAAGGAAGAAGATCGTGCATTTTTTTTTTAGCTTTTGTCGGTTACGAATTGTAAGCCTGATTGCATTAGCGCGAGTAAATTTTCCCAACCTAGTGTCAGGTGTGTGTGTCACTTTGTAAGGGTGACAGGCGAGGTTACATTAATCTTCTTTATATATATATATATTTTGTTTAATGTCAAGCTTTCGTGTTCATTAAGATTCGAATCGATAGCTCCCGCTTTTTTTTGTTGAGCTGTTTGACTTTCCATCCCATTTCCACGACACATTCCAATCAACGTTTCTCAATAGTTGATGTAATTTCTATTAAATTAAGTTGTTTTTTTAAACTTTGATTTCTCACGGTTCGCATATAAACGGATGTTTCTCTGATAACCTAATTTTTTTTTTTTTTTTTTTTTTTTTTTTTTTTTTATGGGTACCAGGGACTGGAGGAGTTCCCTCCTGAGTACTGCAGCTGAGCTGTACAGCTTATTGTACTTTATCCCCGGCTCCATATTTTGGGGGAGGGCTCGCAACACAAATGTGAACTTGAGCCCCCGTTGTACCGGTGTTCTTCCATCGAAGAAACTCATTTTTGAAGGGGGTTGGGACCAAATTCAGGGTCACTGAGATCCGATCCCGTCCCTTCCATTGATGAGTGCCGTGTCAATTTCTTTCAATTGCGGCCACCGGTCCCCTAAGGCGTCAAAAAAAACCCAGAAGAGACGGTGGGGATCGAACCCACGACCGCGGGATCTAATAGCCGAGAGTCTGACGCCTTAACCACTCGGCTACCGCGGCCCCCCGATAACCTAATTAGGATTATACTTGAAACAGTCTCTCTTAAAAGCAACTAACCATGAAGGAATTTTTCTTTGTAAATCAAATGAAAAGAAATACGGTTCAGGCTTTCAGAATCTGAGGGATTTCATTGTAAAATTCAAGGAATGTGCACGTTCTTTAATAGTTAATTATTTCTTGAACTATGGCATCACCTCTCGTTTAGACCAGAAAAATTCCAACAATGGACAACGAAATCTGTTCGTAGATTATGACATTGGCCTCGTCCGGGCTCCAAATCAAATTATGAAGTTTAATTATTTTAGAACACATTAGGCATTTTGTTCTTTGGGACACTTTTGAGCCGTATCTAGTGGTGGTTTTGTACAGATTTACAGTTAGAAGTTGTATTATCGTAAAAGTGTCAATATAGCAGTATGTCAGATAGCCAGCAACTAAATTGAAAACCAAACTAAGATTAAGCTCGCAAAACACAATTACAACTGAGTCCCATAACACGCAGGTGCAGAGGGGAACGAAGAAGCGAATACCCTTGGAAAGGGGCTGCTGCACCGTAGGTCCTGAACCGTTTTGTGGTACGGATCCATACTACAGGCTCCAATATCTTCCCGCATAAAATTTAGCAATCAAAATCTTCGCGAAGAACGGAAGGCAGATGTTGATAAAAAATTCAAATAAAAATTCCTGATAGAGCAGAAACGGGAGTTAATGCAGACTGGTATGCAGAAAATCAGGAGTAAAGAGGCTTTTATCATACAAACTTTACTGACAACGACCATCTTAGGAAAGAAAACTAGGTGAATGTAATGAAAGAATGGGAACTCACTGGATACAAACAATCCAAAAATAACCCTCATGAGATTTAGAAAGAAATGAACTACCTAATGTATCAAAAGGAAGCAGGAAGAGATTACGTATCTTTACAGGTAGGTTATTTTTGGTGGGGTACTGTAGATTGTATGGGAAATTTGTTGGCGTCAAGTGCCAAAAACCAAATAGTACGTACAGAACCCCAACGCATCTATTAACAGACTGGTCTGAAAGTACTGTGGAGAATATAACCGTCGTAGAAATGCATGACTAATAATCAAATTCCTTGCTGTATTTGGATCATCGGTGTATGTGAGTACAGAACAGGTTATACAATAAATGTTAAAGGGCGCAGAACACAAATACGCATGAACATATATCTACATCCATCAGGTTTTGTTTAGTGAACTGTGTCCTTTTGAAAGTTAACTAAGGACTATTCCAGTTCTGAAAAACTTATAAAAGGACACGACTGATTTAATTAAAAGGCCAAACTGATCAAATCAAGACTGATTGATAGGTAGGTGTAAATGTCATATTCGGTGTGAATAATGTGCCCTTTGAGAGCTATTGTATGCCCCGTTCTGTACTTACAGCATACCGGTGAGTCTTAGCCAAATTTGATTAGTGGTTGGATTTCTTCTACGGTTGCGTTGTATGTCCCAAAACACTTCCTCCAGCGGGCAAGTGTATCACCACAGTTTGTTAGGTGTGTTAGTTCATCTGCTTTTTCGCAGAATCTACACATTATTGGGCTATACCAATCTTCTTCAAATGCCCATTCAGTCTGCACCTGTCAAGAATCCTCTCAGGATTCGCAGTTTTTCCTGCTTCCTTTGGTACATTCTGTTGTTTCTTTCCTTTCAAACTTTGCTAGAAGGTTCTTAGATAGTACATGTCCAGTGAGGGAATTCAATTGTATCGTCGTTTTCAATTTGTCTTTTTGTCTAAGTCATTGATAGTGTGTATCCGTTGTCTTAGAAGGCCTCAGGACCTATCAGCGATATAGCAGCACGTATTTCCAGGGACGTTGTCGTCTACTTCCACATGTCCTGGGACCCAGCAGAGGAAGTCGTTATTTTGCCCAACCAATCTATTTAGTTTAGTTTTTAATGGCTGCTTGGCTATCTGACGTGATGGCTATATTCTGTTTTTGTACCCTTTGTTCAAGTTGAACTGGGTACATCTCTCAATATAAACTTCATCCTGGAAGATACTGGTGTATGTTGCTGTGGGTTCTGAGTATTTTCTTCCGGGACTCCCGTCCCCGCACCTTCCTGCGTTCTCCGTCAGTGTACCAGCAGATGGTGCCATTTTGAAGGGAGGGGAACACTGAAGATAACCTTGTGACTAAAATATTATCTTAAACGACCAAACAAGTTTATCGTTCAACATTGAAAGAATAGATTTAACTATGCCATACGATAAGACAGCCAAAGAACCGAACGGGAATAATAATTGAATTTAGTTAAGTCAGATTTTTGGAGAAGGCCGGAAAAGATGAGATATTGATAAAACGATCTCCCCTCAGCCGGATAAGCCGGAAATGTGTGCCGTCGACTTTTGAAAGGAAATGTTTGTCTGATCCGCCCTCGGAGACAGGATACTCCCAATATCCTAGTCGCGCAAACAATAAATAAACCCCCTTAAATAGAATACATAGGGGCTTGTAATAGAGAGACTCGGTAAACCAGAACAACTAAAAATATATTTGTTAATTATTCACCATTACATTTATTGAATATAAAAAGGTTCTGACATTGGCATCGATGAAACCTGCGTTAATGGTTTCCTTTATTTATTAATATATCCAAATTTTCGAAATAACTTTGCCAATAGAGGGTTCTCTTGGTATTTTTTATTTGTTCCGTAGTTAGCGCAATGTAGACGGGGCGATAGAATGTAATATATATCTACTCTAGCAGGGAATAAGTGCTAGTAGTTGAGTGAAGGACTCAAACTTGATTTAAAAAAAATCTATTTCTCTAGTAAGTATAAGATTTATTATATGAAAAAATGGAATTCTGCCAGATTTTACTAAATACTGAAACATGTGTTCAAAGACTATATATGGCAAAAGACAAACTAGGATAATCCGAACGTAGCGATATCCTGCTGAAAATGGTGCGTTCGCATGTACCAATGGATCGCTGAATTAACTTAATGACTGGAAAGTCAAGAACAGAAGGTACGTTCGTGCGTACTTGCGACTTGAGAGCAACTGCACATGTGAGACCGGAAGGTACGCTCAAGCCTACTAGCGACTTGAAAGTAACTGCGAAGTCAAGTGCAGACGTTCGTGCGTACAGGCGACTTGAAAACAACTGCGTAAGAGAGAACAGAAGTTCGTGCGTACTGGCGACATGAAAGCCATTGAGAACAGAACGTATGTTCATGCGTATAGTGACTTGGGTGGGAGCAATTGCAAAGGCGAGTGCAGAAGTTCGTGCGTACTGGCCACTTGAAAACAACTGCACATCTGAGAACAGAAGGTACGATCAAGCCTACAAGCGACTTGAAAGCAACTGTGAAGGCAATTGCAGACGCTCGTGCGTACTGGCCACATGAAAGCAACTGCACAGGCGAGAACAGAACGTTTGTTCGAGGCGATGTGAAAACAACTGACAAAATATGGACAGAGAAAAATCATAATATAGTACACCTACGTAATATTTCAGTTGTTTGTATGGCTGTTTAAAAAAAATATAAGCGAACGAACGAAATGATTTTGGATCTATTTCAGTTTATATTTCATTTGATTTTGCAAAAACTATTTGGTGATAAATCAAATCTGGCGAATTTGGATAAATAGTCCGCATCCGCATATATGTAAAAGATAGTTTATTTACATGTTCATTAGAGTAGCATAATTATCCAATCTGCACCACTTTTTATCAGATTATTGGTTGTAGGGGTTAGCTAAAGACTGTTTAAATTCCTTAAATTGATCCGGAAGACGTATGCGAAGGTAACGAAGGGCCGATCTTTTGTGCCAAATGACAATGGGAACAGCAGGAGAGTTTAGGAGTTCCATTGTGCGCCCTGCATCAACTTTCGACCCCCTCGGATAGAAAAAACGATCGCGTTAAGGGATTCGTCCCGGGAAAAAAAGGCTTTAGGTAAATAAAGGTTAACTAAATAAATGACGAGCCTGTCAGAACTGGAAAGGAGTTTATGCCGCAACGGATCCAGCCTTTTGCGAGCCCCCATCTCTGTTTGCCTGTTTTTAAAAACCGATTAGGCCAGCCGAGGCCATAAAAATGATTTATCGCCCGATTTGGGTTTATCTTCAATTTTTGAGTTAGACCAGCTCTTTGAAATCAGTGAAATCATTTTCATAAATTATTCCGTACGCATCTCTTTTACCAAATGTATTTTATGTATGCCAAAAGCTTATCTTAATTATTGATGAAACGCTTAATTATTCATTATTCGTGTTTCAATTTACAGAAATAATACGTGGTAAAAAAGACAACGAAGGAGGAAAACCTGATAATTAAAATTGATTATCGATTATTTAGGTATGCCTATGATCACAGTGTTAGTATGTCATTTTAAGTTGATTTTAGTCGATACGATAAAGGCTTTAAACATTTTTATCGTATTTGTAATTATTCCAACTAATAAACAAAAGACTCAGTATCAAAACCGCACTGAAGACAACAAACCCACTAGGCAAAAATTGTATATCCACTATTACATGCCAATAGCCAGAAAAATACATAAAATACATAGGGAAGGCAGGGCGAACAAATAAAAGACATACAAAGAACATACCCAAGACATTTAGGGTAGACGGAAAATCGAACTACACGACTCGCCCCACACACAACCACGACGTACAAAAAGGACAAAAACGGAATTACCACAATGGTTGCAGCATAACGAGTACATAAAAAACAAGATACCCATATTATTTTCGCCATTCAAATATATACGTGCCACATTCAGTTGATCACCGTTTTTTGTACATGATATAAAAATTAATATATTTGCTTAATTAAACTTTTTAACTTTTTTTTGTTTACTACATATCGGCACGCAACTATAGTTGCGGCTGGGCAGTTGGGAGTTCAGATGTAATCAGGATGTAATGTTACCTTCATTTATGGTAGTAAGGACCCCTTCCTTTACATTGCACGCAAACACAATATTTGCTTTCCCTCTTTTTAATCAGATGACCAAATCGGTCTTTTCTTATAGGACGATTCTGAGACTAGGCAGACCGTAATGCTGCAAAGTATGACACGTTTAATGTGCAATTCGAATAAATTAGTGGAAGTTTTCCTCTCTCTCTCTATACGTAAGCCAAGCTTGAACAATGCTTATATTGGCAGACCAAGAAAAAATTGCCCACCACCATTTTTTTAACTCTGATTCTGGGACCTATGTATTTTATACAGGATGGGAATACCTATGCATTCTGCTAACATTTCTTGGCTCCGTCCTTTATTTTATAATAGCCGATTGGTGTAAAATTTAAATTACCTTTTACTTACTGACCTGAGATTTAATGTCATTTCGCAGGTTGAAATTAAACTTTTCTCTCCGATGGTAGATGGCGGAAGTGTATTTAAAAATTTGCATTTAGCCTTTTTTCCCTTTACTTTTTTTTCTCGGTTACCTAAGCGGTTTTGCAATGGAATCCTTTAAATATGAAAAGAGTCGGTCTAAGTAACCCCTCCTCTAAAAGTTAATTGCTTTTGTCTTATTACAATTTCTCCGCTTTTCTCTCCTTTAGGCTCTTTTTCCTCAGTTCTTAATAACTGTCATAATGGCGAGAAATTAATCAACCCCACAAGCCATCGGCTCACAAAACCTATTTATTTACCGCTTATGCCTCTGCTTTCTTATCGTAAAACTGCTTCTTGAAGAATTATTATTGAAGATTGGTTTTTAGCTTAATTGAATTAAAAACAAATAAATAAAGAAGTAAAATGAAGATTAATTTGTCTTCTTTAATGGTAAATGTTGTTTGTTGAAAAATGGAAATGGGGAGAGGATCAAGACTCGAGGCCTCGAGAATCACCCATCCCGGGTATGCCATATAGGTAGAGTAGGGGCATTATTCCACGTCAGAGCGTAAAGATTATGTGTTGGCTTTTCAGTGTTGACTTTGTTACTAATTAATGTTTTATATAAGCTCAAGCGCAGTCCACCGACAATTCCAGCTTTTGTAATTTATAATAAATTACCGGCACGTTTCGAGAATGAACACCTCCAGTTGGGAGTCCTCATCACTCCTATCCAAACTCGAATCCTATTCTTTTTCCATTAGTACTCTTTGGTGGTTCCACTCCTAGTTCACCAATCGACTCCAAGCCGTCAACCTATTCCGTCGGTCCCGGCTGCTCTTACCTTTCTTCATCTGTAAACTCCTAGCATATTCTTTTATCTTTTCCTTCTTGGATGACAGTTGTGTGGCATACTGGGCTCTCGGAGGGGCAGAGGAGGCGCCTGAAACGCATCATGAACGGCTGTATCAGATTCGGCACCCCCCCCCCCCGGAGTCTCGGGTGTCTCGTATGTGTTCGGGTCTTTCCTGGCTCTTCTCTTCCTTCAGATCTCACCGAGGTCAGACTTCGGTCTTATACGTCCAGCCGCTGAGGTTGGGCTCCGAGTGCTATCAACAGCTAGGTTATTTCAGTACCCAGCATGCATTTCCTAGATCCAAAACCAGTTACTCTCACTCAGTCCATTAAATTCATTGTTTCCTATTTACTTGACATACCTTCAGGGTGGTTGACATATTCTACTCCATTTTTTACACCCAGCATATAACCAAACTTAATAGAGGATTGGGAGGGTATCAACATTCCGCCAGAGGCCCTCTCATACTTCGCATTCAGGTTAATTAATACATTCACTCGCACAAAACTATCAGTATTGTACATTATAAAACAGCCCTGTTTCCTCAAAAATCCAACTCGCTGCCGTGCTTAAGCACAATTCTTCTATCAGGTGTCATTCTTACACGCTCTCTATTTAGAACCAAGGAGTTGCACCCTTCAATAAGGTGGGACACATCGAGCAACCTTTCTCTACCTGGCATATACAGAGGATCAAGACTATTTTTCAAGATTGGATTATATATTAAACTTGGAATATAACATAAAGTTGCTGCTAACAAAAATAAAATAAAGTAAAAGTCTAGTATGAAGTTCATCTTAAATCTTCTTAAGGCATATACAATTTAGTGGATTTGTATAATTTGTAACAATTAAATGGGTAATCACTAGCGTGATAAAACCTGGTGACTACAGGATTCTGTGAATGTATTTAGTTGCGTGAGTGGTTAAGTGTGGAATATCAAATACCCACAGACCTGTCGAACCAATTAGACTATCTTAGGACAAGCTTACTCTGTGTGAATGTATTTATTGGCATGAATGAAGTGAGGTCAAGGTGAACTTACCAATCGTAAGTTTTAAGATGTACATAATTTTAGCGTCGTTTATGGTTGGAGTTTCAACGGTATATCGACAACTCTTGAACTTAGATTATGTGATCGTTTTAATATTATGAATGGGAATTTTAATTGACTTTAGACGTTTTAATAAGTTTGGAACAGTTAAACGTCGTCGGTAGAGGTAATAAAAATTGAGAGATAGACAAAAGGTGAAGAAGCCTAGCAGCTAGCTTTGTGTTTTGTCAAAGTTGTGATGAAAATTTCTTTCTGATTTCTTCCTCAACATTAATATTAAAAAATGCAGGATAATATCTAATGTATTTGTATTTTCATATTGCCCGTTGAAGAATAATTTTCCGAGTAAGAACTCCAAAATGCAACCTAGTTGTATTTAAAATGAGGTCTCTGGCCACACCTCTTTTCAAAAGTTTTAACAAGCTAGCAAATTTATGAGTCGGAGTGAAATTTATAAAATATTCGCCACCCCCAGTCGCAATATGCATTTATGTAGATAAAGGCGGAGCTCCTCCCCCTACTTAGGAATCTGAAAATGTCATAAAATACAGGCATCCCTTTGACAAGGGGAATTCAAAGGTGAATGCCAACGGAATTTTAATTAGATGGATTTAAAATAAAAGGACACGAGGAACCCGAAACGAGTTCAGCATTAATTTGGACCGTTTGAACTAAATTGTAGGTCGGTTAAATTTCAAAACTTATCGATGTTTTATTCGAATTTTGGCCGTTAACCTTATGTTCGCATCCTCAAATCTTTATCAGTTATTCACGAAGAGAAAATCGGTAGCTTTGAATCGGACCAGTGCCGCTTAATGGAACGTAAACTGATAACTGATAAACTGATAGGGCTTAAAGCCGGAAATACACTTCCATTTTAAATTATGACTACGCATCGAAAGAAAGTTGGATTATATAATCGGGATATAACTCGCAGTTTTAAGTTTGATGTAATATCCAGTTTAACAGGTAATATGCCCTTGTTTTGAGATTCTTTTACCCGATGGGTATTTGGTCCAAAGAAAAAGTTTCAGAGGTAGGTAGTAATATATTGAGGAAATTCCTTGAGAACTGATGGAAAACAATTCAAAGAAAGGACGTTTTCTTTGTGAATGACGTCGAGGGAAAAAGTCATCGGCTGTGATTCCCAGTGTATATAGCTCTTGTGGGGACAAATGGTCCGCAGGTTCTTGAGGAACTGTTAACAAGTCTCTGAGGGCTCTCCCCTCGACTTCCGATCGATTTCCAACCCCAACAAAGAGTGTCTTCGAATAGGGGAGCGTAGGCCGAAGAAGAAAAAATATCGGATTTGCCGCCTCCCCCGGTGTACTTAGTGGTTACAACTATGCCTCTATTTCTGGGTAGACCCGACTCCTGTCTAGCAAGTGTGTCGTAATTTCCGCCGTTACTTAACGGCTTACAAGTTTAGTCCATTACCTGAGCCGACCGGGAGACGCGACTCTTAATTCGTGTAAATCTAGTAAAATTTACCCTTAAATGTTATTAATGTGACAGGAGAAAATGCCTTTATCCTGGGGGGAATATCGTCCCTTTATGAGACACGATCACGAGAGGCCCGATTTATATCCTCATCTGATTTTTTGATGTGCTTGCATATAAAAAATTACAAATGTCGAAAGAAGTACACCGTCGATTAAATTTTTGATATTTCTAGATTGTGAGTTGCGGTCTGGTATGACGTACGTTTTAGAAAAACATTTTCTTTATCATGCCAATGTGTCTATCTTTATTGACATCATCTTCAGTTTCCTGGGATTTATAAACATTGTTTAAATTTTGCAAATACATATAGGATGTGAAAAAAATGAATTTATACAATGCTAGAAAATTTTAGTTTAAAAAAAAGAATTTATACAATGCTAGAAAATTTTAGTTAAAAAAAAAAGAATTCATACAATGCTAGACAATTTTAGATGTAAAAAAAGAATGAATTTATACAATGCTAGAAAATTTTAGAAAATTTAGAATATAATTTATTTTCTAGCATTGTATAAATTCATTCTTTTTTTAAATCTAAAATTTTCTAGCATTGTATGAATTCATTTTTTAATCTAAAATTTTTTAGCATTGTCATTAGACCGTCGTAAATATCGTCTGGAGAGAAAATCTATATTTATTATTATTTCTATTTTTGCTTTTTAATTACCTATAGCCATACGTTTTTTCAGAAATCGAACAGATTTTTCCAGCATTAACCGTTTAGGTAGTCTAGTTAGCATACTTAAATTTAAAAGTATTTAAGCCCGAGTTTAGCTAAAATTAGACAGATTTCCACAAAATTATACACACTCTCTTCCTTGTCCTGAAGGTTACACAATGAACATAATACTGGAATACCCCAGGGATCAATTTTGGGCCCTATACTTTTTTGATAGAGAAGAAATTGCCCTCATTTATGTGACATGATGACATCGCTCTCTATATATCGAATCAGCTGCACGGTTACAAATCTAAACCATGGCATAAAATCCATTAACAGTTTTTGCAAAAGGTGGATGCTAAAAATCAATGCGGAAAAATGTTGGCCGGAAAGTGGTAAATACTTAGGGTAGCTTTAGACAAAAAACTGAATTTCTCTCAACGCATAAATAATTTTGTAAATCGGGGTAAATTAGCAATTAAATACTTTAAATCCTTTGTCGTGAGTCAAAAAAGTAGCACAAAAGAAAATCTTGATTTACAAAAGTGGTTCTTTACACCGTTCCAGTCTGGAGTTAGACCTGCTATAGTAACGTAAGGCAATTACAAATAATTCAAATTTTTAAAAAAATTGGTTCCGCTGCACGGTACACCAAGGCAAAATTCTCCTTGTAAGGACGAAGCCCGAACGTCATGTAATTATGACAATAAATTTCATTCGTTTAGTTGCTACTATCAACGCCTTATGTACCTAAGGATGGTACATAGATTTTCTGGAAGATATTCGTTTCTTTTATGAAGTAAAAACTTATTCTCAGGGGTATCATGATTTCTATGGTTCAAAAATGGTTTTCCCAGCTATTGCAAGGCGGTTGCACAGGATATGTTTAATCGGCTTTGTTTCTTTTAGACATAATTGACATTGGCCATTTGTTGATAGTTCCATGTTTTTAAGGTGATACTTAACTGGAGCATGTTTTCTGTCAAGAAGGATTTCCTCTTTCTCTCATTGGGTTGTTTTTGGGAGTAGTCTTTTTGCATGCTTCTGCTCTTGAGTGCCAGTATTCTTGGTTAACTAATGGATTAAATTTTAAACTAAATAAATTGTGTGGTGCGTTGAATTTGTCCATCGTACGTTTCATCACTTCCACGATATTGTACACGGATGGGTGTATTTAATGATGGTCTCAGTTGTCAGTTACGCAATGAG
The DNA here is from genome assembly GCF_000648675.2 of Cimex lectularius. Taxonomy (NCBI): domain Eukaryota; kingdom Metazoa; phylum Arthropoda; class Insecta; order Hemiptera; family Cimicidae; genus Cimex; species Cimex lectularius. Next base: position 1,276,209 of record NW_019392705.1, read on the forward strand.
GAGGAAGAAACAAGACACCCATATCGTCTTAGAATGCAAAGCGACCGCTCAATGAAGACCTAACCTGGGATATAATGAAGGATCCCTTTCCCAGAGAAAGGAATTGTAGCAACTAGAGCCAATGGGTAGTACTCCTTAAAAGAAGGAACAATGCGATACAACCGCTCAATGAAGACATAACCTGGGATGCAATGAGGATCCAATGGCTTAGTGCTCCTTAAAAGAATGATCGAATCGATTGCTCTGAACTAAAGAACTAGGAAAGTACAATAAGTCGTTGTACCAAGTACAACCCCGAACATAACAAGCAATCTATCTAACTGAATTGCAGTTTTGTTACAAAAGCTTATTTTTATTACATATAATTCTATTAAAGAAGTTAAGGGAGAATTTAGCTTTTGCAATCTTGTTATTAAAATGCTTGACCAATGCTAATTTACCTAGTACCTTTTAGATTGCAGATATTACAGTCTGGATTCATCAATATTTCTTGCTTGTTCAGGGCTGTTCATATCGCTTAGTCGATTATTGCCGGTTATTTGATCCGTGTTCACGGTGCATCGCGTATCATGTCCGACTATCAGAATTCCACCCAAACTATCACATGGCATGTAAGCGTTTCCGCAAATTATGCGATTTACCGCTTTGAAACACCCGACGCGTTGACTTCGGATCTAATTAAAATCAACTCAATTAATGGATTAGAGTCGTTATTTAATTACCGGGGAAAAGTGGTAGTTGAAATTGGTTCAGATGTCTTCCAAAGGGCGGCCGGCTTTTGTGCCGAATAATCCTACAAGAGGCATTTGGAAGCGGTTCCACAATAATCTCGGCTCGAGTCAATTATCCAATCCCGTCTATTAACATCACAACAAGTTTATAAGGCTCGTGCTATTCTGATAATTCGCATTCGGATTCCCTCTCTTCTGTCTGTGTCTCATCTCAAATCAAGAAACGTCTACCTTGACTTTTGAAGACGTCAAACGAGAGAAGGAAAGCTAATTTGAAAAACCTGCGAACGCCGATGTCAATTATGAGCCGATCACTTTCTCGATGAGCAAACACGTGACTCTCTTAAACTAAGGGTAAAGCGGAAGGAGAGACAAGGATGCTATAGGAAAAAGGGGGCGAATCAACATGACAAAAGAGGGGCTCTTTGAACGTGGTCAGAATTTAAAACTTTATTTACGGGAGTGGAGAGAATTATTAGGTTAGGCCCAGGTCCATCACGACATCAATTTGAAACTGTGGATAATTTTTAAAAATAAGATAACAAAAATTATTATGCAAAGAATAATAAATCTATGAGATGGTCATATCTCAAGATCGGTTAGTTCCATTGAGTTAAAAGTTGTTTTGTTTGTTTGTTGACATACAATATTTGTCAGTTAGCATATGTTTATACAATGTGAGGAATTTTCGGCATAGCACCTCTTGGTATAATTGTGCTCCGTCCACTTGATAAAAAAAAACATCTATACAAATATATACATTATGTAATTAGATACAATATTAGATACGCCTGTTCAGTTCCTGTCTTTTTATCTGTAAGTATCGGTTCCAGGTTAATCGTGTGACAAGGTAGCGTACAAAGTCGGTTTTAAGGATAGGAATGTAGTTGAGTAATAATGTGTGAGGGGTTTTGCTTCTGAGGGTAAATGTAACATGGGTGCATTGATTTTTATTAACTTTTATCATCCAAAATTTGATCCATTCGATTATTCGTTAGAGTTGTGTCTGGAGCTTCTCCGAGAAGATTGCAGGATCGGGATCAAGGATAGCACGGCTGTGTCTTCTGTCCAAGATGCAAGGCGGTAGAGGGTGTAGTTGGGGTGTCTGAGGGTAGAGGTTGTACAGGAGTGGTCCGAGCACTCCCGCTCCACAGGATAGTGTTTGGAGTAGTCCTTTATAAGGGCGCGTTTTAGTTTGTGTAGAAGACCCTCATGCCACGTGCGTCAAACGCTTGTGACACGTCTAGGAAGGTCCCCATTAGTATTCTTTACGCTCTAAGGATGGTGAGCTACAACGCGAAGCACCTGCTGGGGGTTATGGAATGTTGAGAGCGAAAACCGAATTAGTGGTCGTTTGTGTTTGCCGGGCTTAGGAAAAAACATGATGTTTGTGTATTTCCAGAGCAAAGGGAAGTGTGTAGTGCGGACTATACTATTGTAAGATTATGGATTTTTTTAGGGAATTAACGGAAAATTAGGGACATGATGAGGTAATAGCTAGGGGACTTGCGATTCGTCAACCGAGTAAGGATATGTTTAACTTCAGAAGGAGCGCTACTTTGGGAGGGGTTGACAGAAAAAGGAAAGGAGGTATTAATAAATCTCTGCTTCGTTAGAAGTAGTGTTCACGTCGGGATGGGAGGTGTCGCATTAGAGTGTGGGCAAAAATATTGGTTTTTTTCATCATCAGACATGGATTGTTCCGTCACGGAGGGGAAAGGATAGGTTTTGGTGTTCCCGAGTGTTCCTTTATAGGTTATGTGACAGGATAGGGGAGTTTGGAAGGGAAGGCTGCATTGCGGAAAGTAGGTAATCCATTTTTGATAAGGCGGGGTAGTTTATTATAGGATTGGCGTACGGAAGGATATCTAGATCTTTGCCATAGATGAGGTTTTTGGGTTAGGAGGTTCGTAATATATGGGGAGGAGGTGGTAGCGGTTGATCAGTCAGGGCTCTCCAGAACGCTTGCTGTACAGCCGTAGTGAAGGAAGCCACAGCTTCGTCCAATTCGTCTTTAAGGAGATTTTGAGATCGATGGAGTTTAAAAGACAAGTGTGGAATGTGTTCCAGTCCATAGGGCCAGTGATTAGGGATCTTCTTGTATCCCTACAATTATGGCTTTTGTTGAAGGATCCGATTGAGGGAGAAGGTAAGAAGAACTGGCTGTCATCGAATGTTAGGCCAGTTATTGAGGTGTGTAAGGGTAGTTGATTATAAAGAAAAACATTTGATCCGATCACCTGGTATCAAACAGTCATGATTTTGGAGTAAGATTTAGTTTTGGCAATTCACCAGACGTCGTGATCATCAGTGACCTCATCGGGCTCGACATAAATCTTTTGACGATCCCTCAGCACGTGATGCACATTCGGCTTCCTTAAAACATTCTTCATCGGTATATTTCCAAAGGAATGAAAAGTCTCTCCTATTATAAATTTTCCTAATTAGCGACGATCAGTACTTTCACTAAAATTGCAGTTATCAGTATCAAAAAGGAATGAAAAATCACGTGTTTTTCTATTATCACAAGAAAATTTGAACGTCTACCGGGAAGACAACGTGTTTATGAAAAAGAGAATCAACAAGTATTTATCGCAGATTGTAAATACTATCGGTGTGGTCGTTTGATGGAGTGTAGGTGAGATGATAAGGAAACCTTGCAGTTTTCACCATTCAGAACAGGCGAAACAGACAGGTAAGAGGCAAGTTGGCGTTAGTTATACACGACAGGGACATCAGAAGGGGTCGCCGGGGAAACGGTGATTGTGGTCTCATGGGCAATGTAGAACAGGCAATCAGGATTTCTTGACGGTTGCCTTCTCCTTTTACGTCGTCGAAAGTCGAATTGAATTACGTCTCTACGCGAATTGTTCCTCCCTGAGATATGCATTCGAAGGTTACGGCCCCGGGGTACTTGGGTTGTTTATCCAAAATTGGAATTTCCTATCATCCCGTCGAATGTCAACAGAAGTATCTGATTGAGATTCCTTTCTTAGAGTGGATCGAAGTCACGATAGCTCAAGTTCTAGAGCAGCGGCGTATTTAGCCGAAGGTCGTGGGTTCGAATCCCGTTCGTTACACTTTTATTTGATCAATCGGACCACGAAGTCTAATGGGTTTAATAATTTTTATGTAAAGTGTGGTTGAGATAAAAAAATTATGTCACCAGCGGGACTCGAACCTACGACCTAATTTTTCATCTCCACCACACTGTACATAAAAATTAGAAATCAATTTCAGTAATTTCTTTGGTTAATAAATATGATCAAATAAAAAAACAGGGAACACTAATGAAACTACTTTTCAAAAAAGAAGTCTCTGGCTATTCTGTCTTGAGATGCCTATGTGATTGTAGGGTTGGGTTCGATTGGACAAGACTATTCGGTTGAGTTGATTGTGTAAATTTTCTAGAAATTGATTTTTGGCCAAATGGAATTTTAAGGTCGTTGTGGTGGGTAGTAATGGTGACGTAATACCCAGCTTTTATAATTGATCTTAGGACTTTACATAGATATTGGAAGGTTTAGCAGTTTCCCACAATTCTATTCAGCATGTCCAAATCGGTTGTAGTAGCCTTTTGTAGATTGTATGTTTTTCTGGCTTGGATAGTCGGCTCTATAAATTTGTAGAGTAGACAGTAGCGTCAATTTAGGTCTTGCTGTTTTGTCTTGTATGCTCCATATTAAGCGTATATCTAGGTGGAACTCAAGGTAAAGAACGCAGTTGGATTTGGACATAGGAAAATCATTGTAGCAGTTTGTGAGAAGAGATTTACTTCGTAGTGTAAATGTCCTAGATTTGCTTTCATTTATCTTCATTTGTCTACACCAGTCGGTGATATGTCTCTGCTGATCCTCCGGAGCAACGCAGGATCGGGGTTAGAGGCTAGTACATCTATATGTAGTACATCTAATAGTACAGCTAAGGTAAGGGTGTAGTGGCAATATTAAAGGATATAAATGATTTCCGAGCACGTTGCCGTGTGGTACTCCCACGGCCTATCTAAATCTAAAAAATCATAGACCTACCGCTGTAAACTGTCGGGAAAATTTATTCACTTTTTACATTCTTTTCTTTTTAAATTTTTTAACTTTCTTCCTGTATTCGTCAGTGAATGTGGAAGAATTTGGGTAAAGCGACGTTCGTAGGATAAACAATTGACGGTTAATTAATAGTTTTTGGTTTTTTATGATCGTAAACTTCATCGCGTTTCTTTCTATTTTATGTGCGAAAATCTTTTTCTTCTTTCTTTTTTTTGTAGGCCAAAGACGAATTTGTCGCCTCGATGCTTGAATAATGTAAATATCATTCGGGACCGATCCTGGAACGACTCGACGATTCGGAGGGAAACGGGTAAATAAAATATCTCCGCTTTCTTCCCCACTTCTCTTTCCTGTTCATTTCTTGCTGTTGAACTCAAAGTTATCATTCTGGCCTTACCATGATGCACTGCACAATGATTTGAAATTTAATTACTACATAAAAAAAATATAAAAGAGTAAATCACCAAGACGATATGATGAGAAGACTCAGTGGTTTTTAAGTATGTTAACCCTATTGGTAGGAGTATGTGACATTAGACATTAACTGACTTGCTATTAACCTCGAACTTGATAACTCCCATTTTGAAAGGTACGACATGTATGATCACAATTAATTATAGTAAATTAATGATTATTTGGAGATCATGAGATGCGGTCTGGTGTGACGTAGGTTTTAGAAAAACATTTTCTTTATCGTTCCAACGTTTCGATCTTTATTAAGATCATATTCAGGGCTCAATAAAGATCGAAACGTTGGCACGATAAAGAAAATGTTTTTCTAAAACCTGTCACACCAGGCCGCATCTCACGATCTCCAAATAATCATTAACTGCAGGTCACTAAACACCACACATATAGAAAATTAAGTTGATTTCGTATCGCTTTTAGATATTTTTATCCTATTTATAATTATTCTAAGCAATACACAACAAACTAATAAACACAAAACGCACAAACAGACAATGAACCTTATTTACATAGGGAAAGAAACATGTCAGAGTTTCATGGGGTTCGGTCAAGAGTTGCGTTTTGATCCGAATCAAAGTCTGCCTAATGAACAGCTCATCAACCTCAGCAAACTCTGGAAGTAACATACAAACTAGTTTATTTAGCAAATAGGCAACATAACTGCATAAGAGAAAAAAATCGAATAAACTATCGGCAAACCAAAAATACATGGGAAAGACATGACAGATAAAAGACAGGTACAAAGAACGTTTCAGGTCGTATAGGGACAAAGACGGAAAATCAAACTAGGCGACTCACCCATAAAACCACGATGTGAAAAAAAGTAGCAAAATACTACACTAGTAACAAAAAACAAAAACACAAAAATACTAACATACAATATGCAAGGAATAAATAATACATGTATATAAATAAACAGGCCAGACACATCATTTACACCAATTAAAACATAATATAAATTTGTATTGAGATTTATATAAGCTCGAATCTGCACATGTATGTACATGTATACATCACTTCTCGCAGTCTACAGGCAATTTTTTGTGTAATTTAGAATTAACCCCATAGTGAATCCATAAAAGACGCATACAGACTAAGGTCCGAAACATGCCTTTCTCCTTTCACGATCTTATAATAGGGACTTGAATAAACAGAACTCACGCAGGGAAATCCAACTCTGAAGATGACGAGAGGCCGAAGTACATTTAACAGACCTACCTAGTGAGGATAGGTAGACCAAAATGAACGGAACTAGGTAGAAAAGTTGATGGTGAGTGTTGGTCTTCGTACAGGGTTACTTTGGCTTAGGGGACGTTGAAGATGGCGCAATGCCGAAACGCGTTTAATTAATTAAAAACTTCGCGAGTGTAGACGGACCCATTAAGTAACAAGTGCAGATTCAACATAGGTAGAAGAGGATCGTCATACCGCAGACTCTAAGGAAATCTCACAGTTAATGCATGAGTAGATACCAATCAAATTTTCTTGATTCGAGTGCTTTAATTAGATGTGGGTACGATGCTGTTATCATCAAGGAATTTCCTTAGCTATTATGGTGATCGTCTGACGTGTCCAAAACTTCCTACGTTTAATTGCATCGATGCATCTTTCTTAGAGTGGCAAATGTGATGTGGGACACCTGAAAAAAAAATGACTTCGTTACAGAGCATTGCGGACGTATTTTAACCCAATTGATGGCAGACCTCTGAAATGAAGTTTCACGCGATTTTCCAATCCTTCGACCCGTTTTCTCGAATTTACTAAACCTACCCGTGGCAATTTTTGCTTATTCGCTGGAAAAGAAGCATGAAGGAACTTCATAAACTTTTATGGTAGGGACGGAACTGACGATAGAGGGTAGTAAAGACGAACATCTGGCAGTAGGACGAGCGGCTATTACACTGTAGTTTAACGCTCAACTTTACGACAAAAGTTTATGTAACAAAATTAAAGAAAATTCAACCCGGGGGGAGATTTTGTTAACCACATTTTGATAAGACGGGACAGGTACGTAAAACCTGCTTACTTTTATCTATGCCGAATATTCCATATTCGTCGGACACATCGACGGCACAAAATTACCATGTACAACGATCGTAGTTTTTCTCTTTAGTTCCTAAAAAAAACTTCTTTTGTGATAACAGAAAAAAATATTGTATATTGCACACATGATTTTAAGTTTTTCTCACTTTCTATTTAATTACTCTCAAATTTCAATTGTATTAACTGAATGTAAACCGTGCAAAGTGAATACAAGGGATGTAAGTTTAATCAAATTAAACTCGAGTTTGAATAATTCGGCATGTTAACTTTGTTTGGCTCATTCTTACTTTGCCACACGGGCCTAGGTGTATGCGTACACTGTACTTCAGTTTCTCACCATGTTGGCCTTGCTCTAAGTGTAATTTACCTTCATATTACGACCGTTAAGACCTTTCTTTGGGTCACCTCCGTAGGGAAACGTTAAAACATTCTTAACAAAACATCTAATATACCTAGGAAGAATCTTGTTGAAAAGGATACTAGTTAGTAGTTAGCTTGAAAACGAACATTTCGATTTATTAAGCTGCTAAAGAAGAAATTCATTATGTTTAGAGGGGAGGCATCATTTAATCAATGTCAGATCTGCTGGTGATAAATGCCGGGAAGAGGTCATTTTTCTTCCAATGTAAAAGCACATTTGTATATAAACAAGCTCCTTATTTCTTAAAACCGAATGACCTGATTATTAAAAAGTTGGTAACTTACTTAAAACATTGTTTTACGTGGTACAATTTTAAAATAAAAATTATTATCGTCGTCATTTTCATTCCTAAAGCTCTCAACAACACTTCCTTCAATGTCCAAAATTCTTGAAAGAAATTAAACTCATGAAATCATTACTTTTCACCAATTCGATTTCTGTCCTCCTCAGTCCATGATCCAATAAGGTTTCAGAGCTGTCGACACTCCTGTGCTCTTGAGATTCCTAGATGGAGTAGGGGTTTCCCCCCCCCAACGACAGTATCCCTGTCATTGGGCCATATATTTCCACCAGTTCGCCAAGTTGTATTACGGGTATTATATGTACAGAATTAAATTTGCACAGCAATTTACACAGTTATTCACAATTTAGATAGGTCCAAACTGTCTATAAAAGAAGAGAAACATTCGTGAAATTTATTGAAGACGTCTTTTTCTTTTATTGGTCATGTCCCTCCTTCTAACAATATCTTCTTGATGAATGTAGTTCTCGTTCAAAAGTTTTTCAGTGGTAAATGATGTGTTGCCGTGGGGCAGTCATCGATGATGCCGAACCGAGCCAAGTCTGACCGGATGATTTTGATTTTCATCCTGTGTCTTATATTAGGAAGAAATCTTTTTGTGACGGTGCCATCGGTTGTTGCCGACCACAATGTTTGCCACTGTTTTACGCTTTTGGCCTCAAATGTTTTTTTTTCTTAATGTACGTTAGAGGTGTCTTTGCGAACATGATAGACAACATCAATTGGCAATCTAGTTATGCCTTAACCCACTGAAGTGTTACCATGGAGTTTTTCTTCTGTCTTAGAATTCTCAGATATCTTCTACTCATCTCGATTGTCTGTGTTTTATTTTTGAGGTTTTGAACCTTTAACAGGGAAACTGGCTGTGTGTATTTACCCTAATGAATGTATAAACGATTGAAGTACATTTTGTATGATCAGACGCAAGGCTTGGTTGTTCGAACACCAGGTCTTTAAGTTGCTTTACAGGATTTTCACAGCTAATCCTTCTTTGTATACAATGGCTGGGCGCTTGATCTATTTTGCTCCAGTCCGTCTATATATCTAAATCTGGAATATTGATTTCTTCTCTTTGATGATTATCAACTTCTTCTGGATAAGTCCCATATTCTATAGGTAGATTCACGTATAATTCATACAGATAATTGTCGATCGGCTTTATTGCTTTATTTCAGACAGTTCTTTCATCTTGATATCTATGGATGTTATACCGAGTAATAGAACTGCTGCATGGTATGAGATGGTTCGATATCCTCTGATGATGTCCACTGGTGAAAAAAGGCGACGCTCCATTTTATGTCTCCAAGGAAACTTCACATAAGATTTAACGATGCCTTTTGTACGAGAGACATCTATCTACTCCCATTATCGCCAACTTCATTCAAATTCGCCAACCACCATCCTTCCAACCTTTTTTGTATTTCCAATGATAGTGAAACTAACCTCAATTAATTAGAGAACAGTTAGGACACATAGTAATACTGCCAAAGGGTAGTTTCACCACTCTTGTTTATTTATTTTATTGTGTACACTCATAGCTACTTTTTACCCAGTTGAAGATAGTTGTAATATTTAAATTTAAGAAAAACTTGTTTTGCACATGGTAAATTCATCCTGTGTGTAGTCACTTCGTTCTCCATTCATTTTTTCAGTTCGCGGTCTTATTTACTAAAATAATTTATTATGTCTATTTTTTTGGTCAAAAGTTAACTAAAGATAGACTTTTACCTCTATTTATAGTACATGGTCGATAACTAAAGATAGATTGTTACGCCTGTCTATACAATAATTATGCTAGAGATTTCCCTTCGTATTTTTTTCTTATATTTTTTCTATTATTTTTTATTATATTTTTTTCGTATGTTTTTCTTCATTCTCATTGTCACAGTGCTCATTCACTCATTTATTAAAATATCGAGAATCTTGTTGGGTTTTCCGATAGAAGAAGTTTGTTTGGATTTAAAATCGATCACATATGGGCTTGCTAATTTCTCTTCAGAGAACATTTTGACGCTACGGTCATCAATACTGGTACATTAACGTCTGTTTTTATTCCGAACGATATTACATTGATTTTTAATATGAATGGAATTAATTTTCGTATGTATATTAGATATAAATAGAGAATCCGATGTCGTTTTGGCTTTTCTATTATATCTCTTCTGACCTGATTTGATAATCTGTAGAAGTTAAATTGCTAAGGAAAATGAAAAAAAATAAAAAAATAAAGACGGTCATATAAAATTTGTTTTAGAATTTTTAATTAACATTTGAATATCAGGTATTTCCTCCTCTTGCCTTAAATACATCTCGAAGACGCCTCAGCATACTTTCTACCAGTCTGGAAATGTCTCTTTGCTGGAGGTTCACCCAGTTTTCACGAAGAGTCCTTTCAAGATAGTGGAGTGTGATGGATGTGTGGAGGATAGGTTTTGAGGTTATCCCGTAAATGTCCGAGGGGTTCAAGTCTGGAGAACGAGCTGGCCAGGCTAAGACCCTGTTGTTATGCTGATGAAGGTGCGTTTGTATTTGTACTATGCGAACGACATGTGGACGAGCATTACCGTGCATTAGAATAGGATTGTCGCTGAATTCATCGAGGATAGCCCCCCCCCCGATGATGTTCCAAAATTTCATCCGCATAGCGAGTGGTCGTCAAAGACCCACTACGAACAACAACCAACTCTGTGGGACTCTCCATTGAAATTCCCGCCCACACCATCACTACGATGAAAAGGTTGTCTCTGGGAAAAATTACAAGCTTCGTACCTTCATGTCGCCTTCTCCACACTCTTTCAAGCCCATCTGGAGATCGTAGAGCAAATCTACTCTCATCTGTAAAAAGTACAGCAGATCAATCGTCCAAAAACCAATGGCTGTTTTCTCGAGCAAATGTGAACCGTGCGGCTCCACGTTTTCTGGTCTATTCTGGTCTTCTTACGAGGCGAAAAACCATCAATCCATAATGATTTAACCTTCTTCCATCAGTGCGTTCAGAAATTTGAACACCTCGAACTTCCTGGAACTGATGAGTCGCTTGAACAACAGTAAAATGCTGGTTTCGCAAAATTCTCAAAATCAAAAACCGGTCATCCTGTCGTTCTGTTACCCTAGGGCCTCCAGAACCGAGCCTTACATCGGACCCAGTTTCTCGAAAGCGTCTAAAGGAGCGCTCTCTCGCAGAGTTTCGTAGGGAACTCAGATGGCAATAGCCGCATACGTGATGGAACGTCCGTCATCAAGTGCCGCACCACGCCACATCCTCAACACTAAGTGGCATTTTTAAGTTTAAAAATTGAAATTAAGAAAACAAAGATGAAAACTAAACCGTTTATTGCTTCAGAATTCAAATGAGACTGAATAAACATTTTAAATTCCGTAAAAATTAAACATTGAAAAATCCTTCAACCTTGTTTTGGTTTAAGGATTAAGTGTGTTTACATCTAATTGATATTCCCTATTTAAAACATAGCATAATCAAATATTTATTGACAAAAACAATGAGACGTATTAAGGGCAGAAATTTCTTTTCTCTAGAAAATGATTTTAAAAAATCAATTGGTTGGAATTTTTTGCCTGTCAGTGTAGTTTTAACTGATGTGTAAATGGAGTAAAAACACCTCATATTCTTATTTGCTGCAAAACTGTCTCATAGAATACTCCAGTGCTGAAACAGAGCGTATTACCCTTTAATCTGTAGAACACATAACGTTGTCGGGTAGCTCTTAGCCGTTGTGGGATCCGATTATAAATAAACCTTTTAGCGGCGGTTTGAAATCGTAGGCGGTGAAAACAGGAAATAAGTTTAAAAAGTGCTTCTTAATTTATACGGGGTCGCACCTGGGACGGCAAAATTATGGTAAACGGTTCCACGAGACCGGCGTTATTTTCCAGGGGATTTCTTTCTGCGCTGGCAACACCGACGGCGGCCTTTAACGGCCATCCTTAGCGTGGTAATAATCATGCTAAAAGAATTTACTGGTTTGTTTAAAAAAAAAAAAAAAAGACAACGAACAATTACTTGACGCCATTCTTCCAGGGTTCAGGAGTGTTTTAAATGGGATGCTATACTCCCTTCGTAATATTTTTATAGTGGTTTTCTTTTTTTCTTCTATTTTAGTTTATGATAACCAAAACCATGTCTTCTTAACAAACTCTTTACAAACCTATATTATTCTGAATAATTTTATTATAGAAATAGAGCCACTAGGTCTTGTCTAACGAACACTAAAAAGTTCACCAGATCTGATTCATGAGCTTTCAAATTGCCTCCTTTATGATTGACAGTGTTTTTTTTTAAATCGTTTAAGTTACATTATTACCAAACTATAATTATTTGAGCTCTGTATGATGAATAAGGTATATTTAGCACTGAAGATCATACATTAATTATCATTGATTGAGGTAAAATATTAAACATTAACAACATTCATTGGAAAAAGACAATATCATAAACAGTAACTTCGTCTAGGTTAAATTTAATTCACACATGTTGATCTGATTACTTTATAGAGTACGTCTATTCTCGCTCAATTTTATTTATTTTTGTCGTGAAGACAGGTAATGACGATGGTGTCAATACAAAATGCTTATGAGTGCAAAATAAACTAGCACGCATAAGATATATAAAAAGTAAGAACTGTAAGCATGAAAAAGCTTGTATGTTTAAGGCTTTACATATTATATAATTTATAGTATAGCCATTTTTATTTTCATGCACAACTTTAGAACATAATGTAAGTCAGGTTTTATCAATCTGTAAAAAAAGTATTGTACAGTTCAAAATGGTTGGTGAGTTCATAATAAATTAGCCTGTAACCGCCGAAAGATGAAGGTTAATTTAATCATTAATTTTAATTTGTTTTGTTTAATAATCAGCACTAACGAATTCATAACAAAATGCTAATTGCAACATCATTTATCTTTTCCTTTTTGTATCCTTGTTTTTTTTTTTTAATGAAATGTTCGAATATTCGGATTCGTTTATACAAATTTTCGTATAGAAGCTTTTTATCCAATATATTAGGACGTAAATTTAAACAAAAGTTCACTATTTATGCTATTGTTAACTTTTTCTATTTTAACCGGGTGTTTATCGTGTTCGACTCTCGGCTCGTAGATCTAGTGGTCATATTTAAAAAAAGAAAAAAAAAGAGAGTTCCTACTCACAGTAAGTTGTTTTCCAACGATCCGGATTTCGAGCGCTTAGCTCATCGTCAGGACGAAGGATTTCTACAACCACGTCTCTCGACATGAATTACAAATGTGCATCCACTGCACCGACTTATACTTCAAACGTGTCCACTGCACCGACCTATACTTCACACGACTACACACGCGCGCGCACACACACACACACACACACACACACACACACACACACACACACACACACACACACACACACACACACACACACACATATATATATATATATACTATACTCTGGCCACGATACGTCGGTTTGCTTTATCGATGCAGATCTTGCGAAAAAATCGATATCACATCTATAGCAGACTGCTGGCGACAATGGAAAATTAAGATAAAGTAATTGTGATCACGTTTCTTCTTCTCTCCGAGAGGAGGTCTACTACAATATTCCTATCCCCAAATCCAACTTCAATTCAGTTTAAATATCAAAAATTAAGTTTAATCGTGAAAAAACTTCTCTGCTTATCTTAAATATTTTTGTGTCATAGGACTTTATTGTTGTAGCTGTTTTGATGCCTTCGTTAGTTTACCTTTTTTTATTTCTTTATAGTTCGGGAGTAGTTAGCTCGCTAAAGTTTATGTGTATTTGTTATGTTTCTGTATGTCTTTTACTAGTTTTATTGTATAGCTCAGCTCTCCAAACTCTCTACTACGAAATTCCTTTTGCATAAAATGGTCTGTTTTTCAGTTCGAACTTTCGGTATTTGGTTATCAAGATTAAAGCCTGGTATTATAAATGAATTTTCCCGGTAATTGTAATGTTGTGCTCAATTCCCTTTGTCTCATTGCTCAAGACTTAATAATGAAATAAATAATTTCATTAAATAATAAATAAATGTATAATTTTCAGAGCTAATAATTAATTGGTAGGTTAATAAAAAACTTGTCATTTTGACGGTAGAACAACTAAAAACCGTCCCATGACCATTTTGCTGCAGTATTCTTCTCCGGCTTGATAATGTAAAGTTTCGGAAATCACCTGTCAATTTCCGTCGTCATCTGGTAGCAGAAGTTTTAGTTGATTTTCGTTTTGGTGGATTTTTCTAATTAATAGGCCGGCTGGTCCAGGGTCAGCGAAAGAAAAAAAAAGACAGCGGAAGTCGATTGTCTCGGCGGTTAACCGCAAGAGAGGTGAATCTAAACAAAAGAAACCCGGAGAAAAAGACAAATCCGAGGGGAGCCCCTTTGGAAAACAATTTTAGATGGTAAGACGGAGGTAGAATGTAGTCTTGCGTGAACCCTGAGAATTGCGACAAAGCATGTCTCGCTCTGTAAAACCGTTTTACTGCTGACAATAAATTATTTGATTACGTTTTTATTCAATTTCCAATGCCGGTTTCAAAAATCTGACCTGTACATTTACTTAAAACTTTACCAAATTATTCTGTCAAGTATACATATTTAGAAATATTGTATTTATTTAAAAAATATATATTATCTTTATATAAATATATTATAAATAGATTCTACATTAAAAATGGAACCAAAAAGTCTTAATTAACTATAGTCCGAATCTGAACAGTTTCGGAGTTATTCCCATTTTTCTGATGTTTTAAGATTTCACGACCTTGTTACAAATGACCAATGATATCTCCAAAACTGAAAGGTTTTGGACAAATCCGGTATTGAAAACTACGTTAAATTTCCAATCAGATGAGATAAATACTAAACTTCTAAACGTTCGAGAATTATGAGTTATGGTGGCGAGAACTTCGAAAAATATTTTTTTTCAAATATGAAAAACTTACTTAAGGTGATTCTAAACTATTTCCAAACCTAAAGGCCAACAAATTTCAGAAAACGTACTCCATTTAATATCCTTTTTAGTGGTGTAAATACATTTTTAATTACATTTTTCAAAGATGAAGAAATTGACGGAGAAAAGGTTTTTTTAACCGTGGCTGACTTATAGTAGATATCAACGGATTTGTCGAAAACCTTTTAGTTTTGGAGTTATCATTGTTTATTTGAAACAAGGTCGTGAAATCTTAAAAAATCAGAAGTGGAATAACTATGAAACTGCTCAGATTCGGACCATAGTTAATTAGGACTTATTGGTTTTCATTTTGAATGTAGAATCTATTGGCAAAGTAACACGAGAAACACCCTGTTCACACAATTTCTTTTTACACTCTGTCAATTAAACTGTCAGTAGAAGTTACTTGAATTTCTTTGGTTTCATAAATAATTAGTTAAATTCTTTGATTTTGTCGTTTTTCTTCGGTTTCATATAAAATATTTATAACTTTAATAAATTTACTTGAAATATTTTGATAGTATACAAAGGTCCTTGTCTATTGTACGGTTCAAGTTATGTTGTGTTCTTCATATTTTTCCAGTATAGATAGTAAAAATTAATGGTTTTACAAACTTTGTAACTAAACGGAATAGTTGTTTTGTTAACAATTCATGGACTTACGGAAGTACGGTAATAATTATTATTAACGTTATCCTTAATATGACTCTTTTGTTAATATTTAAGCTAATCTGCTTAAAAATTTGAATCGCCTACTGATTAGAAGCGTTGTGACAAAGGATAGTAATGGAGTATTTTAAAATAATAATATACTTCCACACCGGCCGAACATCCTGTATAAATACTGTATATACTGTGTGTGTATTTATTTGTATATGTATATGTTACATATGTAAATAATTAAATTATCTTATGATTAACGTACACCATATTGCCGATGGCGGAATATCGAGTATCCCATCGTTCATAAGAGTAAGTAGGCAACCCCCTAGTCATCCTGATGGGGAAATGATCTATAACTCTATGACACTATGATAAAACGGCAACAAATTTTTTTATTTTCTGTCAGTTTAAAAGAGAAAAATCCACGATTCCGGTGGTCTGTTGACGTGTCGTAATGTGTATAGTATAAATCAAAATGTGCGTCTTAAGAAGTAGGTACTTTCGGAAGTCTATCGTCCGGGTTAAATTTCGAAGTAAATCGGTATGAATTTTGTCGGGCCTTTGTAACATAAGGCGCGGGATTTTGAAGGGAAATCTAAATATACCTTTGTCATAAAGGCAATTTTCAGGGATCGTTATGCCACTTGTAGTTATATCTTTGTAAAAAATGTTCCCTCGGCCGCCGTTTTGTCCGGAGGACGGTAGTAGTTTCTTGTTTTGACTATTCCCTTATGCCGTTGTTTTATATTTCTCCCTCATTTCCTCCAACTCCCCGCCGTCTACCAGTCTCGAGGCCCTGCATTATTTACAAGACTACACAACCCTTTGGGATTCGTCTCCTACAAACTGAATATAAATTTACAAACGCGGGCTTACGTTCTCGTAGTAAGTGGGGCTCGTTTTTATTTCATGCTCCGTAATAATCTCCGAGAGGAGAAATTGATTTTCTTCTCAGTTCTGGTCTTCTCAATCTCTAAGCGAGTATCGATAGCTGTATATTGCACCCGATGTAGAATGAATTGAATACTTTTTCCAGAACATCGCACAATACCCAGCCGGATGTTGAATGAATTCACGGTTGATTTCTTGTCATCAGTTTCGGGTGAGCGGTCATGTTTTTCCAGCACCGTTCCTAGGAAATCCGTCATGTTTTTTTACAATCAATTAACAACATATGCAATTATTTTTCAGTCTCAGTTTATGAATGACATTAATGCCAGTGAACGCTTTTTATGGTAACCATCTTTTTTACCATTTCAATGTCGTATACCTGTATCAAAAACACAAAATGTTAAGTAGCTAATTTCTAAATGGAATCAAAACCTTAGAGGAAATTTAGAGACGACCGTGTGGAGAGTAAATTATTAGGGAGAATGGTTGGAGTTGTTATGGAGAATGATATCGTTCGACCATGCCCCGAAGAATATCGAGTATTTTGGGGAAAGGTTGTGACCAGTCGCACTACGTCTCTATCGCCTGTTGTGTCTATGGCAATATATTGGAAAGAATGTAATTTATTAGCGTGACAGGAAGGTTTTTGTAATCCCGCCCCGAGGAATATCACTTTGGGGGAGATGCAAAATGCCAAAACTCGTCTGCAAAACCGGCGATACGCACCGGCTTAAATTATATTTCTTCTTAGCTGATGAACCTGTTGGTCGTTCCGATCAATTCAGTCTGCTTACCCTCGCTGTTTTAGTATATCAGCATTTCACTATCTTAACTAAACACGCACGAATGAAAGAAACCTGTCTAAGGAAAATAATATAAAAACTTATCACTGAAGATGACGGAATGTTTGAATGGACGGACCAACTCAGCGAGGACAGGCGGACAAGATTAACCCCAAATGATGAATTATAATATACCAACCGTCACCCCTAGATGGCTCTTTAAATCTCGATTTCAGTAAAAAGTATTTTTTCTGTTTTTCTCCGACACCCTTCATATTTTTACATAACTTAGTATGAAAAGAAACAGACATTAAATAATGTACTGGTAATGCATTTTATAAAACTTTGTCTAAAAAGGCAAAGTGAAATCTAGCCGAGTCGCATAAATACAATTTTGTTTTACCTTTGTCCGAAGGTATGAGTTTAAACCACTCTGGCCTTATTGCGAGGCTACACAGGATTACATAGATCCAACAATTTATATAATGACACGCCAAAACACGTCTGAATGATCAAAAGAGCGAGGATGGGAAAACATATATGATCTAAAGCGATCGAACTACAATTCTATAAATACTTTTTAGGCAATAGATTTTATTTGGACAAATAGTAAGTATTAAATAGATTGAAAGGCCTTTTTCGTACGGGCTTTAAATCTGGAGCAAATTGCTGGAAACTGCAAATATTCTGACAGTCCAATTATACGTGGATTTATCTCACAGGGGGAAAACTTGAACGTTTTCCCCTCGGTTTTCCGATGTCGCTCAACACGGCAATTCACGCTGGAATAATTCCCCTGCCGACTTAAAATGAGACTCGGTTAAAAGGCCAGGGCCCGATGAAACGAAAGCTTTTCCGAAGGACGGCGTTAATGACACAATGGGGTGAAAATAGTCAAAAGGGAAACTTGCGTGTCCATGGAATGGGGCTGTCAATGAAATTGGCAGGTAAGATGCGGGTGTACAGGTGTGCCGGCTGGCTATTGTGCTCCTAGCGACTTGGAACTTAATGGAAACTTCTTCAATGCAGTTATTCACTTCAAACTTCTTACAGGCCGTGTACCTAAGAATCCTTTTGAAACGGCTCCTCGGAACTTTTCCCTTTTCCCACCTTTGTCATCGATACTGGCCGCTTTTTCTAAATAACCACCCACAAGAGTGGTTATAATGCCCAGTCCTGAATATTTTCACGTCAAACCCTTTTAGACAACATGCAGACTTGCTATGGTACAAATTATATTTAATTATTGTATTAATTAAAAAAGAAGAAGCTGGAGAAATGCTGAAACGCGTATTTGACGGTGAAGGCAGGCCAAATTGATTAGTAACGACCAAATGGCTGGCCTTACACTGGAACCGACTACGTCCCTTTTCTCACTTAATTGTGCGACTATTTGCGATCGGTTCAGATCTTAGACTCGTTCCCAGCAAGCTGGAATTTTTTGGTATCACAATGGAAATTAGTAAGTATGATTTTTGATGACCGTATTTGCAAAACTTCTCAGGAACTTTCAAAACTTAGTGTAATCTGGCTTGTCACACTGGAAGTGACTAAATTGTGCAACTGCATGCAGGTTCAACCTACGTTGTCTCACGATTAGTTCACTTGCAGTGTGAGGGGGCTGATGACATCCCCTAGGTTAAAGCGAAGTTGTGCCAATACGGGTTTTAAAAATCGTTCGTAGTCGGTTCCATTTTGCCACCAGGTTCCATTTTGCCACCAGCCTTAGGTCATGCGTCTTACGAAAAAATACCAGCTTGTTGGAATTAAGTCGCAGGTCTGAACCGAACCTATGTAGTGGCTTTCAATGCGAGAGAGCGATGACATTCAGTAGGTTATGAAAGTTTGTGCGAAGTTCGGAGATCTATAATAATATAAAGGTCGGTAAATACATAAACAATTTCAGCTTGCTCGTAGTCGGTTTCCTCGAGTCCTGACTGAAATCCGGGGCTTAGTAGACAAAAAATCTCAAATCAGCTCGCTAGAATCGAGTTACAGGTCCGCACATGCTGAAGTGCGGATATTGTCATCAAAAGTCCTACTTTATAGGTTCCATTGTGACAGTAATTTTTTCAGTTTTCCAATGAAACACCAAAAGGCTGTAAAAAAATGTCGATTTGACACGTCAAAAAAGTATTATGCTTTGATCATCATAACTGTATATGGCCGCGAAAAACCTTTTTGCCTTTTCGCATTATCGTGTACTTTTGAATGGCGAAGGGTTAGATGATGAATGTTTCACCCTTGACCCTGCAATTAGAATATCATTAGAATGCGTGTCATACGCTCGGAAAAATCCAGATTGCGGTTCTAATTGATGTGCTTCGAAATGGAAAAATCCCATGGTGTATTTTTGATTATACCGGTAAAATTTGAACATAATGGACTAATTATTGTTCGTACTAAACCGTGATTGAAGTAATCGTTAATAACTGCCATTCCCATTGATTAAATTCCAAGAGGATTAACGACTATTGAATATTGATAAGAGGAGATTTTTGGATTTTGTGTTTTTTACCAGGATCGAGATGTTCGACACCCCTGACAGTTGAACGATTTGATATATGCCTCTGTAGGGTAAAGGTCATATCGTAGGCTTTTCTATACGGCTCTGTTCACATCTAAAACTTATCGGGTTCTTGGGGCTACGGGGCAGGAGGGACGTTGAGCGGTGGGCTAGTGATATACGACCGTTTGTAGATATGGTTGAATCCATTAGTCAGCCGGATTGACAAAGTCAGACTATCTGGGTCCGAAGACCCGAGATAGCTTTGTCTTCCCCCGTTTCTCTTTAAATTAAAACGATCGTGTTTTAAACAAGCTCACCCTGCGCCACACTGTTTTCCATATTGGTGTAATTATTTTTTTTACATTCTCGTTATTCTTTTTTTGTCCCAGACGTTTAGTCTGTGGTATTAAAGTAATTAGGATTATCTTTTGAATATTTAAACCCTGAAGTTAAATATTCGGGAAATTGGAGCACGTGTACCTAATCGCTTATGAATACAGGTGTCCTTCTACTTTCACCTGCTACCGATTGCTTTATTTCTGACTACATTAATTTCTAATGAATGATTGAATGATTTTAAACCCCGCCTCACTATTAAGCCAACATGAAAATATTTAAGTTTTTTTTTCGAAAAAGAGTTGTATACTTGCTACTTATTAAAAGTTATTTTAAAAGATATTCATTTTTTCTTGTTTTATTTCTATTAAAGTATAACCTTATAACCTAAATTATAAATATATTGGGGCGCGCAGCACCCGAATGGTTAAGTATTGGCAAGCTAGCGGTCGTGGGTTCGAATCCCGGCTTAGCCCGTACCTTTTATTCCGTTAACGACTTCTTAAAATCGGAAAAATCTTAGGGGGGGTCAAAAAATCGATAAATTTAAATTCAATCAAAAATTTATATTTACGGGTCTCTAGAGGTGCTAAAACGAAATTTCATATTAGTTTTAAGAAAAAAAAAAATTATGTCCTAGTTCACTAAATATTACACACTAATAATAATAAACATTGTGCATTGATGAGAATTTTTAACTAAAAAAATTAATTAACAAATCAAATTCTTAACTCTTCCATTAAAAAGAAAAACAGTTTCATAGTCTTCCCAGAATAAATCAGATAAAGGCTCACTTTGTAAATTTTAATTGCGTTCCACCGTACGCTGCATAGATTTCCTTTTTTTGCAGTTTTTTAGACGGATATTAAAGCTTAAATCGGCCGTAGAAAACTGTAAAAAAAGACACGAGAAAGCAGTTATTTTGCGGTCTTCGTTCATTATACAGAAGGCCGTTTTCCATGTCGAAAGGCGGCGAGCTGGAAATTTAGCAGGTGCGCCAGGCGAGGGGCACACCAGCTTCCCGATTCATTATGCAAATGCTCGGCAATCGGTCACAACTACTTTAACCTTTATTTATCTTGACAATTTAGCTTTAACGTCACAGCTGCATTTGATGAACAAGCATAAATTTAACGCCAGATTTGGGGATTGTGAATTACTGTCAATGAAGATGAACAAGCCAGTTGCGATATGTGGTAGGCGTTGCCTTTTTTTTGGCAGAAGTTGTTGGCTAAGTGTACTTTCCTGGAGGATCGTACAAAAGCAATGAAATCTGATACTGCCTTGTAGTAGTGCGAATGATCGGACATTATCTATAGGTTTACAAGTTTGGTGGCATGTACTCATTGGCCGGTTTTGGTATCAATTAAATACCCATTAATAAATCAGCAATGTTTTATAATGTTCTCTGAAACCCGCTCTTAACGTGAAACATAGCCTGCACCACATTGTTCCCCATTGTTGGAAACTTCATTCTCTCGACATGTTTGAACAGGTATCAATTAGGCGGTTTGCCTAGGACTTTTTTTTTAACGCTTCGTTTATTTTGACCCGGGGGAAATTAGAACTTCGCCCTTTAAGTAGCCTTTTTTACCATCTTAATTGGATTTGGTGAAAGAGTGAAGTAGTGATTTTAAAAAGTTACGAGAACTAAGAAGTTGTATTATTCCGGGTAATTAGAATTGATAATAATTGATTGACCTCTTCTGGATATCATGTCATACAGTAGAAAGAAAACATATGGTTCGTATATTTATTACAGAATTTGAAAAGAGAAAGATAGAACAAAATATACGAAGTTAGTGATTCTGTTGATTACTCTTATCAGATATTTATGGATTGTGTAAGTTATTATATTTATAACTCCCTCATTATTGTTAAAACTAAAAACAAGCTGGTTAAAATAAAGAGCTGGATCACGAGAGATGTTCTGTTCTCTGTGAGAAATAGGGATAAATTATACAAGAAGGCAAGAAAGAACACTTGTGTTAACTAAATTTGAAAAAATACAGACATCTTTTATCTAAAATAATAAAAAAACGCTAAATATAACCATTTTAAAGAATGCTGATTCTGAACAAGATCCTAAAAAAATTTTGGCGTTGATTAGATCAGCAACTAATGACCAACCTAATAAGGACAGGAAGTCACGATAGCTCAAGTGGTTAGAGCAGCGGCGTATTGGGCTGAAGGTCGTGGGTTCGAATCCCGCTCGTGTCACTAGCTTTTTCATTTCGACCAAAACCTTACACAAAAAGATTCATTAATTGAAAGAAGTCATTTGGTCAATCATACCACTATAACCGATTTAACGGATTTAACTAATAAGGGCATTTTAATGGAATTATTTTCTGATTCTGATGACTATACAGGGTGTTCGGCTACTCGTGTTACAAACTTTACCAGTAGATTCAATATTAAAAAAGGACCCAAAAAGTCCTAATTAATTATGGTCCGAATCTCAACAGTTTCGGAGTTATTCCCCTTTTTCTGATTTTTTAAGATTTCACGACCTTTCATCAAATAAACAATGATAACTCCAAAATTAAAAGGTTTTGGACAAATCCGTTCAGGCCATTTAAAACTAAGTAAAATATCCAATAAAATGTGATCACTAAAATTTGTAAACATTCGTGGGATATGCGTTTTGGTAACGAGAACTTTGAGAACTTTTTGGCCTCTAGGTTTGGAAATAGTTTAAAATTACCATAGTATGGTTTTCAATTTCGAACAAAAAAATTTTTTTTTTCTAAGTTCTGCTACTAAACGCATATCCAGCGGCTCCTTAGTGTAGGATCTTGCTTGCGGTTTTTCTTGTCCTAGTTGCAAGAACCTGCACCTACATTAGACTTTCACAGAAACAAAGAATGTGTTCAGCGGTTTCCTCCTCTTCCGGGCAATAACTGCACAGTCTCTTATGTTTGTACTCCTATCCGGTGCGTGTGCTTTCTTAAATGGCAATGTCCTGTCAAGAGTCCAATCAGAATCCTGGTTCGGTTGTAGTTGCCTTCCAGTTATTCTTTTGTAAGTTTTGCGGATGGTCCTTCTAGGAATCTTTTCGCGTTCCTCATATCTGTGGTATTGTTCCACCAGGTTTCAGACTCATTAAGGATCCATTTTAAAATGTATCCTCTTTGTGGCAGATGCTAAGCCACAGTAGTTCAGGAACTAGAAAGTCCATGTTAGCCCTCTCTTTGGCCAACCTTTTCGTTGCCGCAATGCCGCAATGCCCCGAGGGCCCAGGGACTCATGCCAGGGTCAGGTCATTAGTGTCACTGACTTCCATCAGGGCCTCCATGCAGTTCCAAACACTCTTTGCCTTCACCTCGCATTAGGCTAGGGTCTTTAGTGCTACCTGACTGTCAGAGAAGATGGCTATCTTCCGGGTATGATTCCTAGCCTTTTATTTCCCTGGCGCAGTGTTCAATCGCTATAATTTCAGATTGCAAAACTGTAGCAAATTTACATGGTTTACCGTCAGTTCGGTCTTTGGATTTATCCCGAAGGCTGCAGCTCCTGTTCTCTTGTCGGTTTTGGAGCCATCAGTATACAACAAGGAGTTTGCCTTTAGCGGTGTTCCTTTGGCCCATTATTCCCGTTCTGGTATTAGTACCTTGTACTTTTTAGTATAATTGTATTTTGGAGTACAGTGGCATGCCTAATATGGCATCTGCCTGTATCACCTCTCTCAGTTCCCATTGTTTATTTACGTGGCCTCTCCTTGCATATGGTTGTCCGTTGATGAGCCTGTGGGCTGCTGCTCTGGCTTCTCCCTAGATTAAAATATGAAGTGGTGGGAGGTTTAACAACCCTTCCAGGGCCACAGTTGGCGTTGTGGTGGGTGGATAATTGGTGAGGCATAATTTTTGTGAAATAACTGAAGGAAAAAAAACGGTAGAATTAATTTTGTAATAGTATTATACCTTTTGCCGGGTTTGCTAATGTTATGACAGTGTGGTGCAGTACAACTGAAATTACAAAGTTAACCTGATCAGTCTTTATGAAGGTTTTATTGTCTGGTATAATGTAGAAAGAAGCAAAGTTAATAAATTCTTTATGCACCGGTTATAAAGTGCTATTCAAAACGAAATGCGTGATAAGATAGTCTCGCCCTCTCGTACTTCTAAGTACGCCATCGAGATAACGAACGCTGACAGTGTTTTCTATTTAATTCTTTTTCTCCTGTTTGGAAAAGAATCCAATTATAACGTTGATACCCCTGAGTCGGTTTTCCCCCCCTTTCGTCCTCCCTTAAGATAATTTTAATCGTAGAGAGGCAGTAAATCTGCGTGATGGCCACGTGATACGGGCCGGTGGAAGGAGATGCCTGCGGCTCCTCCGAGCATTTTTCCTCTGATTTATAACGAGGGGCACACCCTTGGGAGACATTGCAAAGGCGATTGCGGAGGTAATAGACAGAAAGGGAGAAAAGGAGAGATTTAGGGAGGCGGATTTTTGCAAGTGTGCAGGTGAACTCATGCAAACTGATTCCCACCATCTTTATTAATTAATTGAAAATATGGCAAAAAGAGGGAAAAATTCGAAAGGTTGTTGGTTGAGATGGGGAGCTGGTTAGTGGATCGAAGTCACGATAGCTCAAGTGGCTAGAGCGGCGGCGTAAGGAGCCGAAGATCGTGAGTACGAATCTCGCTCGAAACACTGATTTTTTCATCTCAGCCAAGACCTTAGATAAAAAGTATAATTAGTTAAAATTATTAATTAATCCATTTATGTTTAGTGGTCTATTTGACCAAATTGCTTATTTCAATTAATTATTCTTTTTATGTAAGGTCTATGTCTCAAGTGTTAGAGCAGTGGCGTATTGAGCCGAAGGTCGTGGGTTCGAATCCTGGTACTAACTTTTTCATCTCAACCAAGACCAAAATAATAATTAATTGAAATTATTAATTAGTATTGAGACTAGCCTAAATTGGTTCCAAGGGTTTTTTATCCTAACAAATCATTGTATGCTGGCTTTTGAGTATAAATATTTCAACTTACTAACGTAAAAAATTAAATTGATACACCAAATGTCGTTTTATTAGTGTATGAAACATGTCATTCAATGGCTCGATTTTTCAATTAACTTAAAAAATGAGTACCCCGATTTAGCTACTGTCCATAAAAACAAACCTTGCTTCACTGATGATGAGAAGCTCAATGCCATGGGTGATTATATTGAATCTTGACCTTCTTACCTCGAATCAGGGTGCACTTATTTTAATTTTTAAAATATTATCGAATATTCAGGAATTTTACTTACATGCTTACATTGTGTAACATCTGGGTTTGTTATGGTTTAAAGAAAGGATTATTTGAAATTTAAAAAAAAACTTGACGTTGCAAATGGTTAATTGAAAGTGAAAGAATGTTAATTTGACAGAAAAAAAACTCGCTCGCTATTTCTATTTCTAGATATTTAATTCTGTACTGGTATTTATCTGATTATCTAGACTTTTACTTAACTCTGTATTAGCCTATGTAGTTTTTGAAATTTTTTCACACAGTTAATTAAGGTTTTAAGTTGAGATAAAAAAGTCAGTGTCACGAGCGGGATTCGAACCCACGACCGTCGACTTGATACGCCCCTACTCTACCACTTAAGCTATCGTGACTTCGATCCCACGGGCACTAACTTCCCATGATTTTTTCACAGATTTTTCTTTTTACTCGACGAATTTTATTTTCGTTGCTATGTCATTATTCCATATACACTGACAGGCAAAAAATTCCACCCACTTGTAATATAACTTGATTTGTATATATTTTCATATATTAATCAAAATTTCTCGTTTTTTAACGTTTAATAATGTGTCTTTGTTTAAAAAAACTACAAAAAAAGTAAGTTGCTAAGGAAAATAAAAAAGAAGGACACATAAAATTTGTTTTAATTTGGTTTTAGATTTTTAATTAACATTTCAATATTGATTATCTCCTCCTCTTGCCTTAAATACACCTCGGAGATGGCTCGGCATACTTTCTACCAGTCTGGAATTGTCTCTTTGCTGGAGGTCAGCCCATTCTTCACGAAGTGTCCTTCCAAGATCGTGGAGTGTGGAAGTGATGGACGTGCTCTTATTTGTTTTTTGAGGTTATCTCATAAATGTTCGATGGGGTTCAAGTCTGGATTGTCAATGATTTCATCGAGGATAGGCAATGGCATGATGTACCAAAATTTCATTCATAGAGCGAATGGCCGACAAAGACCCTCCCAGAACAACAACCAACTCTCCATTGAAATTCCCGCCCACACCATCACTCAGCTACGTTGAAAGGTTGGCTCTGGGATCTATAGGCTTCTACCTTTCATTTCGCCTTCTCCACACTCTTTCACGCCCATCTGGAGATCGTAGAGCAAATCTACACTCATCAGTAAAAAGTACATCAAACCAGTCGTCCAAAGACCAATGGCTGTGTTCTCGAGCAAATGCGAGCCGTGGAATTCTGCTTGTTCCTGTCAATTCTGGCCCTCTTACGGGGTGAAAAACCATCAGTCCATACTGATTTAATCTTCGTCGAGCAATCCGTTCAGAAATTTGGACTTCTCGAACTTCTTGGAGCTGACTAATCGCTTGAACAACAGTAAAATGCCGGCTTCGCAAATTTTTTCCGTATTTCGTAGGGAACTCCGATGGCAATAGCCGCATACCTGATGGAACGTCCATCAAGTGCCACACCACGCGCAACATTCTCAGCACTAAGTGGCATTTGTAAGTTTAAAAATTGAAGTTAAGAAAACAAAGATGAAGACTAAATATTTCATTGCTTAAGAATTCAAATGAATGAATGAACAATTTAAATTCGCTAAAAAGCAAACATTGAAAAATCCTTTATCCTTGTTTTGGATTAAGGATTAAGTGTGCTGACCTAATTGATATTCCAAATTTCAAACATAGCAAAAATAAATATTTGTTGGTAAAAACAATGAGGTAAATTAAGGGCAGAATTTTCTTTTATCGAGAAAATTAAAAAAAGAATTGGGTGAAATTGTTTTGCCTGTTAGTGTAGTATACTTATTGTTGCAATGCACCTACAATTTTATAAATGGAAATTTATTTATTCATTTTAATCTGATCTGTGAGTCGTTATGTTTATTAATTTTCTCTGGGAAAAAAATTACTGCTATAAAATTCTAACCCAAAGCAGCGAGCTGGATTATTTGTTGTTGTCTCTGGAAAATGAACGACCTGGCATGTAATGGTAGTGTTTTTATCTCTCTTTAAACGACAGACTGTTAATTGATAGCCATTCATGTCTGTAAAAATTGTGATAAATTCATAAAATATCTCATTGGGATAAACAAACAGACTGGGATTTTTTTACCCTTCGAATAAGCTATTTTTAACGAAAGTTTTTCTAATCCTTGAATGAAATTTATTCTAGCTGTGGAGGTTTTCCTACGCTTGCTTTTACCGTGTATTTCCCGTTGGTAATTAAATAAGCTTTATTCTAAAATAAATGAGAGTTGTCGGGCATTAAAAACATGAGGGGGCGACTTTGTATTTATACTGTACAATTGCAACAATATTTCGATTTGTCACGATTTGGCCTCTAAAGTTTAAACATTCGTGGTTCGAATGCCATTAATTTGTTTCACCTACAGTTGTAAAATAGTCAAATATTTTTATTCAGTTGTGTATTTTGTAGAAAAACTCCAAGTTTCTTTGGTGATATACATAGACAATCTGAAAGTTTATTGCCAAGTCTTTGTCTAAAGCTTTTGAAGCGTGAATTTTTTTTGTCGGGAGATATTCTGGTAAAGAGAATGTTCTTTACCCGCGTAAGAGCGACATCCGTTATTTGCGTTTGTGCTCGTGTGTGTGCGTGCGTGTGTATGTTTGTGCTTTGTAGGGCGATGTTTGAGATCCTCGCCGACTGTCTTAGCCGCGTGGACTTGTTGATAACGTGGCCTGTTTTCCCTTGATATGAGGATCACTCACAAGTCACATCTCACCCACTTTGCAACTCCCGTTTCTACTCCAGGATCCCTTGGAAACTTTTTATTCCTCAACTTCCCCGTTTCGGTGAGAGGGAAAACTTGTTCTCTCCTGAGTTCACACCGGCGACTATTTGGCCTTTTTTAGAAAACGTCCCTCTACGCTATATCTGTCACTCAGTAATTTTCGATAAACAATGAAAACTCCTTCAACAAACATAATTCTCGTTTTTTTTCTGTTATTTTAAATTGCTATTTTTGTTAACACTATTTCAATGTTTATGGGTGGATCCATATTCCACTTTTACAGAGTCATTGACAGCTGATTATGGATTGCGACTTAGAAAATACCAAAATACAAGAACACGTCTCATCTTCTACAACGTACTGACAGATCATGAGCTAAATCCGACGGGATATATACATGACCCAGTCCACTCCACCAATATTCTCAACGAACATCACGAACCTCTACAACATTCCCTTTCTCCCAGACCATTTTCTCCCAGAGAAGTCAAGCAGGACATATGTAACCTCCAAAAATATTATCCCCACTCCCTAAAAAAAACAATGATTTTCATAGCATATCTCTTCAACGCTGTCCCTCGCACTACCTACTTCCCCACCCTATGGAAATTCTCATCAATAAATGTTTTTCTTAAACCAAACAAACCCACTCACTTTCCTTGTTCCTACAGACCTATCAATCTGTTACCCATAACCGGGAAGATTCTCAAAAACTCCTTTGCTCCGCCTTTATAATGCAATTCCATCCAATATAATTCCTAATCACCAAAGGGTCTTTCGGAGTTGCCACTATCCTTCAAGCTCATCGCGTTGTAGACACCATTGCTACTGGCCTGGAGGAAAAACAGTCCTGCCACGGTGTCTACCTGGACGTATCTCCGGAATTTGATAGGGTATGACACCCGGGGCTTCTGTGGAAGCTCAAGTGCATCCTGCAATTTTATGGACCACTTCCAAACTGTGGAAAACACTTCTTTCTCCTTTATTTACTCGATTCTCGCTGGTGTTCCACAGGGGAGCATTCTCGCTCCCCTCCTCTACACAATCTACACGGCTGATCTACCCACCACTCTAATACTTTATTTTTTACCTTTACCGATGACACATCAATACTGACCTCCGATAAAGATCCCGTTTCAGCTTCACGTAATTTACAAAATCAACTACACTCAAATCAAACCTCCTGGCTCTGCCAATGGAGAATCTAGTCTAATGAAACTAAATCTAATTGCATTATTTTCAAAAAAACTCTCCCTCCTTTATATTTCAATAATCTTCTCATCCCCGTTGCTAATTGATTGATGGATCCATCTTAGTGATTCTCTACGTTGCTTTGTACGACTTAACAAGTCGCTGAACGTTATCGGAGTGGAGGGGTTATATGAATCACCGCTCTTTTTTTCGGAACGGTTCATCGCTCAATAAAGAGAGTTAACTGTTTTGAGGGGTTCGCGAACAGTGCCTCATATGTACAATTTGGTCCAAGACATAAACAAAGCAGATCGACCTGATGAAAACCAACGCCCTTTGGACTTTCCTCCTTCCAATATCATAATTAAAAAACAAGCTACAACTATTTGTACTCCGTAAAAATCAATGATTTTCGATTTCCTTATAAGAAATACCAACTTATCGAAAGTATGAGGTGTGTTTTCGCCTGGAAAAGAAAATTGGTAGTTTTGCCGAAATTTTAGTAGTTTAATTTTGTTGTGGTAATTGTGCTGAGTGTAAATATTTGAAAAGGGCACCTTTGAAATGTAAATCGTCATCTGCTTGATTTTGTACCGGTGCGAGAGGGAGCTTGAGTGAACCTATTATTTACGTGGGTGTGAATTAGTTTAACTGGTTTAACTACAAAGACCCGCTTGATCACGAAAGCCCCCAGAAGTAAATGACATCTTTGGAGTTTGGCAGGATCGCTTAGATAAATCTGTCAAGTAATTTGTACCAACGTGTGTACAGGGTGTATCAACTAATATAGTCCACCCATTTATTTCGGAAACAATTAACTTTAGCAAAAAATGGACTTAGACAAATCCCAAGTTAATTTTGGCTAGGAATCGCGTGTTGGTAACAGATTTAACACAACTTTTTTCCATCTTCATTTCTACTTTTCCATATATTGCCATTTTAATTCAGAATTTTTCATTTAATATTTAACCGTTTCAATTTTAACTCCGACTTTTCTATTTAATATCCGATTTTGTCGTTTTAATTTTAGAATTTTCCATGTAATATTTAGCATTTTCAATTTTAATTTCGGCTTTTCCATTTAATAGCCGATTTGGCCATTTTAATTTCGTCTTTTTCATTTAATACTTAACAGTTTCAATTTTAATTTTGATTTTTCCATTTAATATCCGATTTTGTCATTTTAATTTCGACTTTTTCATTTAATATCCGATTTTGCCATTTTAATTTCGTCTTTTTCATTTAATATTTAACATTTTCAATTTTAGCATCAATTGTTCCATTTAATATCCGATTTTGTCATTTTAATTTCGACTTATTTATTTAATATTAAACGTGTTCCATTTTGAATTTAGGCTTTCCCATTTCAATTCGACTTTTCCCTTCTTCATTTCGACTTTTCCATATAATATCCGACATGTTCCTATTTTAATTTCTACTTTTCCATTTAATATCCGATTTTGCAATTTTAATTTCGCTTTTTTCAATTTTAGCATCGACTATTTCATTCAATATCCGATTTTGTCATTTTAATATCGACATTTCCATTTAATATTCAACTTTTTCTTTCGTCATTTGGACTATTCTATTTATTATCCATTATTTTCTATGAACTTTTAAACCTTTCCCACGTGTTTTTTATCCATTTCTAAATTTATTTAAACTTTTTCTTGTTTATTTTAAACCTTGTAAAAATTGTACAGCAAAATTTACATTATGTTTTTAATGAGTAAAAGCAAAGTTAAAATGTGAATAAAGATACAGTATAATAAAATATACTAAAACAACTGATAAAATAATAAAACTAATATCCCTATAGAAAGGACATCATGCCCATAAATCTTGAAGCATTGAGAGTGCTATAAGTGATGATTTTTGAATAAATTACGTATTGTTTGTTAAGGATAACACATTTTGAGTTTTCTAAATAAAGATCTCATATTTACCACGCTTTTAGTGTCTTTTTGTCGCTCAAAAACAGTAGTGTCTTTTTGCGCAGGGAGCGTATTTGAGCATTTATTATAAACATAAATTTCAATAATTGTTAAATCTATAATAAATACATCATAACAGCTGGGAGTACCCCATTCCAGCGTTGTCCGTCGGGCATTAGTTAGAAATGGTCGATCCGAGCAATAGTTTCCTTTCAGTAAAATTGGCATAAAATAAGCTCTAGAATCAAATTTTACAATAAAACTATGGGATTCTTATTTAAAATAACAAAATTAGGGACATTTCCTACCTAGATTATAAACTTATGACCAAGCGATTCCTAGCCAAAATTAACTTGAAGTTTGTATAAGATCATTTTTTTGCTAAAGTTAATCGTTTGCGGGTTAAAAGGGTGGTCCATAGAAGTTGATAGACCCTGTATATAGGAAAAAAATTCTTAAGGGTTTTCTCTCAAACGTAATGCCTTCGATTAGATTAGGTTAACTAATAGTTTTGATGCCAGTCATAAAAAGCCGTACATAAATAATTTAATATTAACGTGGATTTTGGAGAATTTTCCGAAGAATGAACACCATGGCCTTTGATCTCAGCCAAGCCTAGGGCACGTCATTATATATGATTTACTCTCTATTTCGTCTTTTCCTCTTTTGCGTACGAAGGTATTGAAGCGTTGTATTCATGGGAGAAGTCGAAAAAAGTCGTTGGTTCTCCAAAATCAAAATTTCCACTCGCAATTTGCGTCCGTGTCTGTGGGTAGTTAATTCCTTGCATGGTTAATGTAAGCGGCAAAACCACGGGACCAATTTTTATTAAAGTTTCTAAGAGTTTGTGAAGGGTTTTTTAAAAACAATTAAATTATTTTAAAAAATGTCAACATTAAGCTGTTGATTTGCTAACATAAATAATTAATTTTTCCAATATAAACTGTAACACACGGCTGGAAGGTTTCTGTCCAGGGTCACAATTTAACGGTAATTACAGCAATTTGTGATTAAGAAGTTTTTAAAAATTGGAAAAAACCAACTTTACAAGTTTTCATTTTTGGGCAAAAGATCGACGGTTCTTTTTCGTTCTTAGTTTCCTCCTGAGGTCGAGGTTTGGTGGAATTAGAATATTCATTCATAATAGAGTTGGAATGGGGATTTGTACAATGGAGACGTGTTGATGATAGTTTAAGTATTTATTTTATCACAGGAATATCAAGGTTTCTGTATGGCCGAGTTTCTTACATACCAAGGAGCATTAGAAAGTAATTCCTGTCATATAGGAGGGCTTAACGTCCGGACTACCTTATGGGGGTATAGGGACGAAGGTTACCAATTTACAATATTTTCCTAACTTTTAGAAATTATAGTCTCAATCACTATGCCGGGAGCAAGCGTGGCAAATATGAGTTCTTTTATAGAAAATTCAGAAAGTGTTATCCTTAACAAACAATACGTAATTTATTCAAAAATCATCACTTCTTGCACTTTCAATGCTTCAAGATTTAGGGGCATGATTTCCTTTCTGTAGGGATATAAAAATTATTAGTTTTATTATTGTTTTAGTTGTTTTAGTATATTTATTTATACTATATCTTTATTCACATTTTAACTTTGCTTTTACTCATTAAAAACATAATGTAAATTTTGCTATACAATTTTTACAAGGTTTAAAATAAACAAGAAAAAGTTTAAATAAATTTAGAAATGGATAAAAACACGTGGGAAAGGTTTAAAAGTACATAGAAAATAATGGATAATAAATAGAATATTCTAAATGACGAAAGAAAAAGTTGAATATTAAATGGAAATGTCGATATTAAAATGACAAAATCGGATATTGAATGGAACAGTCGATGCTAAAATTGAAAAAGGCGAAATTAAAATTGCAAAATCGGATATTAAATGGAAAAGTAGAAATTAACTAGGAAAATAACGGATATTATATGGAAAAGACGAAATCAAAATGGAAAAATCGGGTATTAAATGAAACAGACGAAATTAAAATGGCAAAATCGGATATTAAATGGAAAAATAGAAATTAAAATATATGAAAAAATTGATATTAAAATTGAAAATGTTAAATATTAAATTGAAAAAGTCGAAACTAAAATGGCAAAATCGGATATTAAATGGAAAAGTGAAAGGAAGAAGGAAATATTTGAATTTAAATGGGAAAATGGAAATTAAAACCACAAAATTGAATATTAAATGGAAAAGTCGAGATTAAAGTTGAAAATGTTAAATATCATATGGAATAGTCGAATTTAAATGGGAAAGCCTAAATAAAAAACGGAAAATGTTTAAAATTATTAGAAAAAGTTAAAATTAAAATGATAAAATCGGATATTAAATGGAAGAGTCGATACTAAAATTAAAAATGTTGAATGTTAAATGAAAAAGTCGAAATTAAAATAGGATAATAATGGATATTATATGAAAAAGACGATATTAAAATTGATAATGTTAAATATTAAATTAAAAAGTCACTTTTTTATGAAAAATAATAATAGATAAAATACACATGTAAACGGTTTAAAAGTACATATAAAAAGATGGATTATAAATGGAATAGAATAAATGACGAAAGAAAAAGTTGAATATTAAATGAAAAAGTCGAAATTAAAATGGCAATGTCGGATATTAATCGAATAATTCCATATTAAAATTGCAAATGTTAGATATTAAATTAAAAAGTCACT
Organism: Cimex lectularius; assembly: GCF_000648675.2. NCBI lineage: Eukaryota > Metazoa > Arthropoda > Insecta > Hemiptera > Cimicidae > Cimex > Cimex lectularius. The sequence goes on from NW_019392705.1 coordinate 1,310,157, forward strand.
CTTTTTTATGTTAAAAGGGACACTAGTGGATTTTTTTGGGATTCACATTAACCCTCCATTTCTTGATGGTGGATGTTGGCTTCAATCTGTACACTCGCGAATTTTGACCAAAAACGCGATTGTGCTTTGCGCCATCTTCATTGATGTCTCTTAATACAAGGGCCCAGTGCCAGTTCAACAAGTGTACATTTCTTCATTCATTCCGTCAAGATTTATTACTTACTGCCTACTGGGTATAGTTTTAATGTTGCGATAGTTCAAGGAATTGTATGTTTCATGTGTATTTTCAGAGTGAATCGCAGGGATTCAATGTTTAAATTTAAAAAAACAAAAAAAACCTTTCGTGCTGGGAAAGGGAGTGACGCTGGTGTTTACGTGTTGCCAGCTTATTTATCACAATTAGCCACCACCGCCTCTCGGACCCGCGCCTCCGATGTTCCCGCTTTTCTAAATTAACGCTCTGAAAAGTTAATTTGATAAGTGACAAGGCGTAGAATTGTTCTCGTAGAGCCACATTTCACAAGAGACCGTTTTATTACCGCTATTCACGCTCATGAGATTATTTACCATTATTATAAATCATGTTCAAGTAATTCATAACTGATTCGTGACCGAGATCAGAAGTTCTCTCAATCTCGTATTTGCGAATTATGGGCGTAATCCATTTCGTGATTTATTAGCGTGAACGTTTTCCCTCTGGTGTTGTTTATGCATGGAAGGGCCTTGACTTTAACTAGGTAATTTATTTTATTGTATACAACAGTCCGTATACAAAATGCCATTGGGTCACTTATGTCTATCACGCGCGGGTTTGTTCGATTCAATAGTGTTTCGAAATTGTGCCATCTTCAGTGAGGAACTGTCACTTTGTATAAAGCGGCCGGGAGACAAACGTGTAGCAGGTGCAGTCGCGTGGGATTCGAATTGAAATCGCCGTTTTGCTAAATGAGCGTTGTTGCAATTCCACGCTTTCGACAACACGTGTTTGAACGATTTCCACGTCCTCCTATCGAGCTTTATTAAACGGAAACACATTCTTTGTTTACATCGACGGAACGACTTCTACTTCCTACGTGCAAAGTTGGATGCGAAGTTTTTTTCATATACACGTGATTGGATCGTTTCCCGTTTTGTACTTTGCGAATCTTGTTGCGTTTCGTCTCTGTATGTCCATGATATTTTAAATTCCTTCAATCCAAAAATTAACCTTCCAACTATGAGATGTTTACCATACAGGAGTTTTTTTAAGGACTCAAGATGCATGTCAGCTTTGCCGATCTATGTAGTAGGAAAACCAAGGAAGTGAGAACAGTTTGAAAAACCACAAGGCTGTGGTGCTTGGGGAAAACGAAACCCCCGACTCTATATCATCAGTAGAGACCGGATTTTTATGCAGTTTTATTCAGCAGACGACTCTTCATTTATATGGTCTCGGAGGATAGTCTCAATATTCATAACAATCTTAGTAAAAGATTATTCGGATATCATGAGATGCGGTCTGGTGTGACGTAGGTTTTAGAAAAACATTTTGTTGATCGTGCCAACGTTTCGATCTTTGTTGAGATCATCTTCATAGCCTGAGATTTGGAAAAATTGTTTATATTTTACAAATACATGTAGGTTGTGAAAAAATGAATTTATACAATGCTAAAAAAATTTAGATTAAAAAAAATGAATTTGTACAATGCTAGACAATTTTAGAATAAAAAATGAATTTATACAATGCTAGTAAATTTTCTAATAATACAAAATAAATAAATAATAATAAACCAATAAAAGAGTTTTTCGGTTATGTACAGGATGTCATATTTGTCAGGCGCATCAACATTAATGTTTGTGGTATTATGTTTGTTGTATTACATTCACATATATTAATAATGTAGTGTAATTCCATTATGTATTGTTATATTGTATAATCAGAAGTTCTCTCTATCTGTTATTTGGTAATTATGGGCGTAATCCATTTCGTGATTTATTAGCTTGAACGTTTTCCCTCTGTTGTTGTTTATGCAAGGAGGGCCTCGACTTTAACCAGGAAAAACCAAGGCTGCGGTGGTGCTTGGGGAAAACCAAACCCCTGACTCGATGACTATCATCATTTGAGACCGGATTTTTATGCAGTTGCATATTTTCTTTATTTTCTATCTAGGAAGCCGTAGGTTAAATTTTATAGAGCATATTGGATGAATATCGCATAAAATTGTATATTTCAACAATATCGCATGTTTGATGGATTTTTATGTAAAATCCCATTTATCACACAAAATATTTAAAATATTATACTGGTTTTTGGGGGAAGCATAAAAAAAATAAAAAAATAAAAGTTACAAAAAGTTGGTTTAATTTAAAGAAAACTAAAACAGGCCGCNATATATATTATTTGTTTTCGGGAGAAGAATGAAAAAAAAATTTAAAAAAACAAATTGACGAAAAGTTGGTGTAATTCGAAGAAACAGAAACAGGCCGAAACGACGTGAAGAGAAGATTGAAGCAATACACACAAAAGATTATAAAAACACCTTCTTAGGTTTTATTTCAATATTCTATATAATTAATTAATCTTTTTATGTAAGGTTTTGGTTGAAATGAAAAAGTTAGTGTCACGAGCGGGATTCGAACCCACGACCTTCGGCTCAATACGCCGCTTCTCTAACCACTTGAGCCATCGTGACTTCACGAGCGGTGTATTGAGCCGAAGGTCGTGGGTTCGAATCCCGCTCGTGACACTAACTTTTTCATTTCAACCAAAACCTTACATAAAAAGATTAATTAATTGAAGGAAGTAATTTGGTCAATAGATCACTAAATATAATGGATTCCATATAATCACAAATTTAAAGTGAACGTAGGCACAATTTCAGGGAAGACAATTTAGAGAAGTACTTTGTTTACTTAACATTAATTATACTCAATTAATATAAAATATATAATTTAATTATGTAAGTGAAAAAATATTTTTGTTAAATGCAAATAAACTCTAGGGGGCGTCGATGGCCGCAACGGTTTAGGCATTGACACGGTGCTCATCACTTTAAAGAAAAGATCTTGGGTTCCAATCCAGGGGCCCTGTATTCGAACCCGACATACCTACAAACGTTTTTTTTTTTTTTTCAAAACCACTGGCACACCGACGGTTCAAATAACCAAGTAGTTGAAGGGGGAAAACCTCTAAATACTTGTGATTTTTAATTATTTTTAGCTTTCAAGAGTTTTCATATCTATTTCCTTTAATTATCTATATTTCTGTTTAAAGTTACTACGGTAGTAAAAAAACTGGTTTACTGCACATCATTGCATATTTTACCGTATATGTCAGGGCTTTTCACCTCCATATTTTATGGCATATTTTGGCTATCTTTACTGCATAAAAATCCGGTCTCTGATCATCATCATTGGTCGATTTTGAGACGTGAGAATGAACAAGGTCTAAAAATTTGGAAATATATTGAGAAAATAAGTAAGACACTAACCCATCGCTTTGTCAGACTTTTCGACCTCTGAACGGTCAAAATGGTAAAGAGCTTATCCATTATTATCAATCGAAAAGTTTCGGTTAGAAGTTAGTTAAAAAGTTAAAACGTCAAATATTCATCCACGTTCTCAAAATCGATTTTGCTTCGTGCTTCGGGACGAGGTTCGAATAATTCAACAAGGAAACGACATTGTAAGAGAGCACAGGGGGTTGGGACTTGGGACAGGTCCAACTGCGTTAGCCACATCCCTCCCGAACCGTATAACTAATCGCTATTCTACCATAAAAAAGGGGGTTTATTGTCCGCACATGTCGTTATTCTAAGATTGGCAATTATATCCTTTAAGGATCGACAAGACTTAACTTTTTAATCCAGGCGTGGTTATACGAAAGCGCAGAACTGAAAATACAGAGATAACGCAAGGATTGGCTAATCCCAGACTAGACTGAAAGATATTTTTAAGTAAAAGTCTCTTTGCGCTTTTAATACTCAGCCCTACTCGCAGAAAAACAAATTTTTGAAGATAAATATTTCCCCGAAATTATGGCAAAACATCACATCACAGATACGTGAACTACATACTCGCCATAGAATACATTAACAACAGCATAAACAATGGACAGACCTGAACTGGACAAAAACACAACATTCACAGCAGAAATAGAGAAAAGAAAAACAGAATCAACTTTTCAGACTTAACAATCAGAAAAACAAAAGACAAAGTACAATTTCACATATACAGAAAAAACGACAGCAACTGACATTATACAAGCTGACTCAAATCGCCCACACAGACACTGTGGACAGGATTCAATAAAGAAAAATATAAAAGAAACACAAATTCACATACTTTGGAACAGTCAAGCTATAAAGGCAAACAATACGTTTATCACCCGCAGACTGTAAGATTTATTCCGGGACATGAAGCTTTAGAAGGCAGTGAGATGGCTATAACTGGAAAGCGTTTGATAATTACGTATGATCTTACTCTGTTTATCCAAGCTGATTTTTGTGTTTATGTGATCTTTTGCTATTTCTACCTCCTCTGAAAGCACCCAAACACTGAAGATGGCGAAATGCCGAAACGCTCAAACAACAAACATTAGCGAGGATAGGCAGACCAAGATGGTAAGTAACTATCAAACAATACGGTTATCACCCGCAGAATTCGAGAGGAAATCTCACTATTTAACATAGTCTGGGAATGCATAAATTAACAGAAATGTAGGTGTAGATGTATTAGTCGGGGTGTAATGTACTGCGTCCTTTAAGAGCTATTGTACCCCCCGTTCTCTGACTAAAGTGAGTCCTATTTCATCAAGGAATTTGATTAGTAGGCCCGGTTTCATTGGTTGAATCTCTTCTATGGTCACATTGTACATCCCAAAGCACTTCCTCCTGCGGGTAAGTGTAGCAACAGCGACACAGTTTGTTAATAGGTGGATTGGATTCTGCCTCTTTACAGAATCTGCGTGTGCCGTCTTTGATTATTCCAATCTTCTTTAAGCGTCCATTTAGTTTGCAGTGTCCTGTTAAGAATCCTTTAGAATTCGCAGTTTTTCCTGCTTCTTTTGACACATTCAGTAACTTCTTTCCTTCCAAAATTTGTTAGGAGATTCTTGGATTGTCTGTGTCCAATGAGTGAATGCCATTGTTCCTTCATTTTCTTTTTGTCCTTCTGTCTGAGGTACTCATTGATAGTGTGGGTATACGACAGAAGTGCTCGGGCCTTATCAGAAGTGTAGCAGCCGCTTTCCTTGCAAGGGTGTCCGCTTTCTCGTTGCCTTCTACTCCTATGTGTCCTGGGACCCAGCAAAGGCTGACTTTGTTCTGCGTACCTAATTTAATTTGGTTTTTCAGTTCAACAACATCTTTGAACTAATGATATTTGAGCTTAGTACTTTGATGGCTGCTTGGCTATCTGACATGATAGCTATGTTCTTGTTTTTGTACCCTTTAATCAAGTAGAAAATGAGTACATCTCTCGATTGCGTGAACCTTAGTTTGGAAGATGCTGGTGTATTTTCCCCCCATGGGTTCTAAGTCTTTGGTTCCAGGACCGAATACTCTTACCCTTGTACCTTCTTGTTTTCTAGATCCGTCTGGGTACCAAAAGATGGTGCCATTCTTACAGGTGTTTTCCTCTCGTTCCCATTCTATTTTGGTAGTTAGGTTTATTTGGAAGTTTTGATTGAATTCAAACAACCTGTTCATGTCGTCTCTTGGAGCCATTAGTATCGCATGGACCTTCATAAATTAACATAACAAGGTTATTTTAAAATTTGTTCCGGGAGATGAAGCTATAGAAGGAAATGAAATGGCTATAACTGGGAAGTATTTGACAGTTACATATCATCTTAGTCTGCTTATCCAAGTTAATTTTTGTTAGTTCAGACGCGTTTCAGTGTTTAGGTTATTTCTTGCTGGCTCTACCTCTTCTGAAATCGGTAAACACTGCAGATGGCGAAATGCCGGAACGCGTCTCAAACAACAAAAATTATTGAGGATAGGCAGGCCACGATGATGTACATGTATATCTATGAAACAGTAGGTTTATCACCCCGGAGAACACAAGAAAAAATATCAAATGAATGGATTAATTTGAAAAATTTTCATTTAAAGGGTTATTTTCTCACCATTTACAACGAATAAGGTGCGAACGGGCCATCATTAAAATAGTAGATATTCAAAAAATGTACTTTTCCCCTTCAACCGAGAAAGCCAATTTTCCACTTGCCTTTGCGCCAATTTGCAAAAATGAGACTTTATTGAAGGGTCACCTTCGACCTGTCATTAACCCGGTGACAATTATGCCAGAGTCGAGGAACCCTTGTAATGACCCCCTGTCTCTCTCCTTTCCTGAAAACTCTCAAGTGCACCCTCTGACCTCCTTTATTTCTGGACACAATGGAAACTAACCAATCCTGGTCTGGCCTAATGAGCGGCTTACACCTCTTGCGCATTTTTGACAATTGAGTTTTTTTTATTTGGATGTTTCGTGAGTCAGAAAAAATTTCGACTAATCGATTTTATTAGTTAAAAACCAGCATTAGGAAATAAATTGAATATTTAAAAGGACTTCAATGAAAAGAGGAGCGTGATAGAATCATTGGACTGGTAAAGAATAAATATAGGCTATAAATGCCAATTTATTCGAGGTAAAACGGAGTGGATATGTTAACGGAAAGCATAAGTCGAAGTTTCCCATAAGCTCGCAAGGAGGAATAATGTAATATATAGCGGTTCAAAGAGGGATGAAGGTTGACATGACATGCTATGTAGCGGTACATCGTAGGAAATTCTACACTGTAATAAAACTTGCATGTATATGAGAGCAGTGTTTGCTTTAAAGAATTCTAGAAGTATCAAGCTTTTCCGTAGAAAGAGATTGTTCTTGGCAGACCGGATTGAAGTGGAAACATATGTCCGGAAAGGAAATTCTACATGAGAATCTGTCTGAAAATGCGGATTTCGTCAGATGTAAGGTGGGAAAAATCAAAAAGGCAGGAAAATTAATACGTTTCGTGACTTCATTATTGACATTTCGTCTCGATACAGTTTTGCTGAAGTTTGATTAAATCTAAAAACAATTCCCTTTTAAAATGAGAGCTAGCAGTTGTTTTTCGTTACTCTTAATGCTCAACTTGAAAGATCCATCTTACATTTGATTCGTTCGCCTTTTCAGAAGTGATAAACTTTCTAGTAGCGTTTCTTATCCTTGCTTAAGTTGCCAAATTATTATCCAAGAAGATTTATTTATTCATTACATTTGAGAAGTTTTCAAGAGACCCTCTTTTTGTGGGTGAAGTGGGCAATGTTGAAGTTTTAAAATGTCACATCGTCAAGATGGTTTATTAAACATGCTCTCGGATGTGCAAAACGATGATCAACTATTAACATGGAAGTTTCGGTCGTTCTAGATACCATCTACACACAAACCGACTCCTCAAGAAGGTGTAAGAATTTTTATCATCTGCCTTTTTCAGCAGAATATTTAACCAGTCTTGTATTAATAATTAGACGGTTTCTTTCATTCCACCTTCAAAGAACTCGTGCCTTTCAATATATTTCCCATACATGAAATTTTTTTTTAAATTATTGTTTTCTGTACAATAATGTATGCAATTGGCACCATGATGAATAATAGAAATAAAGATCTGGTAGGATCCCAGACTCCTCGAAGATGGGGAGTGGATCCGGCCATTCCTGTAACTTTCAGTATTTAGGAATTTGGCTTTTGGTTACCTTAGGCGATCACTGTCTTCTTAAGCGGCGTGGTGGATTGTAGGGGAGACGTTTAAGAGAGGGTTGGCGTGGAGGAAGTTATGGCCTGCCAAGAATGGATGTATGGATGGTTTGGTTAGTGACATGGAAGAGAGCTTCCAGAATGCGGCGAAAAACATTTGCTTGAAAGTTTTTATTGTTATTTTATTCTTTGGATATTGGATGGCTTGGCTGATTCCCCACAGCTAGACTCCGTAAGTCCAAATCGGTGTGTTATTTATACTCACTGCGGATTTGGGGCCAAGCAGGCGTATCTTCGATTGAGTTCTTATGGTTTTGTTTTATGTGTGTGTTCCGTGTATGTTATGCAATTATGCAAGTGAAAACCAAGGTGGCGGGGTGGATGGTGACCTTCCTGTGCATTGGTGGGCGATTCTTAGTATGAACGTCACGTGCCGTCTCTTTTGTGCGTTTAGCTTAATGCGTCACTGAGTACACCAGACCATAATGTGGTCTCTGATCTGAGAAAATTTCGGTGTCGTCCGGATTGTAAAGGTGAATCAGCAGTGTAAGGTCGTCGGTCCTAGGATACTCCCTTGGGGAACGCCCTCCTTGATCGGCTTGATGTCAGTTCTCACCTAGAACCAGCAATCCGAAAGAAATTTCTTCAGGATAAGATAATGTGGTGAAGTATACGTTTTAATTTGAAAACACATTTCTTTTGACAATGCTCATGTCATACATGACATACGTCGCATGTTTGTAACCTGATTGAACGGAGTTTTCACCTTTGGCTAGGGTAACAAACCTTATGATTCTCTTCCAAGAGGAAAGGATTGTAATTGATTTATATTTTCTTTGTATGAAAATATTTTGAATGTTAGTATGTTTTCTGCCTAAAGATTACAATGGCTAGTTAATAGGTTTCAGATCTGAGATGTCGGTATTAATATTTTTATAGACAATTCTTTTGGCTTGCTAATCGTAATGTTCGTCTTGCATTTCTTTCTTCTATTATTTTGAATAATTAAATTGTAAACATTCTGAGGATGAGAGTGTGTCTATCTGTCGGCATAACTACTAATCCTCAACATGACGGGATTAAACTGACGAATTCTTTAAAACCCTGGATGTTGACCTTTTTAGAATCAATTTGTCTAAAATTCCCAACAAAGATAGCTGGTAGGATTTTACCCTGGATTTCTCGAATGGTCTGGGTGGAGTGGGTTAATCCTGTTTCTGGAGGTGGCTTAGGCACTCCAGGTCTTAGCGACTTATCTGGGAAAACTCGCTTCCAGTCCCAACCCCCGAGGCACACGTGCATTGTAATGTTCTGAGGGAGCCGCTTAAGGACGTGTCTAACCCCCTAATGGAATTAGAGCTCCGACTGCTCCAAAATAGAGGTGCGACAAATCGAATTTCACCTCACCTCGTTAGCAACCGCGTAATTTAAATATGCCCTCAGTCGTGCCGTGGGGTGAGATGCCCTGGTCGGATGGGATTTCACCACACCCGCATCCACAAAGGTCATTTTGACGTTCAATTTGCTACTTTATACTCCGGTTAAATATTGTTTTTTACTCTACAGAGACGATAATAAAAAAAAATTAATAATGACCTTTATAGGGCAATATAACATAAAAGAGAAGCTTTTATACGCCAGAATGTTTTATGTTCTGCTATTTTTGTTTATAAGCGTATAATCATCCCAGAATAATGGCCTATAATCTTACGGGTGGCATGAATATGATCTTATCTAATGGAAAAAATGGCCTCCTTTCTGCACCATTATCTTCGTAACCTATTGATTAAATTTAAATCAATTTTATGTAGGTAATATGTATACAACTTAATTGTTTGTTTATAGGCAGAGAATGTGTTGATGAATGAACAGAATCTTTATGGGAAGATTTGTTAAGAAATGTCACCAGGGTCTACGACTGGCACGGTAATCACATGGCTCAAGTGGTTCATTGTGTTAATTAGATCATTGTATAAGGATAGGGATAAAAAGTTGTCTAGCCGTCTGTACCTCGACCTGAGTACATCTACTGCTCCTATAACTCACTGGCCATCAGGTTTTAATTCACCTGATTATATCATATCCTTGCCAGCGACTCCTAGGATCTTGCCTGCGGCTTTTCCTTTCCTTATTGCAAGACCCTGCACCTCAGAAAAAGTGCTCGATTAGGTTCAAATCTGGATTTCGTGTTTGCCACACCAAACACTCAGTTCCAACCTCACTGAGTTAGTCATCTACAATGCTCCATGGAGCCTGGCATTATTCTGTATTAGCAAAAATCTCACACCGAATTGGCACTACACGTTATGTCTTGCAAGTACCGCTGTTAGGTTAGAGATCTTCCACGCATAACAACCAATTCGGTGCAGTAAAACGAAATGCCTCCCATAAGATCCACGTCCCACCGTGGAATGCCACCTGAGGAACCACACATCATGGGGCATACCTTTCTTCCGAGCAATGCCAAAGAAATTACGCCAATATGAAGATTTGAGGGTCTCATCTGTAAAGTTCTTGTTCCAAACCTTCCAATGTCCAGTACACTTTTGCCCGTGCGAATTGAAGCCTGTACATTTCTGAACTGTGGTAAGAAGAAGTCCACGAACCGGGTACTGGGGCCCTGAGGTTATTTTGATTGAGCCTTCTTCTTACAGTCCTGGAGGAAATCGAAACATTTCTTTTCATATTTCTTATTTCATTTCCCGTTATGCTGCGGTTTCGTAGAGCCCGATGACGGATGAATCATCTCTCACATCTGTAGACCTTGGTCCACCTGTCCTGGCCTTCTAGTGTGAAGCCGTGTTTGTGGGAAGCGTCGGAACCCTTCCTGTTGTAGAGTGATTTACACTCAGTCTCCTGGCGACTTCGCGCTGGCTATGTCCTTCCTTTAATAAGTTTACGACCCTGACACTCGTCACTCAAATGCCTGACTGGAGCCTTGGAAAAAGGTTTTAGAATAAGAATATGAAATGTAATCTACTCCATCTTCGATACATTAAGGATGGACGTTTGAATTCGGTTACCCTGCACTTATTCTCTTCCAAGGCACGCTATTTGTAATTTGGTCGTTGACGATCATTTTGATCCGCTAGGTTGGTCCCTCAAATTTCGCCAAATTTCAAGACATTTCGTCATCTTAGCGGTTTTTTAAATTGTTTTCTTTATTTGCGGTTTGACTAGTCTCCCTTCCAATACGACCTTAAAGGTTTATTGAAGAATTGTCCCTTTTTGATTTCAAATCCGTGAAAATTGCTCTGGCTTTGAGTAGTTAAGCTCTTTCCAGGATTCTAGTTTGTTTCTTATATTTTTTGTTAGTTAAGTTCCTTTAAATGTTCGTGAGTATGTGCTTACATAATAAGGCGAACTGCTCAAACGCATCCGCTACTAGAACAGTGAAGGCTGAGTAACAACCTAATTTCAGGCTCATCTTGACACCTTTTTTGAAACTTATGGACTGTTTTTAGATTTCTTTGCTTTTAACCCATCAGTCGAACGGTCAGTCATATTGGCAAACATAAATTGTGCGTGATTGAAAACCTTTGCACCTATGAAAAAGTGATATTGTGAATTTAAAATTTTTATTATGCGTTCACAGTCTCCTCTCTCTATCGGGACGATATATAGACGATATTTTATTATATGGGATCCGATATCGTTTTACCGGCATTCTACCGACTTTCCTTTATATTTATACACTTTCCGGGATAATCGAGTCGGCGACGTCCAATAACAATCCATCTCTTTCAGACTTCTGCTACATTTGGATATTGGAGAATGATTGAAAAGCGAACTCAGACGCCGGGTAAATTCACCGTAATGTATTGGGTTATCCATCGGCTTATTTTTATATTTTACACAATGTGTGGTAATTAGTGACCGTTAATCGATAATTATTCAGAAATCGTGAGATGCGTTCTGGTGTGATGTAGGTTTCAGAAAAACATTTTCTTTATCATGCGAACGTTTCGATCTTTATTGAGATCATCTTCAGGGCCTGGTATTTACAAACATTGTTTACATTTAACAAATACAATATAGGATGTGGAAAAAAGTGAATTTATACAATGCAAAATATATTTTTTTGTATTCAATCAAAGTATTTCTACTCACTCAAAGTGTTTGTCTTCTGTGTAATTGTGCCATTCTTGCGTGTCGTGTTGAGAATGCCAGTGAGATATTGCTGTTTTATGTTTATATATGTTGGATTTTGAAGGGGTGGAGAAGGAAGTCGGTATAGAAAAGACATTTTTGACATTCTCAACACGACACGCAAGAATGGCACAATTACAGAGAAGACAAACTCTTTGAGAGAGCAGAAATATTTTGATTGAATACAAAAAAAATATATTTTGCATAGCCCAGGGTCATAGCCTGGCCAGCCCGTTCTCCAGACTTGAACGCCATCGAACATTTTTGGGATAACCTCAAAAGACAAATAAGAGCACGTCCATCACTTCCACACTCCACGATCTTAAAAGGACTCTTCGTGAAGAATGGGCTCTTCCAAGACAACCTCCAGCAACGAGACATTTCCAGACTGGTAGAAAGTATGCCGAGGCGTCTTCGAGATGTATTTAAGGCAGAAAGAGGAAATACTCCATATTGAAATGTTAATTAAAAATCTAAAACAAATTTTATCTGTCCGTCTTTTTTGTTATTATTATTATTATTATTATTGTTTTGCATTTTTCATAGCAATTTACTTTTTTTACTTTGTTAGTTAAAGACTCAATTATTAATCGTTAAAAAATTTGAAACTTTAATTAATATATAAAAATATATACGAATCAAGTTATATTACAAATTGGTGGAATTTTTTGCCGGTCATTGTGTATATAGGAATGATTACTAATTAGTAGGTTCTCTTTTTCTGTTGTATGTATTGTTTTTGTGTTCATTTTGTTTTCTTTCGTGTTCCAAGATGTTATCAAATTTGCTTAGACTCAGGTGTCTTGTCAGAAAAATGTCAGCAACTGTGATAAAAAGAATTTTCTGGTTTTTAGATTTTTTTAGAAATATATTTAAAAGGGAAAAGAGTAGGGGTGTAATCCAAACTTTTTTTTTATAAAAAAAGGTCAACTGATCCCGTTCTGGGAGCGGACGCGGCTAAATCTCTGCCCCAGTGGATTACGGGCTAGAGCCCCTGTTAATTGGACTAAAGACTGAGAGTTATTGCGCCCTCCTACATCCCACCGCCTTCCGTTACACCTCCTAAACCCTTTCGTAAATTACCAAGAACCTGCCCTTTGATAATAACTTCTTTTCTTCGTCCGGTCCACCTTCCTCCTGACCCGGTTTTGAGTACAATTTCATCAAATATTCGTGAGTTTACGATCCTCATTGACCACCGGGGACTCGTTAAGCGCCGGTTCTCGTTTTTAATAAGCCCCCTTATCGTTTTGTCCGTCTTATCGGATCAACGTAGATTCGGAACCTAGTTCGGTTTTTACGGTCCATTAAGTCCCCGGCTGTCTAAATTATGATCTTACCCACGATCTTCACCTCCTTCACCGCACACAATGCAAAGTGCACCATTTTTCTCATTATTTTACAATCAATTTCATAATATTTTACTGGACTCAATACTAAATAATTTTCTGTCTTTCTGTAATTCTTTGATACATTGCATGATTACAGTACACACCCTAAACTATGACGAAAAAGGCACAACCAATAATAGTGTGGTTACATACAGGGTGTTCGGGTACTCTTGTTTTCCAGTAGATTATAAATTCAAAATGCAACCAAAAAGTCCTAATTAACTATGGTCCGAATCTCAACAGTTTCGGAATTATTCGCCTTTTTCTCATTTTTTAACATTTCACGACCTTGCTTCAAATAAACAATGATAACTCCAAAACTGAATGGATTTGGACAAATCCGTTGATACCATTAAAAACTACGTTAAATTTTCAATAAGATGTGATAAATAATAAATTTGTAAACGTTCGTGAAATAAGTGTTTTAGTAGCGAGAACTTTGAAAACAAATTTATTTTTCACAGTTGAAAAACATACTACGGTGATTCTAAACTACTATTTCCAAATCTAGAGAGCAGCAAATTTCAACAAACGTAGTACGTGTAATATCCTTTTTAGGGGTGCAATTACTTTTTTAATTACTTTTTTCAAAGATGAAGAAATTGATGAAGGAAAGGAAAAAACCGTGGTTCAATGGTTGTTAAGGTGATACGATCAATAATAATAAAAAATAAAAAACTTAAGGAAATTTTGAATGAATTTATTAAACATTTTTTAATTTTGATTCGAAACCGAAATAGTGCAATTATTAAAAAAAAATTTTTTTTTTTTCAAAGTTCTGGCTACGAAAACGCTTTTTCCATAAACGTTTACATGTTTACTATTGATCACATCTTATTGGAAATTTTGGTCTTGAAAAGACCAAACTCACCAGTTTTGTTATTATTGTTCTGATTTGAACGTTTCGTTCACTACAAAGTTATTTTGTTATCGACTTACTTTGATATAATTGTTCTGATTTGAACGTTTCGTTCACTACAAAGTTATTTTGTTATCGACTTACTTTGATATATTCTGAATTTGAGAATTTATTCCTTACAGTCTTACTACATACCCAATAATTCTCAAATCCAGAATTCATTACAAAGGCGTAGTAATCTTTATTTTTCGTTTTAATCGGTTCAAAAAGGAATTCTTGACTGTATTCGAAAGCGCTTAAATAAATAAAAAAACGTAACCTTTCAAATGTAATTTTCTCTTTTTCCACGTTTGTTGAAGGGTGGGAAAATGTGGCAAAGACAAATGGACTCAGATAGATGTACTACGGGTAGAAAGGGCATTTATCAGGGGACAACGCCCGGCACTGTGTGTATGTCGGCTCCCCTTGACAAATCTCTATAAATGGCACCAGATGACGACCCTCTTATCTTTCCTTATCGGCTGTCCGTTATCAGGAATCTCACCGGCTTAAACCGTGTCCCTTCGCACTTTCGCACGCCAAATGCTCATATTTCTCTGTAGTCGTTACCTACCCCTCGCCTCACGAAGTGCAGGCTAATTTGAATAACAGCCCCGTGCTGATAACAGTGATAGTGTAAATTCCATTCCTGTATCTGTCCGAGGCCAAAAATAAACGGCAGAATTTATACATGGTGTTTATCAATGGAAGGTGTCCGGAGAGATGAACCCTTTCTTGCCCAACGTTACCCCTGGGCAACACCAAATTTGGCAAATTTGATAAAGCTTAACTATTCCCGTGAGTTTAGGGTGAGTGCAGTGTTTTGTGCAATCTAAAATCTCCATATTCGAATCTTGTATTTCCAACCTGGCCCATCACCTCAACTATGCATATTTTAAAGATGACTATATTTGCCATACATAAATTTTTCAAATCAAGTTTATAAGTTAATCCTTTCTTTTCGGTTCAGATCAATGGCAGCTTTAGCAATTTAGTTTAAGGTTAGCAGAAAATCCCACGAGTTTAGGGCTGTCGCAGTGTTGTTCTTGCACTCTTTCATCCTGGATATTGGCAACACTTATTTTTTGGGCGCCAATCTAAACTTACGGGATTTCTCGCTAACCTTTTAACAAAATTGGTTTAACAAAGTCTTACTGTGACATTAGGCCATAAAGGGTTAAACAGAGGTGCCAACCTCCTACAATACGATGATCCATGGTATATAACAACAAATATGTGATAAGCGATATCGAGAGAAAAAGTGACTTGTTCGGGGTAAAAAATTATTAAGTTTAAAAACATCTCTCATAATTATTATGTTGAAGCATTGTATAACTTATCAGTCCTTAGTGCTATACGTAAACTATCATTTTTAGCTAGAAAAGTGTAGAAATAAGGTAATCAGTAGCTTATTTTGTTCGATATCGCATTATTTTTACCGGTTGATCATAGTTATCTGTACCGGTCGAAATCTCTTCTTTCACGTTTCATCCCCTTGGCAGGGCTGGTCTGTTGGTACGTGAGGCTATGGCTATCGGGTCCCCCGGCGGTATTATGCACCCTATTCTATTTCCTCGTTTGAATACAAATGGCAACTATACATCCCATGGGCTCTAAGACGGGAAATGGGCCCCGAGTTTGCTTTCCGTCCCGACCGCTTCGAGAAAGTTTACAGTTTTCCCTTATCCGCGGGCGCTCATGCAGATGCCGTTTTGGACCCGAAACGGCCCTCGGAACCGCATGTTCCACATGGCCACACCCTTTTACAACTTTGTTTTATCCGCTCGGAGTAAAATTGAAAGATTTCCAAGCTCTTTTACTGGAGGGTGCTGTTTTGAAACTCGCCTTTGATTCACTCCGAATTGATTGGGATCCGTTTTTCAAACGGTTTCGGGGCTGACAAACGGCGGCCGATTTCGTCCTTTGCTCCTTTGTCGTTCTCAATCGTAAAAATGACAATAGACTTGTCTGCGAGGAGACTTTTTCTGATGGCTTTTATCTCACGAAAATAAAATATTTTTGGGAAAATTCTCTGACAAAATCAGCAATTTCAGTTTTGTTTAGGTTTCATTGCTGCAGGGACTTGGCAAAATTTAATTAAATTTGAGGACCACTCAAAATTTTTCCCTACTCCTTGAGAAATCCTGGTCAACTCTATCAGCCCAGGAGTGGGACTGATAAAGAGAATCCTGTTGATTGAAAATGCTCGAATTAAAATAATTACTCTGTCCGGCTGATTAAAGTTAACGTACCAAGGAATTAGCGCAATTAATTATTAATGGGCCATATTTATCGCCTCTTGCATAATTAATTTAATTAACAGCAAGAATTTGAATTAGTTAAATATTTATTGACAAATTTAAATATTAATTGGATCGAAGTTTATTAATTAAAATTAAGGAAGGATCAAAGATTAAAAATTCTCTGTTGAATGAATCAATCGTTCGAGTAAATCATCTTAGTCATACTTCAAGTTACCAGAGTTCTAATATATTTTTATAGATTTTCCAAAGATCACTGGTGCAATATAAATACATTTCTAAACATAATATCAATAATCCATATTTGTTTAGTGTTCATAATTGACCATAATAATTATTCCAATTAATTGTTCTTTTCATCTAAGGTTTTTGGTTGGGATGAAAAATTAGTGTTACGAGCGGGATTCGAACCCAAGACCTTCGGCTCAATACGCCTCTGCCATATCTTCTTGAACTATCGTGACTTCGATCCCCTCGGTCACCTCGTGACACTAATTTTTCATCTCAACCAAAAACCTTTGATGAAAAGACTAATTAATTGGAATGATTAGTGTGGTAAATTATGGATTAATTTAGTAATTAAAAGAACTTCACTAATAGTCCCCATGGCCACTTGATAAATCGATCAGAATCGATCCTGATTACACGACATTTGAAAATATGGCAAAAAGAGGGAAAATTCAAAAAGGTGGGGTTGAGATAGAAAGTGGGTGTCCGAGGTGATTGAAGTCATGATAGTTAATGTGGTTAGAGCAGACGAAGATCTTGGGTTCGAATCCCACTCGTGACACTAATTTTTCGTTTAACCAAAAACATTAGATAAAAAGAATAATTAATTGAAATAAATAATATCATTATTAAACCTGACATTGTTAATATTGTTCACTTCTTACGAAATCCCGTTATTAACAACATTTTGATAGAGTCTGGCTCCCAGTTATCTATAAAATCCTACGATGCCTACCCACCCTCATTACCTTACCATGGAATCCTGTTCTACTACTTCTCCAGACTTAAGGGCAACGAATTCTTAAACATCTCACCAAAATAAGTTGGCATTAGGGAGCGTTCTTGATCCTATCCTGTAAACCATTTATACTGCTGACTTATTTCTACATCTATTACCACCGCAGATGATACAGATGGTGTTGTCTTCTAACCGAATTCTATCCGAGCAATCTCCAACTCTAAGAACACCTTGAGTACATCTACATAGAAAAATCATGCCCTTCACCTTCACCCGACCTAATTCCACTTGAATCACTTAGCACTAATATCTAGACTAAACGCTGTCATGTAATTCTCACAAACAATTTATAGGCAAAAACATAAGAATTAAATAACTACGAAGATATTTAGATCCGAAAACTGTTTTTACAGTCAAAACTCGGTCATACTTCTAATCAGAAGCATCTTTTCAAAGCAGGTTACTACTTGACCTCAGTATCCACAACGACGACCATATTGTCGATTGACAGATCCGTTCTCGTTTCCATAAGTCCCACGCTAATATCTTATTCCATCCCACCACTTCGCACATAGAATAACCCCTTGAGTTTATCAAATTGGAAAACCTGGAGGACATGATTGAATGAGGAAAATGTACCTAGTGTTCTCATAATTCTACGACCCAGTGTACAAGAGTTGGAATGGCCAAAATCTTACCTATGGATATTCCCAACTTAGGTACTTGCCATGTTAACTGCATGGAGTACTAGGTGTTATTTATGATTTATGCCCCTAGTTCATAGCGCTTATGTTAAAAAGATCATTTTGTATGTTATAATGAACACGGTACAATAAAGATGTTTAAAATTATTTTGCTAGGATAGAGATTTTCTTTTTTATTTGTAAATAATAATGTTATCGAGTTCGACTCACTGCAATCTTTTTTTTTGTTCGTTCAAAATCTTTCCGTTATTTACTGAAAGTTTGAATAGGCTCGTCTCGCGATCCCCTTTCCGCGCTGTATACATGAAATATACATCTGAGAAACCTGGAAACTTTTCACTCCGAACCCGCGGAATTAAAGGGAGGCGCGCAGGGGGCAATCTTGTTGTTTTCACCCCCTTGATGACAGTCCCATCGCCGACCCGGACGATGACAAATAGCTCCGTGAAACTCGTCGTATTAAGCTAAGTCGACGGCTCGGCTCGGTAAATACTAATAAGTAAAGTTCAGCCGTTAATCACCCTCGAGCATTTTTACAGCACTTTTCTTTTCGAAAATACTTTGATTTTTTAAATTTGTCTATTGGTTTGTCCTATAAGCCAGATTCCATCCATTGGAGTGGATACGAATTGATCAAATATACCTAAGGAAAAAGTAAATAGACCGTTTAATTAAATCGTGAACAATTAACCTTATACAGTAAAAATTATTTCACTAAAAACTAGACTTTTCATTGCAGGTCAAATACAAACCCCGCTGTGTTTTGGTTATGGAAAAACGAAAAGAAAAACCAATTAACGTTTGTTGATGAAATAAAAGTCCACCCAGTCCTATGTCGAAAGGTTATTAATTTAACAAAATATGACTGGATGTTTTCTATATTTACTTGTATGTATTGTACATTTATGCGAACAAAACTAGAAACCATCTAATTTCAAAAGTAGTGATGCCAATTTACTATTATTATTGGCTGCTAATTGTTCTATAACGTAATTATCTGGAGTTGAACATATAAATTATACAGATTAAAGCGTCCGATAGTGGTGATTAATAATATATGGGCTAGGATTATCAATTTTCAGAACTAAATGGGGTCCGTCATCCCACGCTTTTGCTTTCTTAACCCTGACATTTTTAAGCGAATTACAAACTCCAAACGCAGTGGGTAATAATATTTCTCTTTCTTTTGACAAGTCGAACCCTTATGAAAAGTTTAGCTACAGAAGTTTTACCTTGCATTAACAAAAGACAATTTTACCTCATAATTTCTCGATTAGTTCGCATATTATTTTATTGAACTGAAAAAAAAAAATATTTACGGAAGTAAACTTTTAATTGCCTTAGGGTTTATGTAATGCTTATGGCTTTGACGTTCCGCCGTCGAATTATAATTGTATTGATAGAACACATGTAGGAAAACAGGACGAGGATAATCCAAAGTTGTCGGTTGATGGGTTGTGGCTCGGAGGGGGCCCCTGCTAATGCTATGCATGGCCTGGGACCGCAAAGCTTAATAAGCCTGCTTTATAGAGGAACCCCTCTCTATAAATAAGTGCTGCGCACAATGTGTTTTGTGATTCGCTCCATGTTAATTACTTGAGACGGGGGCGTGCTACTTTTCTCAAAAGGGGTTTGGGGAATGTTGGAAAACGGAAATATACATGCTCCACAAACAGCTAAATTCGAATATTGGATTTTTCTGGAGACGGAATTATCAATTTTTCTTAGGTGGAAGGTAGAAGAGTCATAAACTGATAGCATTTAGTAACAGCTCCACTTGATGCACCAGTCTTGGATAAGTTCAAAGTGTTTTTGGATGTTGGAGGTTACCTGCAGAAGATGATGGAATCGAGATGTATAGGAACATTGTACATGGCAAACAAAATAGGCCTGAAAATGCTCCCTTTTGGGACGCCGGGTTTTGTGGTTGGTGATTGACTTATTCCAAGTGCGCTTTGATGTATAGTGAAAGTTTTTTTTTCCCCCAGTCATTACGTCTTGTCCTCTCGTCTTGCCCTGTTAACGTCAAATTAATTAACTAACAAATTAATTCAAGTCCCAGATTTATATAGTTAATGGGACCTTACTGTTATTGTTAGTGGACTCTACTTCCAAACTAAAGTATCCTCTTTCTCTCACACACTCACACTTGATGCACCAGTCTTGGATAGGTTCAAAGTGTTCTTGGATCCGTTATCGAGATGTACAGGATCGATGTACATGGTAAACAAAATAGGTCTGAAAATGCTCCCTTTTGGAATGCCGGCTTTTGTTGATCTAATACACGAGTACTGAATGATAGTCGGTAGCTCTTTGTGGATGGACAATCAACTGTTTTTTAAATGTTTTTAAATGTAAATATACATTGTGCGCATTTTACCTTATACAGTCTTCTCCATTTTATGTCTTATTTTTGATATAGGATACTGTTATTGGATGTCACTTGGGTAGGATTCGGATAGGAAGATAAATAGTGATGATGTTGTTGGGATGTATAGGAATGTCAGCAATACAAATGGTATACAGGGCTAAGAATGCATCCTTGTGGGACGCCAGCCCATTTTTGTGAGACATTTGATCAATTCTCCTCACTGTTAAGAAGGTTCAAGAAGAAGGTAATGAACTGCGTGTGAGTAGGAAATTAAGAATCGTTAAAGTACGCGCAGTCATGATACTTGTAGTATCATGCACACTTTTAAGGTTTCAGTCCTGCAACTCAACCAGTTTTTCTTTAATACCGAATTATGAAATGAAATATGAAATCCGAATATGAAAAATTGTGTGGTGTTTAGTGATCACTCTCAACACGACACACAAGAATGACCCAATCACGAAGAAAACAAACGCTTTGAGCCCTGACGATGAATTCAATATAGATCGAAACGTTGGCACGACAAAAAAAAATTTTTCTAAAAACTACGTCACACCAGACCGCATCTCACGATCTCTGAATAAAGGTTATATGTAATTTAAACAGTGCAGGGAATAAAATTTCATAACCTTGAATTAACTTGTTGACGACGAACCTGTGGTGGCTTTACACCATCGATCGGACGGCCTCAACTTCCTGCAAGGATTAGATGAAGTGTTGCACTGACGATGACTGTATTGGAATGAAGGATAGTTTAGATCGGAGTCCTTGGTAATAGGCCTAGGCTAGGTTAGGGACGGGTATGTTTGATCAGAGTGGTATGGTTCGTGATATAGAACATAAACTGTGTTTAATTTGACTGAGACATTCATTTGACGACCATTATAGCCAAAATGGGGGCTTTTTGTGCTATTGTTGATTTGGCATCTTTTGTATCATAAGATTTAACTCGATTTTTTCATCATCCGAGTTCTATGATATGAATATTATTTTGAAGATTGCGGTTAACCAACCGTGGCAGATCTTATGTGCAAATGGCAACGTTCGCTTTGCTGGTTCTGCTTCGCTGGGAGACGCCAGATAAAAATGGAATGTCTAAACGAGGAAGATATTTCTTGGGGTGATTGGAAGTAATGTATTTTGAGGCAGAAGGATAAGTGTAAAATATGACAGGAAGAGTCAATCAGTTTTCCACCACACGTGAGGTCTAATTATACTGAAAGGCAAACTGATGACTAATAAATCACGTGAAATTCTTGATAGGAAGGAATTTTTCCTAAATTAGCTGAATATAACAAACAATTAGGTAACAAACAATAATGACGATGTATATAGATACAATCAAAGCAAGGGTGAAGTAACTATCATTTGCACTCACTAGGGCTGTCAGTTTCACTGGACAGCTCTCGAGCCAAATCATCTTTAGTCGGCGCAGGTTTGAGGGACCTCGTCGGGATGATAGTAATTAACATGTTATAATTAATGTAGAATGAAAAATTATAGTAATGTGCTTACATCATCCATGCGAAGCATCCTATGACACCGTTGTATAGTCGGCGTAGAAATGTCTAAAGGTTTTGGAAAGCACGCGAGTAGCTAATCCCCAATGGGAATTAACAATTCTAAGCTAATGACTGGGACGAGGCCACCCTCGCTACATATATGTATGTTGTTGTAGGGAGATAACGACTTGACGTTCCCAGGCACCGTATTCACAACACCTGAGTGAACACGAATTCCCCTTTAATTCTAATGGCCGTTAATTTACCCTTGTTTGAAACGTCCAAACCTGGTTTTGAACATTTCCTAATTACATCTGATTGTGTTTCCGTCTTAATTGTAAGGACAAGGCAGTCAAATTTTGATTAGACATAAATAATACAATTTTTATGTCTAACCGACAATTGTCTGTATTCTTCCTTTATAGACTGTTGAGACTATAGGATTAAAAAAAAATGTTTCCGGGGTCATATAGTCAGTCCTCATTTCTAAGAACGGATGTCTGATTTTATTAGTTATGATTGTGTGCCTGAATTCCCATCCATTTTGATCGTTTTTGGAGCCTAAATAAGCTTTTCCTAGCTTCTCCTTGTATGAATGTTTCCAGTGGAGGTGGTTGTTCTCATTACCCTGTGATACATCTCTCCTATCCTTTTTCCATTTATGTTAACGACATGTCCGACTCGATCCAGTCCTGTTACTACCACCTATACGCCGATGACTCCCAAATATCTTTCCACCCTTTCGATCTTCACTCGGCCATTCTCAAGATCCAAAATGGCCTTAATTCCATCAACGAATGGGCACATAAAAATTCCCCAGTCCTCAATCCGTCCAAATCCACCGGTCCAGGCAACTCCTCAATTCCCTCCCCCAGCATCCCACCTCTCATGTTAAATAACCATCCCATTCCCTTCTGTTCCTCGGTTAAAAACCTATAGTCTTTGACCAAAATCTTTCCTGACTTCCTCATAGTTCCCATTTCTCGCCATTGTATTGCCTCCCTCAGCGCCTGCTTCGTCGCTTCTCTTTCTTTGTTCTCTTACCTTTCTTCACCCGCAAACTCCTTCCATCTTCCCTTATCTTCTAATTCATCTTACCTTCTTCGATCACAGCTGTGTGGCATATGGTGGTCTCTCGGAGCAGGGGTACGCTCGATTGAAGCGTATTATGAATTGTTGCACTTGAAGATTCGTGTTCGGCACGCCACGGGGGTATTTTATTTCCAACTTTCCTGGCTCTCCCCCTCCTTCCGTGCACAGTATTTCCTAGGTTGCTTTCTTTTCCAGTCCATCCACACTCCTCCTTACATCACCCAATCCCTCCAGTTCAACTCCTCACATCACACTCGTAACACCCGCTCATCCCCAATTGACCTTATCCTTCCGCAGCTTAACCCATACATTCGAAAGATCCTATCTGATCCGAGCTCCTAAACTCTGGAACTCCCTTCCCTTTCAATTCGTCACGCGCCTCGTTTTTCCCTCTTTAAAACCCACCTGTATAATCACTTCCTCTCTCTCCAAACAGAGACTTTACGTTAATATTTGATATTTTTGTTTAATATTCTTATTACTTGTATACGTTATGCCAAGATTTTTTATATCATTTTATTTTTAATTTCATAGAAGGAACTTCCTTTATTTATTTCATGTATATTATTCTTAGGAGACACATAGTCCCAGAAGGAAGTTATTATTATTATTATTATTATTATTCTGCATAGGTTCGTTAATCTTTCTATGCTAGGTTATTTTGCGTCTTATGCGGCCTTGTTTACCCAGTGGGCCATTTTTGGTTTTAGTCCCAAAGATTTGCCTAGGGTTCTCCTTGAGGTCATTAGGGATATTTTACCTTTTGTTATGATATTCTGCAGGGTTCCAGATTAACTTTTTATCCTTATGCCTAAGTATTTATCCTCAATTTTTAACTGCAGCATTTGATTATAGAGGCATAGGCCTTGAATATCTGTTTCCTTTCTTGCTGAAAGCATTTAGAGTTGTTTTTGAGGGGTTTGCTTTACCGTGCTCGTTGTGAATACTATTGTCCTACCATGTTTAGTGCTCTTTGGGTGAGTTTTTTTTTAATGTTGGGTCGAAATTTCCCCTGACCATCTGCAGAAAGTGTTGCGAGTGTGTCCTCCAGTTCTTGTTTTATCGGAGTTGTAGAGGGTTCGGAGACTTCTTCAATTTCTATAAGTTGGTTTTTGGGGTCTCCTTTGCAGGTTCCCTTGGTGTTTTTGTTTTCTATGATTTATCCATCTAACATCTAAAGGCCCGTCTCTCCAAGGTGATACCAAGTGACCTTGTTGAGGCTCTGTTATTGCTAGTTATCACTGTACAAACCATCCATCGGCACGGGTCTCGTTAAATCTTATTTTGGGGCTGGATTGTGAGATTAGGATTGGGATTGGGATATGAAGAGAGGTAAGGTGTGAGGTTTAAGGTTTCCAAGGTGGCTGGTCCAGCTTCTATTCCTCCGTCCGCCTCTTTCCTCTGTTTCATTAACAAGGTACACCCGCAAAAGCTTCGTGAAGTTGGAAAGTCTGATTTGAGTATTAGCGGCTATTAAAGACGCATAACACCCTTTCGTACTCCTTGTAACCTGGAGAAATAAAATATATATTTACAATATGTACATGCTACAAATAAATTATTATTTTAAAAAAAGTTAGATAACATGTTTTTTCTAAACCTCAAGTAGATAGACATACCTGATATAAACTATATATCTGGACATAATGTTTTTTTGCTTCATTTTCGTTCTTCGAGATTAAAAGATTTTTTTCCACCTTCGTTAATCAGCAACTGTCCTACCATGCAAGATCACAAAGGAACTTTTCGTTGCATTAGAGGCCAAAAAACGACGACAAAACTGTGCTGACATCAAGCAAATACACAACCTGTTAGCTGAAAGCCAGTAACCGAATTACTGACCTCATGGACTTCTCAATTAAGGGGATGTACAAACTTCCTAATAAATACGGGCCTCGAGGGAATCAACCGCACTATAATCACTTTAACGGATATAGTTAATCCACGTCGTCAAACAACGTTTCAAACAACTTTGTAAAATATATCGGAAAACAATTGCGTATAACAGAAAAGTCTGGCTCTTTCCATTTTAACGTAAAGTTCTCCCTAAGACTCCATTTTTCTTAATAAGTAATATAATTGCGTTACCAATTCTATTAAACATTAGGCATTTATGCAAACGATGATCAATTTTATATATATATATATATATAAAGTCATATATATATATATGAACCTAGAGTGACGTGTTGAGAGTAAAATATATTTATTAGCGAGAATGGAATTGGTTCAACTCCGCCTCGAAAAATATAGAGTACTCTGGGGAGTGAATGTGATCAAACTTCTATATTTGTATCAGAGTGTTGTGTCTATGTTAATTTATGGGAATAAACGTAATTAATTAGCGTGAAAGGAAGAGGTTGTTTAACCCCGCCCAACAAATTGGAGTGCTCTGAAGTGAGTGGGTGAGGTCTTGAAAGTAAAAGTTATTTATTAGCGAGAATGGAGTTGGTTCAACTCCTCACCGAGAAATATAGAGTACTCTGGGGAGTGAATGTGACCAGACTTCTATATTTATATGAGGTGGTTTGTCCTTGTTAATTTATTGGAATAAATGTAATTTGTTAGCGTGAAAAGAAGAGGTTGAGAGATAGTAAGAAAAAGAAGAGAGACTTGAGAAATATGGAGTACTCTGGGGAATGAATGTGACAGATATCGACGTATCGTACATATAAAATCAAAGAACGACCACAAAAAGGTGGACAACACGCAGACGGTCGGTGATGATCTCAGCTGTTTTTCGGCCCATAAACCTCCAACATAATATGTATTATCATAAATTTAGTTTTGTTAAAATTTATTTTTAACCCATAATCTAGAAGTTTTATTCACACCGTCAAGCATATCCTTCAATTCTACCATTGAAGATGCTATTATGAAGGCATCATCGGCATATTGCATGTTGTTTATGTTTCGACTATTTCTGTTTATGCCTCTGAGGTTTCTGAGATAGCTTTGGCAAAGCTTCAGCATACATAATGAATAGGTGATAAAATACATCCCTAGCGTATTCCTCGCTTGATCTTAACTTCCTAAGAAATTTGTCCGTCCGCACTTATAAAATACCTTTCTGACTGTAATGTACGTTTTTTATGATACGGATATTAGCAATGTCTAGGCCTTTACACATTAAAATATCCTTGAGTTTATCGTTTCTTACTTTATCGAATGCCTTCTCGATATCATGGGTGTACATTCGTATCTAGACTTCGTTGCACTAATGTATATGCTTAATCTCATGAGCAGAACACACATGGCCTTAAGGAAGGGTAAAAGTATTTGATTTTTCTGATTTTTGTTTCACTAGACCATGTTTTTTACTTTTATTCCCAAGTGATGCACATTTGTGTAGGTTTTTTTTATGTAGGAATTTGTGAACCCCCTTTAATTTGTGAACGAATAACCTTGTAGCCGAGAGATTCGATAAAAATAACCCTCGGTTTATCGCAAGATCGAGAAATGGCCCGTAGCGGATTAGGGAGATAAACCGTTCGCCCACTCATCAAATCCGCGCACTTAACCGATATCGCATTTACGACTCCTCCCTCCCCCGTTCGCTCTCGTAATAAAGCACCGTAGGGACGAGAAAATTTCGTTCCATTATAACAATAAAGAGCGTGTATCTTTTCGGATGACCATTATGACCAATCATTGCCCGAAGATACACGAGATGGGGGCGGTAATAAAAAAATGAACCGATCTCTTCCACTTTTGGCACGGGACCCAATCGGAATTGATCTCTCCACCGCGGGGGTGGAATATTTAACCGGTTGAATTTAGTTTAAAAAGGCAATAAAATGCAAAAACCTCGAAGAGTTTTATGAGAAAGGAAGCATCCCCTTTTCCTCCTAGTAATAAACATTATTGCCAATATGCTAACATTCCGTAAATGTATTCATTCGTCACAAGCTATTCTAGCTAATCTGAGACAAACCAATCCATCTAATAATTAATTATACACGAATTCCAATGGCTACTATTCATCTTTTTCTTCCGAATAGAAGACCTAGTACATTGGGGACGTATAAAAATGACGATGGATGATAAAACACAACTTGGTCTTCTGCACATGCGATAGACAACATGTAGCCAAGTGTGCACGAAGTTGCACCAAATATTTCGTTTAGTTTTCTGATAAATTATCTCTTGAATTTTTTAATAACTTCACACCTCTGATAGCGCGATTGATAGGTTGCTTAATAAGCCCGACTTAATTGTCAATCTCCATAAAGAGATTGTACCCCATGTATCAATTTTTGAAAGGACGGTTTTATACATATAGATTTTTTATTGTTATTACTTTTATTATTGTCTATATAAAAGTTTGGTTATAGATTATTTTATATTCGACAAATACTGTTTCGTGGAAAGGTATTTATAAGAGTGAATGCATAATACCGTAGCATATATGGCGGAATATTGTGCATCTCCATCGACCCTAAATTAGACTAATGTATGTGTAGTTAATTAAATAAAGGGCGATCGAGGGATTTCGAGTCGACTTAATAAGGGAATAGGGACCCATGTTACTGCCGGTCATATCTGGTATATAGTAAACTTCAATTGCCGACCATATATGGTACCCAGATGGCTTCAAAATCGAGCATGACTCAGGAGCTGGGATTTATGGATGTAAACCAAGAACAAGAATGGATATAAGCATTGGGTAATATGCCATTGTCTTTCAAGCGGAGGCTCTGGCTAGGTAACAGTGTGCTAAAGAGATGAAAAGGTTAGGTATCATTAACAAAAGTACAGCTATCTACTCAGACAGCCAAGCGGCACTGAGCACAATTATCGAACCGGTGGTAAAGTCGAGAGTCGTTTGGGATTGTTTTAGCGCTCTGTCAGACATTAAGAATAGCAACAATTTCCTTTGTCTGGGTACTAGGCCATAAATTGGCCAAGGAAAGTTCGATGCGGACACCTATTGACCCTGAACCCTTTTATGGCTTACCAAACTTCCAAAAACGTGTATTCGTCAGACAATGGATAAAAATAGGTCCTTCGTTCAATGGAAATGTAGCCCAGGACAGAGGCGTGCCAAAAGGTTCATCAAAGGACATCGCAGAAACAAACGGCAGAACTACTAAATCTAGGACGTGCTAAGACTAGAATAATAGTTGGACTGCTAACGGGATACTGCAGAGTCGGAAACAACAAATAAAAGAAACTGGGACAGGAAAAGCCAGGGCCTGAAGAATTCAGTTGGGAGCCCTTGAAAAAGCTTTGGGGTCTGGTTTGGACTCTAGATAAAAAAATGGTGATGCACAATATACCAATACTTGTCGCAGTGCACAGGTCGTAAAGAGGCTAGCTCCTATATAATCTAATTTAAACGTTCATCAAAGGGCTATCGCAGGAACAAACGGCAGACCTACTAAACGACGAGTTAGAACTGATAACTGGCTACTGCAGACTATGGAGGGATATTTGTTCTGCGTGCCGATATTGCCGGGAGAAAGAAGAGACAGCGGAACATATCATCTGACGGTGCCAAGGCTTATGTGGTTACCTGAAGGGGATTCGATGCTGCAATTAGGGGGAAAAATTTTCATTTACAAACACTGGATTGGTCCTTGGCAATGTTGGGACTGAGTCGGTCATCAAGGAAATTTGAGATCTCATGTAAAAACTTAAATATGTCAATCTGTAGACATATTGAAGGTTGTGTTGCCCTAATTCTGATGATGATCTTAAGTCTACCTTAAGTCCTTGGTCGAAGGCTTGGCAGTAGCAACTAAATTTGCTTTTTTCTTCAAGACCACACCTTGATCCAGAGTGTTCGTAAGTGAAAAAGTGGTCGATACTAATACTGAAATTTTTTTCACATAGCCGAAAAGGAGGAAAAAGAATCCCGCTCGTGACACTAACTCATCTCAACCAAGACCTTACAGAAAAAGAAGAATTAATTGAAATAAGTAATTTGGTCAATTAGACCACTAAACATAAATCGATCAATTTCCCAATGTTAATTTATCAACAATGGTTGGTTTTCTTTAATTTAAGTTGTAGTATGATATACTAATTTTGTTCAACTTGAAAACTGAAGGGAGAAATACTCTCTTTTATCTGAAATATTCTGCCTTGGCTGAGAGAAGAATCGTATAGAGAAATGGGTTTGATTTGTATTAGAAATAGTTTAGTCTTTACAGATTAATAGTTTTGTTACTCTCGTTTTACGATTGTTAGTACTACTTTACATGCACCGAAGTAATCGTGGCACAGAATCTACTTTTTCGCGGATATTTTATTCCTTACAGCTTGGTCTGGTGTGATTTCTGCAGCAAATGTTGCAAAGGGACCGGATTACAATATCCCGAGTTTTGTAACGATGCTCTTACACGGCGATGTCGCCCTTGTAAGGGTAGATCGTTTTGTTGGAAAATCGTCTAAAATAGCCGACACAAAAAACATTCCTTTTCATTTATATCAGCGGGGATGGTATATCCTCGAATGACTTTTCTCAACCGATTCCGTATGTTACCGGAAGTTGAATTTTCAGTGTAAATCGCCTTCTATATAAACGGGGCCTATAACCAGCTTTTAAGACGGTATTTGGGATGACTATTAAATTATCAATTTATTGTTCTTGTTACGTAAGGTCTTGGTTGAGTGTCATGACAGCTCGTGAAGTCACGATGGCTCAAGTGGTTAGAGCAGTGGAGTATTAAGACGAAGGTCGTGGGTTCGAATCCCGCTCGTGACACTAACTTTTTCATTTCAACCAAAACCTTACATAAAAAGATTAATTAAATGAAAGAAGTGATTTAGTCAATAGATCACTAAATATGATGGATTCCATATAATCATAAATTTTGAGTGAACGTAGGCACAATCCTAACTTAGATCTACTTGGTCACTCAGCCGAAGGTCGTGGGTTCGAATCCCGCTCTGACACTAACTTCTTCATCTCAACCTATACCTTACATAAAAAGAACAATTAATTTAAATAATTATTATATTAATAACTAAACATAAATGGATTAAATATATTTTCACCATTTCCCAAGTTTGATTTAATACATACTGGTAATTTTTTTAATTTGATCCCATACACGACTTCACCTAAATCTTATGTATGATTTTTTCGATATTATGCTTCATTTAAATAAAATATATAAGTGAACCACCATCAATTTATTATTCTTATAACTTATTAACTTCAACTTATTATTGGCTCTTATAGTATGTTGGACGGCTGTTGGCCAAATCACAGATCAAAACAATGATGGGCGGACCAAGATTGTTGCCAAATTGCAGATTCGTCTCCACGTAGACTGGAGGTATTTCTTTGAATATAGACTTTGTCTATCTAAGTATAACAGACCTTGGCAACTGGTTGGACTGAATTTTGAAACCATTCATTAAAAATTTAATTATGTCAATTTGTAGACATTTTTAAAATTATTTAGCCCATATTATGACCGTAGGTTGAAAGCGAGGCAGTTATTTTTTTTTTCTTTTCAGACCATATCGAGATCTAGATTATTCGCTTTGAAGTGTTGATATATTCCTGTGATTATGCGTTCCTGCGGCTTTTATCATCAGTTTTCAGTGGGATATTTTATCCATTTTTTGTTTGTGGTTCTGCAAATACTTTTTTTGGTGGAGTACCAACAGTAAAGTCATTTCAGCTAACTATTATGACAGATCGATGGGTACTCTATTCTCCATCGGTCTTATACATACATAAATCACACACTCAAAAATTTAATTATTTACATATTTATTGCAAATAAATATATACANTATATAAATCATTTATGACTAAATAACACATACACTTACACCAGTACATATATTATTTATATGAGAGGAAAAAACATCCCAGTTTTTCCCCAGTCCAACATTCGACTCACCCGGCCGAGTACCATATTTATATCAGGGCTCACGCCTACTTGCTCTCTGTAAGGGGCCAAGGGATGGCACTTTTCGATCACATGTGACACACGGAGCAACCTTTTTCTACAAACAGGATATCTGCGCAGCTGGCACAAAAGCAGGTGTTCGTGTGTCAGACGGGTATGGCCGATCCTCAATTGGGTTAACACGATCCTTAGAGGACTTTGTTATAGCTAATTTTGTAGCGTGAATTAATTTTTACTCTTTTGACTGGGTATATATTAGAAGGCTACGCAATATCGTCTTTTCTAGCTTGGTTGTTTCCGATCATTTTGGTCCGTCTACCCTCGCTGTTTTTTTCCTATAAGAGGAACTTGACTTTTCGTTATCGTCAGTGGTTTGTTTGGTGCTATCTTCGCTGTTTTGTTCGGTTAGTACCTTCCTCAAGGTTTAGTGGAAAATATCCTCTTCATCAGGACTTTCAAACGTAAAGACTTACACAGTTAAAAACTATAAATATTGTCTTCAATAATAAAAATTATGCTTTCAACAAATTCATGCTTTCAAATGGACTTTTAGTATGGAAAATATTTTTTTCCCCCAAGAACTGTTTTTCCGTTGGATACAGTCGGTTTATTTTTCCACTCTCGGATTGAACGACATCGTTATCAATACTTCGTCATGGGTAGGCTAACAAAGCTTGAACTACACCCTTGTTAAAGTTGCTTTAAGTCCGAAGACGGAGAAAGGATGAGTAATAAGGGCTTGCATTTTCTCTCAGGAGCAGTCAGCAAACTTGATTCTCCTCCGTATCTCCCCATCCAGGGCGATCTTCTTCCGAAGTTGAACTGTTTAATTTTTTGTTTTGTTTGTTTCAGGTAAGTACCTGCGCTGAACTTTGAACGAAGATCTTTAGTAAGTACGTAAGTACTGGATCCTTTTGTGACTGTATAAAAATTTACTTAGGAACAGTTGAAAATTCAAAAATAGGAGAAATGTGTTTTATTTCGATTTAAACTTAGAAGAATTTTTGTGTAAATAAAAAATTAACGTACGTCCAATTGTTAAGTTGAAAATTAAGATAAGGCAGAAGAAACCATCAAACTTCAGATTTTTGCCCCCCAGGCGGAAATCGTTTCCCTAAAACAATAAATGGATGCTAATCCATTAAAGTTTTTCCCAAATGAGAAAATTAATTGATTTTTTTCCCTACCCTCCAGAATCTCAAGTGCGATTCCTAATTTCCATCCAATCTGTATTCAATAATACGACATTGTTCAAACATTTATTCCCCCGGCCGTAGTCTGGCGACATCTGGTCTCGGTCCGAGTAGAACTCTCTATCCTAGGGGAAATTAAATTTTTGACAATCGGCCCTCTCAGTTCCTCGGATTGTGATTCGTCTTGCTTTAAAATTGGACTTTTTTCGCCTTGAGTTGTATGTCCTCTTCGTACCTTCTGTTCTAAGGTGCATACGGCCCCTGCCCCCATGGCCACGAGGTGAGTAACTTAAACTATCCCCCTGAAAAAATCAAACTAAATAGGTTTCCGTGTAGAAAGTTAAATAAATTATATAGTAAGCAATGGTCAGAGGTTTTTGATTTTTTAACGAGGGTTCGTAACAGCAGAGTTCATATCAACCCTCTGGGTGTCAGTGTGATCCAAGGGCTCTGTTGCTCTTTCTATTACCTAAAAATGGGTTTATAGTTGAATATTTGATTTGTATGTACTTTTTCAGTTGTCAGTGGCCGGTGTAGCACTCCCTTAAAATTTTACCCTGTTTTGTTGTACCAATGTACTTGTCAATTTTGACGAAAGTTAATCTTGAGTTTACTGTGTTTGGTACCTCTCAAGTTCCTCCACTTTTCTTTTTGCTGAACACCATTTCTATGCCATGCTGAGTGCATTTAGAACAAAAACTCAACCCTATCGTCAATGTTTTTGAAAAATTGGTATGTGTCGGGATCCAGGGAGCTGGATTCGAACCAGGTACCTTTACCTCACAGTCTTGAGCGCTGTGTCAACGCCTTAAACCGTTGCAGCGACCGATGCCCCTAATCTTATCTCCGTTTTATATTTTTAGACTATTTTTACCGATTTATATTTTAAGGATTTTGTTCTAAGAAGTCTTTATCTCAGCTCGCACAGAATCGGGCAAAATGCTAGGACGTGAAATATGTCTTCAGCTATTAAATTGCACGGAAAACTTATGAAAACCGCTGTCAGTTCAAGAATAAAAGTTCTCCTCTAGTTTTAAATATAAGAGATTTATTATTTAACTTCATGCCACTGTAGAATTTATGTGTACTTTTGCTAATTTAAGTTAAAGAGTTAGAATCCTAGTTTCCTACGATGTCTGCTCAGCTTTTTTCAAAACAATGATCACTATTTATAGATTCGCATGGATTTTTAGATGGCAAAATCAACGACGATTCATCATTACAATTCGAACTATTAGAGAAAACTCGACCTACAAACAAATCATTTCAGCCTTGAGAACGTATAAAATTATGATGATATTACGTTAGAGAGTAATTGTAGTTGTACTTTGCTGTACAACCGAATCTCTTCAAGCGTGACGGACGTGGACCGTATCCGCATTCGATTTCGAAGAGAGGGCTAAAGTGACACTCAAACAGTCTGTCAGGCCACTTGAAAATAAACTCTCAGAGATATCACATTCTCGTCGTAGGATCTCATCTTTCTATGCCGCGACGCCTTGTCACACTTTCCGCCCTGTATGATGAATAGTGGGAGAGCCCTCCGGGCGAGAGAAAAATATATATCATAGCGAGAAGGACGGGGACTTTTCCCCTCTTTTTAAAATAAGCCTGGTGTTTTAACAATTTCCTCAAGCTAAAAAGAAGCTTTATGAATCTTAATTATGAAAAATGTCTAATAAGTTAAAAACTTTGCATTTTTGTAATTATTATCTGCACAAGATTAAACCAAGATATAGTTGTTATAAAGCTCGTTGTATTAAACCCCTGAACCATTTGGAAACACAGCAAACTGTCAACACCACCGAAGATAGGAGATATAAATAATAAAAGAAGGAAAGGGAGTTAAATGTTTCGGCACCAACGGTAGTGTAACTTCCCGTTTGAATAGAGGATAATGGAGATGACGCAGGAAGAACTAAAGAAATGATGAAATTATGACTCACTGAGTAATAAGATCTCCGAGTGAAGCACGTGGCGAGCTGCTCTGTCTGGCCAGAAGATCTGTAGGCGATATGATGTGATGTTGGGCGATGGCTAGGCCAGTGCACCGGCCTGATTCACGTAGCAACGATGAAGGTGGATGAAGAAATCCAGTGATGTAGTGAAAGGAAGTTTCTCGGAGACGATGATGATACTTGGTATAAGGATGATTAGGAGCGAGGGATGAATATAAAGGAGCGAAGGAGGAATGATCTAGAGGGAATGAACGGAGATGAGGATGTTAAGGGAAAATGGTGACGATAAGTTTGGGACCATGCATCGGGAGATGGGATGCACGCGGAGTTGAGGATCGTATGGCGATTTGATGGGGGATCGGTGGCGATGAAACTGTAAGAAACGGCGATGAAAAGGATTACTATTGTGTGATTACGCAGTTAATTACTATTGTGCAGCACTGAGGGGAGTTGACAGGGCGATAGGAGACGTGCTCGCTCCGAGAGCTGGCGGAGAAGAGAACCATAAGGCATAAAGGCTGGAAGGGACGGGTTTTTGAGAAAAAAAGTAGGGAAGCGTGTTGTGATTGGTGATATTTTGAGAAGACAGGAGTTGTTGACAGAGGGGTACAGTGTACGTCACAAATCGAGCGCTTCACTGACGGCGATATTTAATTCGGGTCACCTCCTAGTGCAACCTCCTGTATATCCCAAGGATCTCAGTTTGAACCACTACTGTTTTTCTTGGCTGGATTGGTCTGTCGGACACATTTTGGCTTATCGCTTTCTTTTTAGTCCGTTCACCTTCGGTAGTGGATCACGATGTAAGGGGGGGGGGGTGAATCACAGACCCAACAGGTTATGAAGAAACGCAGAAATGCGTTTGTTAGACCAACCAGCAAGGTAATGACCATAGCTATTTGAAAATAGTTTGAAAAGGAAAAATCTAACAGTTTGGTTTTGATGGCAGTCTTTTGCTTTAGGTCTCATCTCTTTAATACAAATTGATGAGGTAAAGTGTAGAGTTAGTTACTCTCAAAACGAACCGCCATCTTGGCGTCATCCTCAGTGAATGTATATTCATTATTTATTATCGTTGATGTACGTAATTTTAAATTGTAATAAAATAAATAGTTTATATTCCTTTATTGTTGATGGGGTGTACAACAAAGACACAATGCCAATAAATGTAATCTCTAGTTCATAACTATTTACAGAAGAGCATGAAGAGCTAGCTCGAACAATTCTATTTAATAATAATTTATAAATGACATTTAACATTACAGCGATTGGTGGGAGACTATTCAGGGCATGCGATTTATTTTTTATAAACAAATAGAGGATCGGTATTGACACCCAGGCTGTGGGATGAAGTCGGAGGGTCGGTGGGTCGAAGTTATTCTAAATCCCACCCTATGATGGATTGATGGGAGTGCGGGAATGCGTCTCCTAACCGAGTTAAGTTGGCAACCGTGAAATTATAAAAGGGGGAATATAAAAGCCGTATATTACGTCCGTGGGTCGCGTCGCTTTCGCCATGGTTCAAATATGAAAGAGTGCCCAGATTTCAAAGTGGATCAGATTGTTTATCAAATGACGATGAAGAACGATTTCATCCTGGAAGGAATTGGCTGGAAACGTTCAATATTTCCTGTTGCACTGCTCGGCCTTCGAGCTCGTTTATATTTGGACAATAATCACGGTAGAAGTGCTTTGTTTCGAATGATTGCCGCTGTTGAGTCTCCCTGGCTTTTAAATCAGCCCCGTCTTGCATAACTGATGGCCTTTCCGCACTCGACAAACCCACGGGCATTCTACCTTTCGTCGGTGCCGTGTTTACCATGCAAATGGTGAACAGCGGGTTCAGATTTCTCTCAATGCATGTATACCTTTTTCATGTTTGATTTCCGATGTAAAGAAAAATCCATTGTATTACAAATAGAGTATTTTCAAAAGAAATAATGCTAACATAACATAACATTTTTAAAATACAGCATATACGACGAAATATGGTAGATGCTCCTCTTAATATTCACTTAATAATTAAAACACCCCACATCTCAACACTGATATCATACGATATGCTTACAAGCATGCTTTCAAAATCTTACGAAAAACGAGGCATCACATTCGAAGATTGGGTGCCAGTTTCTTCCTCACTGCATAACCTAAAATTGGGTTTATCATTGATAATAGCTATTGGCTACCCATCTCTCCTGAGTTTACCCCTGTTTAGCTGTAGCGTATGCTTTCACCTAATACTGGAACATTTTGGCTTATTGCACTTTTCCTCGTTACTTAGGTTAAGTTCGATTCGATCCCTCTTTGTAAAACATAGAAGGTTATTAATTCATTTCCCCGAGGCTTCTTTACACCCAAGGTTATGTCTCTATTGAATCATTGCTTCATTTTCAAAGATGGGTGTAGTTCCTTCCTCATGCATAACCGAACAATAGGTGTATCGTTGAATGTTAGTGTTTTGTCTGGTACCACTGGCCACTGAGACCTTTCATTCTCTTAAGATTTTACCTTTTTTAGCTGTAGCAATGTGCTTGTCAGTTTTGGCGATGGTTTATCATGAGTTTAGTATGTTCAGTGCACTTTGGGTGACCTAAGCCTAAGACACAAATCCAATAATATTTATTAAGGCATACTTACAACGCTTGGGTTGATGATGATGAAGATGATGATGATAAGATACTCGGAAGCTGGGTTTATTTCACTGAATACTGCATCCTTTTGGATTATTGTACTTTTACTAGTTACTTAGGTTAAGTTCGATTCGAATCTTCTTTTCAAAAATAGAAGGTTATTAATTATTTCCACCCGGACTTCGTACCCAAGGTTATGACTATGTAGTTCCTTCCTCATGCTTAACCCAACAATAGGAGTATCGTTGAATGTTAATGTTTTCTCAGATGCCACTGACCACTGAGACCTTTCACTCTCTTAAGCTTTTACCCTGTTTAGCTGTAGCAATGGCGAAGGTTAATCATTAGTTTAGTGCATTGATACTGGAGTTCCTCCGCTTTTACTTTTGTTGAATGGCATTGCTGGACCATATTCAGCGCTCTTTGGATGATATATTTGCTATACTTAAGTCAAAAGTCCAAGAATATTTATTATGGTACGTTAACAACGCAGGGCTCATGATGATAATGATGATAAGATGCGCGATAGCTGAAAGAAGAAAACACCAAAAAAGCGCTACATATTTTTTTCTTAAATTCATCATCTTACTTATAAACCTGACAGATCCGGTAAAAACCAATAAGACGGAGTGAACTAAAAACTAGTACAGCGTAAATTTCAAAAATTTACATATATAAAACCCATATTTGGTATGAATTATTGTAGGAACTTTTAAAGAAAAATATTGATGATATATTAACAAGCTCTGCAGCCTTCTGGCTTATTGTACTTACCTAGTTTTGTAGTTAAGTGCAATCGATTCGATCCTTCTACTAAGTAGTACTAGGTCATTACTGTCGTTGCTGCAATTCCATTTCCTGAAGTTTATGTCTTTATTGATTGGCTTCGCATTGGAAGATGACATGGTTGGTTCTTCCTCTAATGTACAGATGTACTCGTTATTGGAAAAATTATTACTAAGGGTCAAATAGTCAACAAATCAAAAAATTCGTTGGCTTATTATTTAGAATGAAGCCCATAAAGGTTTTAAGCCAATTTGGTGTCTAAAAGCTTCTAACGCAAAGTGAAGTGTAGATGTCTTGATTTTAAAGAGCCCTAGGTCGCTAAAATAAGTTAAAAGTCTGCAAAAGGCTGTGAGAAATGCCAGGATCAAAACCTCCCCATTGTCCATCCTGTACAACGCAAAAGTACGTTTAAGCGTAGATTTGAGATAAACTCCAAGTGTTTCTTCTCTTTGGGGGGTGGTTTGGTGAAAACAAGAGCTTATAAATAAAGCCCGGGCTGATGGGCGGGGAAAGACGTGTGCGAGCCTCACTCTCTTCGAAGCGCTTTGTAACCCAACGAGCCAAGTAGGATAAATAAGCCTACGTCCCCTCCTTTGGACACCTTTTCTGCCCTTTTTATTGAATAAATACATTGAGATAAGGCCCTTCTAGGAGGAGAAGGTATATTCCAGCGACCGCTGTTATTTGTCCAGTTTTCCTTCGGATGGAGGGATTATAATATATTAAGGGAGATGTATTTGAGAGGATGAAATATCGATTGATTCTACAATCCGACAAAAAGATCATGAATTCAAAATTTATTAGCCTAGTTTTGTTGTTTTACATGAAGATTGGCTTATCAAGAGGTAATTGAACAAAATTCTTAATCTCAGAATTTTTGTGATAATTGAAGTATCTGGATCCACGTGTATCAGTGTTGTCTCTGCTTGTTTTTATAATTTTCCTTTAGGAATATTTGACTATTCCATTTGACAGAATAAAGGGGATCATATGCGGGGGGTGTTGTCGGCATCGTCGGGTCGGAATCCTCTTAATCCCGGTCCGACGGCTTCCTGCCTGGGCGATAAAATCTGCGATAACAGTTATTAACAATGTTGACCCCGATTCTGAGGGATGACGAAACCGGCTAACAAAGCGCATGGGAAATTTGTACGGATGAGTTGGCGATTGAGAAAGAGGAGGCCCAACGAGTGGAATAACGTGACAATTGGATTCTGGGGGTCTGAAGTGGCAAACGGCATCGCAATCATTCTGAACCTGTCGACAAGAAAAACATGAAAAGGATTTCATATAAAAACACAGCACATTTCTGTCTCCGTCTTGTCAACAGAATTGGAATATTGCAAGGACGGGTAAAAAGGACTTCTCATTAGAGCCACGATCTGACATTAGGGTCAACATAATTTCAAACAATATCAGGTTCGT
Organism: Cimex lectularius; assembly: GCF_000648675.2. Taxonomy (NCBI): domain Eukaryota; kingdom Metazoa; phylum Arthropoda; class Insecta; order Hemiptera; family Cimicidae; genus Cimex; species Cimex lectularius. The sequence continues at coordinate 1,349,074 of NW_019392705.1, forward strand.
CACAATTGGACAGTTTCTATTAATTTAAATAAAGGCGACCTATTAACGTGCCACGGCAATTACTTCATTGTATATTTAGGCCCTGGACGTTTATCGACGTACCTACGGGCAGACATTGGGCAATTCTCATTCTGAGGTCACTCAAGTCTTAAGTGCTTAATTATTTCGACCATTTTCCTCATCAAACAGCTCCAACGAAAAAAAAAGGAGTTCACGCTGTCTATGGCGTATTAATTTTGTATGAAATGGTACACATAATAGAGTAAAATTTAATTAACAAAAACCATGGTGTTTAACATCATTGAATATATTTGGGTGTCACTTATTGCCATGCCTTAAAAAAATTGAAAATATGAACTCGTAATATTACAACAGAAACGAACGAAACGTCGAAATACAGGGTTAGTTTGTACCTTTATTGTACCGTACAGTACCATATGCCACACTCTGCCAAACGCTTGTGACACATCAAGAAAGCCCCCCCAACAGTATCTTTGAGGTCGAGGGATGAGTACAAGCGGTCTAAGAACCGGTCAGATAGTGGAGTGTTGAGGTCGGAAGTCAATGTGTAGACTGGGAGAAGATTGGGGGAGTTTGGAAGGATGCACCTTGTTTTGTACAGGTGTCACACTCAGTCAAACGTTTGTGAATACGTCCAGAAAGCCCCAATACAGTATTAATGTCGGTCGAGGGATCAGTAAATGCGGTCCAGGAACACATGGAGTACTTGTTGGATAGTGGAGTGTTGAGGTCAGAAGACAATGTGAGGTCTGGGAGTTTGGAAGGTTGCGCGTTAGCTTGTACTGGAAGTCTTTATGTCACACTCAGTCTAACGCTTGCGAATCCGTCCAAAAAGGCTCAGTACAGTATCGAATGATAAATATATGCGCTTCAAGAACACGCGAATTTTGCACTCTTCCTGGATGATCTCCCTGATTGTTTGGAATATGGAATTAACTGTCCATAATAAAGATATACGCCGACGATTATGTAATCCTGGCCGACTCGCCAGCTACAATTAAAAAATGATAACAATGCGTTGGGGGCACTGGCATAGTGAATCTCAGCAAGTCCAAGATGATGGTTTTCAGAAGAGGTGGCAGGCTTGCTGACCATGAGAGTGGGAATTGGGGCGCCCATCGAAATAGTAATTAAATATAAATATCTCGGCATAATTTTCACCACCCATCTTTCCCTTAGCTTTCATTTCAAAGGGAAAATTCAAACAGCTAAATTTGCGTGAATTCTATATGGCAGAACTTCATATATCACAATTTCATACCTGTCAACAGTAAACTGTTTTTAGGTACATGTCATTCTATAGTGTATTATGCTGGTCATGCTTGGGGCTACAGACGGTATGATAGAATTAAACCCTTCAACGTCATTTTGTTCGGAAAGTCTATCTTCTACCGCCGTACTACCTAGATATTTATCTGGAATTCTCGCTAGGACTCATCTTTATATATTCTTTAAAGCTGCATATTAACTATGTGCACAGGGTTCTAAATCTTGACCATCACCGGCTACCTAAACAGCATCGGAAATTTTTGTCCACAAAATATCATGGTTTTCCGCCTGTAGAGACTTGACGCAGGAATTCAACCGGAATATTGAATTTTCACGGGATAACATCGAAGATTTGCCAGGTTTGCTTACAAACCTCACGCAATGTATCCGGACCATACACACTGATTAATGGCTAAAACAGTCCCATAGGTCATCCAGATTCCTATTGTATGCGGTTGATGAAAATTTATTTAGTATGTCTGAGACTGCTAGAATTTCCTCTGTCCCGTTTGCTTGCTGGCTTTTTAAAATTAGACGTGAGTTGCTTCCTATCAACTATAATCCAACAAGAGATGACTGCCTCAACTTGTGTTCCCTGTGCAAAAGAAAGGCCAGAGAAGACACCTTCCATTTTTAAGTAGAACGTCCAATTCTAGCAGAATTCAGATTCAGGCACTTAAGTCTGTCCACATTAACAAGAGAATATACAATCACCTCATAAAATAATTCTCAGTGTTTCAACTTAGTAAACTCAGCTAAAGAAGCCTGGAGTTACTGGAAAGAATTGATTATATATTTTAATTATTATAGACGTTTTTATTTCACTTAATATTATAATTTTTTCCCAAGAGGTTACTAATGAGATGCCCTGCTCAAATTGTTAGAATTTAGTAAGAATAATAGTTTCATGTGCTTGTTTATTAAAAAACATAATAATAATAATAATAATAACAAAAAAGTTTTGCCCGTTTTTCCTGCAGATGATTGTCAACAATAGATGTAGTGTGCTTTTATTTAATTAATAAGGTAAAATTTCATTTCATACTTGTTGGATAGTGAAGTGTTGAGTTGGAAATCAAACTGATGGTCTGAGAGAAGGTTGGAGGAGTTTGGAAGGATGGGCGTTATTTTGTACTGGAAGTCTTTATTCACACTCAGTCAAACGCTTGTGAATAAGTCCAAAACACCTTAATTAAAGTATTATAAGTATAGGAGTTGTGTGTCGGGATTAATCAATTGAGGAGGATTTTTTCCAATACTTTTGCTAAGATGGGGAGTAGACTGACGGGACGGTAGGAAGAAGCGTTATGGAAAATTCACTAGTTTTCGTGGTCCGCTTGACCAATTAATATTTTTCAATTAATTAAGGTGTTTAGTTGAGATAAAAAAGTCCACCCACGACCTTCGGCTAGATACGCCGCTACTCTACCACTTGAGCTATCGTGACTTCGATCCACTCGGACACTAACCTACTTAGTTATGGAAAATGTTACCAGGTTTTGGAAAAGAGCAGTGGGTGGTGAGGGTTTGTAAAGGTAAAAATGAGAAACTAGGCAAAAAATAAACGTTTATGTATCTCGGGGTTTTTCCCAAAAAGTTAAATTCACCCTGCATGTATAAACGACCCGTTGGGTGTGGACTAGTGGTAAAACCACATTAGAACACTCCATTCAGATTTTTGTTACATGGAATCTCGTCTTGTTGTAAATTAAATATTTGACTAAGGCTGGAGGAGATGTTTCGAGATAAGCGTGTAGGAGGCCTGGAGCTGTTTTCTGTCTGTGTAATTGAACACAGTTACCGATGCTTTTGTGAAATGGAAAGGTAACGGCGACCGTTAATGGGTCCCATCGGAGACACCCTGTGAATCCTAAGTCGCTAATGGTCTCCGGGATCTTCCAATATTACGCCGAGGTGATTTACTTCCTGCAAATGTTCTGCGTGTTCCGCAAACGTGGGCGTTCTGCTGCAAATTACACGACTGTTTCGCACACAATTACGTAAAATTAAGACATCCGTTTGGTAGATATCCGGAAGTGTTTAATGATGAACTTCTGAAATGGGGAACTTACTTGTGTTTATGTCACATCGAATGGCGAGTACCCTTCCCGTATTGTTTATTTTTTATTGAGTGCATTTATTATTATGTTATGCATTATTATAATGTTGCTTATAAATTTAATAAACTTTATCATTATTATAAAAACCAGAGCAGTCGGAGTAATATTAATTTGTTTTCACTTAAAGAGTAATAGCTAAGGTCCAATATTTGAAATATTGATTAATGCGCTAGTTTCTTATATAAAATGAAAGGTAAATTTGTTAGTTCTTCTTGAAATCTCTACCGGATGTTAATACCAGGAAGAGGAAATGTCGTTCGTATCGGAGCTATTTCGGATTAAAAGGATTATAACATCCGCGGCAGTATCTTGCCCGGAAGACGTCTTCGCACTTTAGATTTTCCCTGTGTATCTTGTTATCTCAACTCGGCCTTAGAACCATCTAAAGTTGCCGGCCGCCATTAGGAGTAGGTGGTTGTCCCTGGGAGCGGTGCCGATAGACCGCAATGGCACTCCCATTACACTCCTACTTCACCGAGCGGAATTAAGCAGAAATTGTTTTACAGAGCTCTTCTGCTTCCGCCTAATAACCCGGCTTCCTAATCCGACCCGAAATCGCACATTTCCTGGCTGTACTGCAATTTTATTTCTCCAGTTTTACTCGTTGAAACGGCGTTTTCGGGCGCTTGTTTAGGCTAAACCAGCACGACTGAACCGCCGTCCAGGCTTATTTTCTTCCGCGCCTTCCCATAATATCAAACAATATACAAGAAAAAAAGTTATTTTTTATTAATAGAAATTTTATCCTGTATAAAAATTAAGTAGAACACAGCAGAAAGAGTTAAAATCCGCATGAAGAAAAGAAAAATTTCAAGACTTTATTGCGGATGAATTTAGTCTTTATGAAAGTAAGATTGAGACGTATTGAGCAGGGTTTATAATATATCCGTAATTTAAAAAAAAGGAAAACTTTGATAACCAAAAAATGAAATATTTACACAACAATAACTCTCCTCAACATTACTCTAGGAAACATCGGCTAACACTGGGCTAATCTGCCGAATGCCCAGCTGGTGCAAAGCCATCTTAATGGCCAGACTTAATTATTCTTAATTTAAATTAACAAATCGTAACGTCTTCCTGAAATGATCTAAAATCTATCCGAAGAATGTCGAATTTTCTTCAGTTCTTCTCGATTTATTTCTCGAAATAATCATTTTCTGGGCTTGTTTTTTAATGAACTCAAAAAATTCGGAAGCGATCGGTTTTCCCTTTTTTCCAGCTTTCCTTTTTCGAAAAGAATTATCCGGCAAGCCTATTTTTGTACTGAATCGTGGGTTCAACTTTCCTTTAAACATAAAAGACTACAATCCGTTTGAATAAATAAAAACTTTCAAGACGTTCTGCAATAAACTATATATCGCAATATTGCCCACTTTTGTTATGTTCTTCTCAACATATTAAACGAAATAATCATTTTCTAGGCTCTGTTGAGGATATCCAGCTTGAACGAACCAAAAATTCGCAAGGTTTATTGAATGAATTCGAAACATTCGGAGCAATCGGTTTTTCGCCATTTCTCAGGTTGTCTTCTTCGAAAAGAATTATCTGACAAACCCCTATTTTTGTACTGAATTTTTGGATGAACCTTCCTTTAATATGAAAAATCTAAAATCCTTGTGAATAACTGAAAAATGTCGAGACACTGCAATGAACGAAAATTTCTACGTTGACGACCGTTGAATTCATTTCCACCACTCCTGTTGATTTTATCCCGTTCGTTTCAATATCTTTTGATCTATAGTAGTTGTTATTAGTATGCTTCGTTAGTTCAATGCATGAATCTTTTTGATGGACTGGAAGAGTTAAAAAAAAGTTCTGCCTTTATTTTCCCTCGTGGTTTAATTCGAAGCAACTCCTTTCGACGGATTTTTGAAAGAAAATCAGGCCGAGATTGAACTATTATTATTTTTTTAATATTTTAAACACCGTCGCCCCAGGCCGTTTTTTCACGCAACCCTTAACCCCCACAAAAAAACTAGCAAAAATATATATCAACCCTTTCCTTGGCTAATATGCAAAGTCCATAAGGCCATTAAAAAAAACTCCTATTACGAATGCAGAAACAGCTTTGAAACTTCAGATTATGCAAAATATAACCTTGCCAAGAGTTTATGATGTGGAGATTTTTCAAATTTTGTTTTGTTTTGTATGGAGAATTTTGCACAAATAAGAAGCAAATTTTATAAAAACATGTAAATCCAGTTTTATTTGATTGAGTAGTTGGTATGTGAGCAACCCTGGATCTTCCTTCATAGTATGTCATTGTTGAGTTATTTGTGTTTAAACTCTCTGAATTATAAAAATTGTTAAGACCCAACCCTTCCGAGTGAATTTTGACATTTTTGTTGTGTACTTCCTCTCTCTTTCTTCTCTCTCTCTCTCTCTCTCTCTCTCTCTCTCTCTCTCTCCCTCTTTCTTTCTTTCTTTCTCTCTCTCTCTCTCTCTCTCTCTCTCTCTCTCTCTCTCTCTCTCTTTTCTCTCTCTCTTTAAGAAATCTAGAGCTGTTGTCAAATTGCCATGTATAAAAGGGAAAAACAACAAGAATTTTTATAGTTAATTATTTACATGAGAATTTGTTAAAATAAAATAAAAAAATTCTCCTTATCCTTCCTAATCATTTATTAATCCGTGGAATAGGACGGATGGAAAAGTAATGTTTCCCTTTTGCGTCCTTTCAAACCTCAATCTATCAAAAAAAATATTCAGGAGTTGTGGCTTTCCTCTTGATTAAATTTTACTCGAACCGACGTTTTTGAATAAAAGTCACAATCCAAAAGAAAAAAATGGAGGACTGACATTTTAGAAAAACAGAATGATAAGAAATGAGAATCGTCGTGAAATATGTCACGTTTTTTTTTTTTTTTTTTTTTTTTTGCTGTTTGTTTAGGACGTTGCAACCGGGGTGGGGCTTAACTCCTGCCGTGTAAATACCGTGTCCCGTTGGGAATAGGGATCCTTTTCATTATCATACAGAGTAGACGACCCCGGGCCCCCGTCAGTCCTTTCTAGCCGCGGAAAATTATAATAAATTAAATCCCACAGGCACAACTCGATTAACTGTCGTCACGGTCGAAGGATGAGATCAGATTCGGGCGTCGCGTCGGTTCTTTCGATTTTACGGCCAAATTGCAATGAAACGTAATTAGCTGACGCATTCTCTATCACGATTTGGAGTTTGAAATTTTTTATTTTAATTAATTAGAAATGCTTGTTAACTCCCTTTAGGCTCCATCGTGACTTACATTTCCATTGCTCTTTTAACACTTCCGGTTTAAAGTGAATATTCTGACTTAAAGGCAATTGTGAGGTGGTTCGGCAAGGAAGTGTGTTCTGTGTGCGGATATCCCAAAATGAAACAAAAGTTAACTTTTTTATATTGATTATTCAAAAATCGTGAAATGCGGTCTGGTGTGATGTAGGTTTCAGAAAAACATTTTCTTTATCTTGCCAACGTTTCGATCTTTATTGAGATCATCTTCAGGGCTCAACGTGTTTGTTTTCTGCTTAAGTGTGTCAGTCTTTCGTGTCACCAATCACCACACAGTTTTTTTATATTTGCAAATGTTAGGAGTTGGCAACTGTTTTGAATCTACAGAGAAATGCAGAACGGTTTAAACAAATCAACAATTAAACGAATATAAGGTAAAGGTACGTAAAGCTTCACACCAAATTCAGGTATTGCCTATTGGGCAGATATCCATAATAAACAGATACTTATCAGGCAGAGTAAAGCGATTTGGCTAGAGATCCGATTTGGAATCAAATCTTATATCACCAAATTTTTCAAAACCCTATTTGGTGTATACGCAGTTTCGACTTAAATAGACATCTGTCAGACCTTCATCCATTGTGATTTTGGAACAGGGACTGCACCATCTTCTTGCAGTGCTAATATTGACAATGGGATAACATTTGGTGTCAGTCAATGGATTTAACTTAAACGCAAATTTTTATATTTTCTCAGCTTCACGGTTAAACATAGAATCATGGATATGTAACCTAATCCTAACCTGACCTAACCTAACCTCATCCAACCCATGCCCAGTCCTCAGTAACACGACATCGTACACGCGAATATATGTTCTCGATAGGCAGCCTCTTCTACTTCGTCTTCCTTCTTCTTCTTTTCGTTGTCGTCGCGAGCAAATTTTTAACAGTTGCTCTTTTTCTTGAATTATTTTTACGTCGTGAGTGTTTAAGAAAAAGACGAAACGCAGCGCCTCCATGATGAATGTGTTTAATATGGAAATGTCCATGTAAAGTTTTAACGCTTAATTAATGCCTTCGACGGAGGACTAAAATCGTTTTGTATTTTGGTTTTTAAATTTTGTCCAAAAAAGTAATTTAAATTAATAATTTTTCATACGATTTGTACTAGATGTTTGTCGTAAAAAAATCATAAAAGCATTAAGGTCCTGGAAGTTGAATATGACGTTCATAACCGTGTGTTTCTGTAATGATTTGTGCTCCGAAAGTCTGAAAGAAAGAGCGGGGTGATTCCTCATATGGAGGATATGAAAAGAAGAACTTCTGGGAGTTTCCTCGAATAGGATCTAAAAGAAATAGCTGGGAGTTTCCGTAAGTAGGATCTGAAAGAAAAAACTTCCGGGAGTTTCCTTGAATAGGAGCGAAAAGAAATATCTGGGAGTTTCTTAACATAGAATCTCAAAGAAAAAAACTTCGGGGAATTTCCTTGAATAGGATCTAAAAGAAAAAACTTATGGAAGTGTCCGTGAATAGGAGCTAAAAGAAATAGCTGGGCATTTCCTTAAATAGGATCTGAAAGAAAAAAATTCAAGGAATTTCCTTAAATAGGATCTGAAAGAAATAGCTGGGAGTTTACTGGATCTGAAAGAAAAAATTTCTGGAAATTTCCTTGACTAGGATCTAAAAGAAATTGCTGGGAGTTAGTTTCCTTACGTAGGTTCTGAAAGAAAAAACTTACGGATGTGTCCTTGAATAGGAGCTAAAAGAAATACCTGGGAGTTTCCTTACATAGGATCTGAAAGAAAAAAACTTCAAGGAATTTTCTTAAATAGGATCTGAAAGAAAAAACTTCTGGGAATTTCCTTAACTAGGATCATTAGGAATTATTTCTGGTTGTTTACTTTGCAATTTGTCCAGCGGTGTCCGTTGGCCGGGGTTGGCCATTTTATTTGATCAAAGAACGAAGCTCGAAGGTTTTAGAGACGTTTTGGTCACGCTTTGACTTAGTTGGTAACGCACCCGGCCTACTCATGATTGCTCGATCACAACCTTAATGCTTTGAGAAAATACGGTATCTATATTTGCCTTCCTTGTTTTTCTGATCATCAACTTAATAGGATTTTTAAAAAAACTCGGTGTCTTATTAAGGATTACAGATTAATCCTTGAAAATAAGTTATTTCGTATAAATTAAGATGAGGGATAAGCACTGTAAGTAAAGCTGTGAAATTACCGCTTGAAATATATTGTTTTGTTCTTTTATATTTTTCATTTTTAAGGATTAACAAAACAATAAATATAAAAGGTTCGGGAGCCGCAATTTTTGTATATTTCAAAGATTAGCGAAAGAAACACCACAATTGCTTTATGCTTAATCTTTGGCTTACACGTGCATTAAAAAAATAATCTAAGAGGATAACAGTTTTGAACTTTAGACTCTACAAGAATATTGTGAGTTTTCATACCTTTCTATTTTTTATTATTAAAATTTTATCTTTCCGTCTCAAGGCATGTGGCATTTAATCAATAAGGTCAATTTTTGCCGGACCCTTCTCACTCGAGCGAGAGTAAAGGAAGATATATTGCAGTAGAGAGCTTGTAACGTTTACAATTCTTTACAATAACCGCCTTATTTATTTTTCCTCGTGACAGTTTAGGAAAGAGATGAAACGCAGCGCCGCCATGATTAGTGTGTTTATTATAAAATTGCCCGTGTGAAGTTTTAAAGCTTAAATAATGCTTTCGACTCAGGAGTAAAATCGTTTTGGAAATGTATAGAACCTGTCGATGAGAAAGTCTATACAATCTGTCGACACTTCTCTTTTATATTATATACTTATAGTTAAATTGCCTAAATCATATATTTTCTCGTCTAGGCGTGTAATAAAATAGCTTCGATCCTTGTTTAAATTTATTTCATTTCACTTTAAATATTGAACACTCTGTTTTCTCAATTTGGCCTGTAGTCACGCCCTTGGTCTCCTTTCCTCTTTTTATCAGAGAGAATATAAATCTTTTTATCCTTTCTTTTTCGGCGCTTTTACTTGGTAATTTTTCTTCCACTTTACCCTTTTGCTCATTGTTTTAAATACCAAGTTCAAGCTTTTGGACGTAGCTAAATCGTTTTCCTACTTAAGATTGATTTACATCGGATTGATTTTGTAAGATCCTGCCCTTTATTAAGCTCCCTTAACCCATAGTATTTATGCATTTTCTTAAAGAGATCTGAGAGGTTTTTTTTAATCCAATATTAAAATCTAGCGAATTTATTTTAAATGAACGATATCTCAACACAATCCAACATGTATTTTTGTTTATCTGGTATTGACGAGAAACAACAGATTTTAAATTTTTGTCCAGAAAGATAACTTAAATTAATAATTTTTCATAAGGTTTGTTGATGATTTTGATTTAAAAAAAACCATAATTCAGGATCCTGAAAGTTGAATATGGCGTTCATAATCATTTGTGCTCTGAAAGGTCTGAAAGAAAGAGGTCTGGGAGGTTCCTTAAATATGATCTGAAACCAAGAGCTTCTAGGCGTTTCCTAAAGTAAGATCTGAAAAAAAGAGCGGGGGATTCTTGATATGAAAGAAAGAACTTCTGGGAGTTTCGTTGAATTGGTTCTAAAAGAAATAGCTGGGAGTTTCCTTAAATAGAATTTTAATAAAAGAACTTTTTGGGAGTTCGCTTGAATTGGATCTAAAAAAATTAATTGGATGTTTTCTTAAATAGGATCTGATAGAAAAAGCTTTTGGGAGTTTCTTTAAATAGGATCTGAAAAAAAGAACTTCTGGGAGTTTTCTTAAATAGGATCTGAAATAATGAGCTTTCGGGAGTTCCCTTGAATTGGATCTAAAAAAATTAGCTGGGTGTTTTTTGAAATAGGATCTGAAAGAATGAGCTTTTGGGAGTTTCCTTGAATTGGATCTACAAAAATTAGCTGGGTGTTTTCTTAAATAGGACCTGAAAGATATAGCTTTCGGGAGTTTTCCTTGAATTGGATCTAAAAAAATTAGCAGGGTGTTTTTTTAAATAGGATCTGAAAGAATGAGCTTTTGGGAGTTTCCTTGAATTGGATCTACAAAAATTAGCTGGGTGTTTTCGTAAATAGGACCTGAAAGATATAGCTTTTGGGAGTATCACGCCTTCGGTGACATTGCAACCGGTGTACTATTTTCTAATATAGAAACATTTTTTTAATTTTCTATTTTGAGTTTACTCATAAGACGATATCAAGGGGGGGCTTCAGGCTCGGCTCGCCTTGGAGAAAGTTAGTGGAAGCGGCTCGACCGCAGAAAGACAAACGGGGAAGATGTGATGCGGGGTGACGAGAAGAGAATTAGAAACTCGAAACATCAAAGAGCCACGCATTCTTGGGGCGTCCCTCAGTCTAAAGCCACTTCGTCTCACCATACCAGTAACCAGGAAAACGTCCATTTTGATAATTACAAATGTATTAAAAATGCATAGATATTCTAAATATGTACGGAAGAAGATATTTTCTACTATTACCATTGGGGATTTCTTGTCTCAAATGTATTTGTATTGAAACCTTACTCGGCCCTTTTCGAATTGACCGATATGTGTATATTGAATGTTTAATGCTTTATATATTTTATAACTTGTCAAAAACGCTTTTAGCAGTTATTGAATGTCGTTGATTACATATTCAGCGTTAAAGCTTTAAAAGAGAGAATGAGAGAGAGTGAGAGAGGGAGAAAGAGAGCGCTAATCAAATACGCGGTATTATTTTCCATTTTAATAGAAAAAGTTTTCCCAGCGTTGAAAATCAATGTGGATTGTGTTTCAACGCTGCTGGTAACGAATTTGATTTATCACGAACGTAGACCTGGGATTGTAACAAAAAAAAATTTTTTGACCGGATTTTCATAGTTTAAAAGATGAAAATGGTCATGAGTTTGGCAAAAGTATCAACGATGTTCGGACTCATCTTGTATTTGTTATGGACTTTGCTATTTTCCATGAGTTATATCGCTTCATTTTATCTCTTTCTGATATGCTAAAACATTTGGTGCTCCCTGTTCATCACTGGACGTGGCGTAAATCCAAAACTCTAGGGGGTGATCACTTGCTCCCAAAACTTTGACCCTCATTTTAGTCTACCCCGTATACTCAAAAATGTAAAGGAATAGTGAGTCAAATTTATAATTTGGTCTTATATACAAAATCGAATTAATAAACCTGACATATAAACATTTGTTGCTCAAAAGGTAAATAGAAAATTATCTTCTAGAAGGAAACTTGCTTGGTTAATTTTCGAACACAAATAAAACCGCATTCCCCTATTAACTCTGAATCTTTTAACCATAATATTCGTAATTCTTCGCTAATTAATATGTTAATTCCTAAATAATATACATATATTTTCTAATTAAAATTTCTTTGGAGCTTAGGGTTTTGTTTTTCCCAAATGTGTGCGAAGCCAAGGTCTAAAGTTTTTTTTTTTTACATAAACAACCCACTTGTACTTGACATCAGTTGCATTTTCAAATGAACTAAATCCCTCAAAAAAATACTCTAGGTAATCTTCTCAGGTGCCATTGCTATTATTGTCCTCAACCAGTTAGTTCTAAATTCTCAACATTTGACCTTTCATTTCACTAAGCCCTGGTTTTCGTCCAACATATTGATTTGGGATGATCCTTGGTAGAAAGAGCAAAAATATGGGGAGCAGTTTATCGAAAAGTGCAGGATATTTAAGGAGAGATGTTAAATGAATAAAATCAACCTCTTGTCTTGTGAAGGAACTGTCCAGTAAACAGTGATTCTTATCGGATGTTTTATGCTCAATAGGTCAAAAATGCGGTGCGTAGGTCGTTTAACCTTCAACTTTAAACCTTTATCGTGTGTTCACTGTACTCCTGTAATACAGGCCCGCTGAATTTCGAACCCGGCACCCTAAAGGTAGTACTACGTAGACTCTTTGTTCGCTTCAGTGTTTAAATGAATATGTTTCAGTATGTTTAAATATGTATACAACTATTAAATCGAAATTAATTGAGGTGTCCGACAGGGATGTTGTTTATCACCTGATTTTTAGCATTTATATCTATCCGTTCAACTCTTGACATACTCGTACATCCATGGATACAATTTCAATAGGCTCATGTATGTGGACAATCAGTTGGTTATAGCAAAAACAGAAGATGGTGTGCAGTGACGTTTTCAGAATCAATCATATAAGCCTTTGAGGATATGAACACTGTAATAAAAATCGTAATTGATAACAGCTGAGCTATGGGCGTGGCCACATTGATTGGACGGTTTGAATGGAATCTGTAGCATCATTCAGCGATCCCCGGGGGAAAGAGTACGAAAAGAAACCGATGTCAAATTTTACCGAGGTTACAAGTGGTGACATATGGAAGTAAATCTTGGACTCTAACGCAATGATAGGAGCAACGAATCCTGCAGAAACGAAAGTCGTACGGAAGCTCAAGATGTCATTAAGGGATCGGATCATTGATGTACTCACTGAGACGATAAAGCTATCTTAGAGGAGACGGGAACTCTATGGTCGAGAGAACCGCAGGAGAAAAGATAAACGGGTGATCAAGGATGGACATTGTGGTGACCAAAATGCCCAAGAGGTCAATGTTTAAATCTTTAACACTTGATAGCAGTTTATTTTTTTATAGGTTGATATTGTCCGCATGAATGGAGGGGGGTTCACGTTGTTGACTAAACCATACAACTAAAGGGAATTTCAGTAATTCATCGAGGCAGCATCACGAAACTGTAAATTTGCTTTATGCCGTGCTCGGCAATGATAGGATCTGGGTTTCGGAGAGAAAGAAATAGAATTAAAGTTGTGTTTGTCGTCCTTGTGGCATGTTGACTCCCATTAGCTTATCTGCCCACCCTCCAGTCATATAATAGCCCTCGCCCTTTCGGCACCCATTATCACAAACCATTTTCCAATTTCCATCCCTCAGCTGGAAAAAATCCAACTGTCCTCGTGGACTTGTAAATCTCGATTATTTGGCTTTTATCTTTTCAATTTATACATCTGGTACACACCGCTCGTTATTTTACGTTCAAGTGCAAACACCAGGTGCATTTTTTCTGGTTTATTTTCTCTTATCGCTTGTCTCTTAAGCTCTCATACAGGGATTTTTTCAGCTACTGATAAGTATTTTTTTTATAAGAGAAATATTTTAAAATATATTGTAGCGTCTTCTCCAGTCCCTTATGTTGGATTATAGATACAAGAGAAAATAATTATAATAACAACAGCAATTCTTTATTGTATGATCATTTTCTCCATACAACTTGAGAAAATAACGGAAACTATTGGTACTTTTAATAAAAAACATTCCAGTGAGAGGACCGGACCGTGTTTTGGAGGTTTCTGGGTGGTTCGCCTGGACTCTCCAGGTCACAAGACGCTGGGCCGTATGTAGTTCTAATCTGTTTTTTTGCGCATTTTAGAAGCACACCTTCGTCGTGCGATCTTTTGCAGCATCGGCCGCTTAAAGCACCATCTGGTTTACCTCAGTTCAGATCAACTTTGAACCGAGTTCAACTTTGAATGGCCTTCGAACTGATTTAAACTGAGTTCAAACTTGAACGAAGTTCAATTTCTTCATGTAACCTGTATGTTGTTAAAATCGTGTTCTAACGATTCAACTTTCGATCAGTTTTTGTACACGCGTTTCAATAAAAATTGACCAACTTTTGGTTTGCAAACGAATGATGAATGATCTTTTTTTATACATGGTTCACGTTGTGGCTTTGTAACGATCTTTGACAATTTGTTTGAAAACGTTTGATAGAAAGGAGTGGTTGGACTATATATTGGATGGCACCATTTCCATCTCCGGCATGCGAAATTTTGCGGCATAGACCCATTGCCAACAACTTAGGTCCAGGTTGCACTAAGTTGGTTTAAACTCAGTTTAGTACTGTCAGACCACGAGGCTGTGGAGCCGGCTGGAACCCTCTGAGTATATGATTGTTTGATAGCATTAGGGTTGTGTTCATGTTTAATTTGTTAACTTATGTAATTTATTAGCGTGAATGGAGGGCCATATCCCCCATGGTGATAGAGGATACTAGGAAGCGTGGTTTGTGCTCCCCAGGTACTGCAGCCTTCTGGCATTTTTTACCTTCCTAGTTCCCTCGTGCAATCGACATAATCCTTCTAAAAAGTATTAGGTTTTTTCTGTACGCTAGGTTATGTCTCCATTGAGCCGCTTCTTCGCATTCCAAGATGATACGGGTAGCTGTTTCTTCCTCCTCATTACATAATCTGCCAATGGTATCATATGCCCATGTTTGTAGATGTTCCTCCGAAGCTAGTCACCGGTTACTAGTCCTATCCACTCCTCTGGGTCTGGCACTCTCCGTACTTTGGGGTAGCGTGAACAAAGTCTGGTAGGTGTGAATGTAATTTATGAACGGAATAAACGGCCATAGTTCCCATTATCCCAAGGAATATCGAGTAATCTGGTGCTATATCCCAAATCTCATTCCCCCATTACCCCCATTTTTTTGTATAATAGGTTATGTCTCCATTGAGCCGCTGTTCGCATTCGAAGATGATATGGGTGGCTGTTTCTTTCTCCTCGTTCCATAATCTGCAAATGGGATCATCATTGTAAATGCCCATGTTTTGTAGATGTTTTCTTAGATGCCAGTGATCTGGTCACATCAATCTAACCATCTCCAACTGCAGCAGTGAGGATTGTTTTGTTGAAAGCTTGGCTGAACTGAGCTCGACTCTAGTCCAAATCGATCTAATTCAGTTAATTTATTGTGTATACTCATTCGGCGTCCATGTCCCTGTCTTGAGTTCTTATCTTTTTCGGTTGAGTTCTTATCATTTTGGTTTTAAGTGTGTGTGTTCCATGTAAGTTTTCTGTCCTAGTAGTTAGTTCGATAATGGGATTACCTTACTGTATATGTGCACTGGTGGGCTTTTAAATGGGAACATAGGTGGCGGTTCTTTTTTCGTTTAGGTAATCTTAGGTTGCTTTTGCTTCGGCAAGGATATGGTCAATATGGTGTTGTGTTGTAGGTGTTAGGGTGTATACGTATGTCAGCAGTGTAAACTGTAAACGATTGGTCCCGACGATTGGCTCAATGTTTGAAAATTCAAACCCAACTCTACGATGATAATATTTTGAAAAATATTCATTTCCATGATAAAAATATTCTCTAGTTTCTCGGTTTAATTTCTTTTGATGACAAGTCTTCATAATGTAAACCGAGTAGAGTTGAAGCGTCGTTAAATTTAAAACTGGCTTGTTTTCTTTATGCTTTTAAGTACTTTGAGTCAGTAAAACTGAGAATTCCTCCTTCATGCTCCAAATCACCGGTGTAATTTATTTCCAAGCCCGTTTCGACTCGTAGAGACTTTTTATCCCTTCCCGAATCACGACTGGGTCCATAGTAAAAACCCTTTTCATCAACCGTGTTCCAAAACGTTTTCTGTTGTAAATCAGCGTAGTTTCATGCGTTTAAATCGACCATCAAGAATAGGTTTATTAAAGGTTCTAATTAATCTTGTAAATAACATCTTTTCTCCGCTTAATGTTACATTTTTCTTATATTTTTTGTGTTTAGATTTTTCATGTTGAAAATAAAAATTCTCAATTGTGAACTTTAGGGAAATTCAGCAGAAAGATCACTTCTTGCCGTTTTCCAATTCGATTTCAAGGAAATTTAATTCGACCCACCTTTATTATGATATAATTTATGACCCATTCAGACCAAGCCGTTATTCAGCTTTTCCGCCCCTGTTAATTGGATGCACAGAGATCCATGAAAATGTTGTAATTCCAGGCTTAATCAAACGTCGAATTGCTTTAACCCTATAAATGTTAAAATAGCACATCTATAGGTTGAGCTAATTAAATTATTGACATTGAAACACTTAAATAACGCATTTTGGCCAAATTATGAAGTAATTTTAATAATCGGACCACAATCCAGATTAATGTTAACTCAAATTGTCAACATTTAAAAAAAAATTTAAATAATAAAAAGAAATAGTATTTATTTGTATCCTGTTCATGGATTACACACATATTAAAAATTGTTCTTGTGTTAAACTAATTTTATTAGGGATTAAAATTCATTATAAATATTAAGATGCGAAAAAAGAATATTACTGGGAATCCGTATTGTGTAAGATTGGGCCATTGGAAGTGTCCTCAAATCCTGAGAGCGGACCTAGTCTTTCCAAACACCACACTTAGCTAATCAAAGCTGGCGAAATAATAGCACCTGGCTAATGCCCGGATTCACCCGGATAAATACAACAAACTGGGGAAGAAAAACGGGCAATCGGGTCATAAGGATGTTTCTTAAGCTTGATGAGTTACCCACCTCCACCCCGACTGATTGGCTGAAACTCTATCCCAAAAGAATTAGGAGGCAGTCAAGAAGGCGGCGGAGAGAAGAGGAAGTCGGAGTAGATCTATCGCGGTCCGGCCGTTGCGGGCAGTAGGAGTCGGCCAGAAATCAGTAATAGTCGAGGAGGAGTAGCCAGAAGTTGGTCAGGAGTCGACCAAGGAGAGTCAGTAGTAGTCGACGAGGAGTCGGCCAGGAGTTGGTCAAGGAGAGGAGAGTCGACAAGGAGTCGACCAGAAGTTGGTCACGAGTCTGCCAGGAGTTGACCAAGGAGAGTCAGTAGGAGTTGGCCAGAAGTTAGTCAGGAGTCTGCCAGGAGTCGGCCAAGGAGAGTCAGTAGGAGTCGGCCAGAAGTTGGTCAGGAGTTGGCCAAGGAGAGTCAGTAGGAGTCGGCCAGAAGTTGGTCAAGAGTCTGCCAGGAGTTGACCAAGGAGAGTCAGTAGGAGTCTGCCAGAAGTTGGTCAGGAGTCTGCCACGAGTCGGCCAAGGAGAGTCAGTAGAAGTCTGCCAGAAGTTGGTCAGGAGTCTGCCAGGAGTCGGCCAAGGCGAGCCAGTAGGAGTCGACGAGAATTTGGTCAGGAGTCCTCCAAGGAGAGTCAGAAGGAGTCGACGAGGAGTCGGCCAGGAGTTGGTCAGGAGTCTGCCAGGAGTTGGTCAAGGAGAGGAGAGTCGACCAGAAGTTGGTCACGAGTCTGCCAGGAGTTGATCAAGGAGAGTCAGTAGGAGTCGGCCAGAAGTTAGTCAGGAGTCGGCCAAGGAGAGTCAGTAGGAGTCGGCCAGAAGTTGATCAGGAGTCTACCAGGAGTTGGCCAAGGAGAGTCAGTAGGAGTCGGCCAGAAGTTGGTCAAGAGTCTGCCAGGAGTTGACCAAGGAGAGTCAGTAGGAGTCTGCCAGAAGTTGNTTCCAAAGTTCGCTCATTTTCTTTTTGTCCTTCTGTCTGAGATATTCGTTAATAGTGTGGATTCCTATGCCACAGAAGGTTTCGGGTCTTATCAGCGGTGTGGCAGCCCTTTTCCTTGCAAGGGTGTCCGCTTTCTCGTTGCCTTCTACTCCCATGTGTCCTGGGACCCAGCAGAGGCTGACTTTATTCTGCGTACTTAATATGTTTAGTTTCGTTTTACAGTTCAGCACCATCCTTGAACTAATGGTATTTGAGCTTAGTGCTTTGATGGCTGCTTGGCTATCTGACATGATAGCTATATTCTTGTTTTTGTATCCTCTATTTAGATTGAATTGGATACATATTTCAATTGCGTGAATCTCAGCTTGGAAGATACTGGTATGCTTTCCCATGGGTTCTGAGTATTTGGTTCCAGGTCCAAACACTCCTGCCCCCGAACCTTCCTGTGTTCTGGATCCATCTGTGTACCAAAGGATGGTGCCATTTTTGGGGGAGTTATTTCCCTTTCTTTCCCATTCCTTTTTGGTGCCCAGATGTATTCGGAATTTTTGGTTAAATTCAAACCTCCTGTTCATGTCATCTCTTAGAGCCATGAGTGATGGATGGTTTTTCCACAGTTTGTTCTGTCTCTCCATTTCAGTTTTATTCCTGTTGGAGGTTTCTCTCTAATAAAGGTGATTATGGTTTTCTACCATATGGTCCTTTCTACCATGTGATGTAGGGGGATTAGTCCCAATATCTTTTCCATGCTAATTGTAGGACATGTTCTCATTGCTCCCGTTATGCAGATCCATGCAAGTCTCTGTGTTTTTGTGAGTTCTTTCCTTTTGGTTACTTGTTCCGCTTTATCAGCCCAGGCTATAGCTCCGTATGTAAGTAAAGGTCTTACTATTATGGTGTACATCCATAACAGGGTTTCTGGCCTACATCCCCAGTTTCTCCCTGCTATTCTCCTCGTGTCGCCTTTGTGATAATGAAGCTGATGTGTTTCTTGAATGTTAGTGTTTTATCTAGTGTGATGCCCAGATATTTGACTTCATTTTTGATTTCTATCACAGTGTTGTTGAGTTTGATTTCTTTCATGTGATCTAGCTTTCTTTTCCGTGTAAAAGTGGCTATAGTTGTTTTGTTTGGATTAATCCCCAAGCCTGCACTTTTACACCATTCTTATGTGATTTTCAGTCCCTCTTGGATTATATCGCAGAGGGTTTCCTCGAATTTTCCCCAGGCTGTCAGGACTATGTCATCTGCATATCCCTGACATTTTATTCCTGATCGGTTCAGGGTTTCGAGCAGTTCATCAACTGTTAGGCTCCATAAGAGAGGTGATAATATCCCTCCTTGAGGACATCCTTTTGTTGGTCTAACTTCTATGGTGTTTATTCCTATATTTGTTTCAGCTGTTCTAGTTCTTAGAAGTTCTCCAATCCATCTAGATGTCGTTTGGTCTACGTGTTTTTTCCCCAGGGAGGCTTCCATTGATACATGAGATGCATTGTCGAAAGCTCCCTCAATATCGAGGAACGCGCAGATTGCTATTTCTTTTGTTTCCAGGTTTCTTTTAGGTCACTGGTTAGTTGGTACAGTGCAGTTTTTGTTGATCTTCCTGCTCTGTATGCATGCTGACAGTAATGGAGAGGCTTGTTTACCAGTGCTGTCGTTCTTATATAGTTGTCTATCAGCTTCTCAAGGGTCTTTATAAAAAGGATGTTAAGCTGATTGGTCTGTAGGATTTGGGGGATGTGGGGTCTCTCTTAGTAGTAAATCTAATTGTAAATATCATAATTTTTTTCTGGTTTCATTTTTTATGCAGTTGAACTTTTTGTTGTTCGTATCCGCCTCATTTTGGTCTGTTTTGGTCATTTTAGCCGTGCATTTCGCCATCTTCAGATGTCTGTAAGTTTGTTCCAATCAGTTGTTTTATTAACCAGTTAGTTTTCTTTTCATTTTACCTAGTTTATTGTGTTTATTTTTATGATGTTTATTATAATCTACTGGACCATTCACTCTTTGAAAGGTCAAGATTATGAAACTTTGTATAAGAGGCCAAGGCCCATCGGTGGGCTGTAGAGCCATTGAAGATCGTGTAATTCAATAGCACAGGAGCTTTATTTTTAAAGCCCCAATTTTACTTTATTGTCTGGAAGATAGCGCTCAAATAACTTCCTGCTTTTCCTTGCTTTACACTCATGCTATAACCGCCGTTATTAAATCCAAGTGACCTTGTTCCAATATATCGGAGCGTCCCTGGGTGAGAGGACAACGTCGTTTGGAACCTTTTGTAAAGGGGTATCGACGATAAATTTTGTCAATAGGTTCTCCCCCTTTCTTTTTCCTTTGGAAAGACAAAGGCTGCCTGTTTTCTGGTTTTCTGTGAGTTAATAAATAATCTATCGGTCGACAGGTTGCAGATCCTTGGTCAAAATTGCAAGCGCATCCTTTTTCGATTGAATATTGTTTAATTGTACAATATAGCTTGTCATTACAGAGCTTAAACATTTACACTCTTAGTTTATATACTTGTTTAAAATATCCTCTTACATAACAATCAGCCTTCTCCCAGTAATGTCTCACACTCATCCTTGATTTAATATTAGTCATTCCTTCCTACCAATTTGGTTTCCATTTGGTTCGTCATTCTACAATTCAGTAGTGGTTCAGGGTTGTTGGCACGATTTCCTCTTCTTAAAAAAAAGAGAGTACTGCTCGGATGCATTCTGAGACGTGTCCCAAGCTGTCTCTCTCTGTTTCTCTGTGTTTGTTATGTTATGTACCATTGAAAATCGCCAGGTGCCTTAGAGAATTGTTTGAAAGTGTTCGCTCGTTGGTAATGGGGTTAGGAAAAAGTGCTATGGTGGAGGTTTGTGTCGGCTTCTAGTGGTTTCGAAAAGAATTGGGATATGGATGTCTGTGTTCATAGTAACTTTGGATACGAAGGCTTGGAAGGATTTTGGACTGGAGTCGTTCTTTCGAGGTTGGTACGCTTGTTTGCACCCCTACGATCAGATCCGTACGTCAGTTTGGCTGTAGCAATGTGTGGATGAAGTGTTTGCAGTACGAAATGTCAGACTTTTTTTGGGTGTTCCAAGTAAGTTTGTTGATGTATGCATGTTAAGTATGTTGCGAACGGCATTGGTCGTTAGACAACTTAGACCAATTAGTGGATCGAAAATCTTATCAGTTTCCAAATAGAATTGTGACATCATAACTGTAATGTCCTGCGTCTCATGTCATTTCTTGCTGGACAGGACGTGGCAAGCGGTTCTTACTTGTATACAAATCTCGGTTTCCGTCGGGCGTTGATTAAATGTGTTAAAGTTGGAAAAAGGCCGTTTGAGCGGAACAGGCTGGAGCCGGTTCAGGTGAGGGTTTTGAGGCGGCGTAATTGGTTCATTTGGAAATTAAACTCATAACTCGGCGGCATGGGGGAGGCGGCTGGTGCAATGGGAATTAAACGTTCGGGCGAACACGGCCACCCTCCTACGGAGTAATATTAAATAAGAAAAGCCCCGAGGAAAGTTCCTGTCGAAGAAGCGCGAAACAGGAAAGGCCAGGCTCAAGGGAAGGGGGCTCACATGAAAATCCCTTTAATTGAGTTTTCCTTTTACACTACGCCTCTTGGAGGAACGAGTTTCACTTCTAGAATAGATGGTGTTAAAAGTGATCCAGTAGTTCAATTACTTCATTCCCCGACGTCTTTTGCCCTATGACCAATTATTGTAATCGGTTTAACACCAAAAAAGACTTATGTTTCTGCGATGCTTTCTTGCTATATTGCTTTTACTGAATACATAATTATGAATTTGCTGAACGGATACAATTGCTATTGTTTATATAAAAATGGATAAAACTTTCTTAGTTTTTCTTATAGTTCTCGAGTTTTAAACTTACTGATTACTTTTACTGATTTTTCAGCCAAGTTATGATATTTTATGATATAAAGGTCACCAACTCGCTCTTTTGTTTATCGTCTTGCTAGCCTATCTGTACGTCAGGGCCTCGTCAATGTTAGATAACATAACAAACACACAGAACAAAGAGACAAGCTAAAAACATGATAGTCTGTTTGGCATTCACACTACCCCCAGGGTACTCGATATTCCTTGAGGTAATGGATATGGCCCTCCATTCACGCTAATAAATTTCATTACAAACATCAGACTTCGTTCACTCTACCCCCCATTTTACTCGATATTCCTCGGGATAATTGGGTATAAGTCCCTACATTCGCGCTAATAAATTTCATTCACACACCAGACTTTGTACGCCCTACTCGATATTACTCGATATTATTCGGGATAATGGGAGATATAGCCCTCCATTCGCGATAATAAATTACGTTCATATCCTGCATGTATTTTTATAATTTAAACAATGTTTATTATTCCCAGGCCCTGAAGATCATCTCAATAAAGATCGAAACGTTGGCACGATAATGAAAATGTTTTTCCAAAACTACATCCCACCAGACCACATCTCATGATCTCCAAATAATCATAATAAATTACATTCGCACACCGGACTTCATTCACGCTACCCCCAGAGAACTCGGGGTAATTGTGGATAAGCCCCTACATTCACTCTAATAAATTACATTCACCAGACTCCCTTTCCGCTACCCCAGAGTATATGTTTTTAACTGCCCAACAACATTCGACAAGGTAACCGGCCTTGTTTCACTTTTCGTTTCCAGTGTAGTCGATTAATAAGGCGAAGGGTCATTGTTATTTCGTCGGTATCAATTAGAATATCCTCGGGCCGATAAAAAGTTTCCCGTCCGAGTCCTCCTGAATGAGAACGACATAATTAACCGGTAGTTAAAAGGAAAAGGAGCCGTTCTTTTTCCTCGGAGAAGAATTAACTGGGTCAGGGAGATTTGCAATTCATGCTCCTCCCTCGCTCCTATCTCGAATAGTCAACAGGTCCTTCCCCGGCTGGTTTATGTTCTTCCCGGGGTACAACCACCACAACTCCGGACCCCGGGCCTGGAAAAACTTTTGATAAATTTACCTCTCGGATCGGCCCCTTTTATATTCATAGGATGTCTTATTACGTTATTTACGACCTGGCTTATCTCAACCTTTAATTCCTATTTTCTTTTTTTTATAGAAAATTTCTAAAAAACATTTTTTCTGTGGATCCAAAGAAAATAGAATTTTTGACAATGCACGTTTTGCTTGCAATGTTTTAATCATTTTTTAATATCGTCCAATCCGTGAGAGGAGATTTTTTTCGAGACATGTAAATTTGTATTTAAATATCAGCCCGAAAAGTTTCGCGTTTAATTGAAATACAACTATTCGAATTTTAGCTTGATCTAAGTAACATTATTTTTTTGGATTTAGCATATTTATTGCTTTCTGTTCAAAATAAATATACATTGAGTAAACTGTATATAACGAAGGAAGGATAAATCGACCATCTGTATATCGCGAATAAGTTGAAGATCAGGGATGCGGTCATCAGAATAAGTAAATTTTTTTTTTCAAAGAAAAATTTATAATTAATCAAAGGAACACAATAGTTATCAGAAAACATTATATAACTTACAACTAAGATATTATAATGATACCCATAAGATTCGTACATATATTTGTATATAAAAACATATATATAACAAGGATAAATAATAATAAGAACAAACAATATTGACTATTGATAAATCAACAACCGCAAAGAAAACTGGATTTTAAATGTTTGCCTGTGGGAGGTGTTGAAGGCTCTGCGCCAAGAACTGGGAATTAAACCCCAAAATGATCCTTCGGCTATACACATCTAAAGACCAATGATGACATACGGGTGGGTAGTGTACCAAGACTCTTCTGGCCATACAATCAGGCTATTAAGTGGCACCCAAAGACAAGGCTGTCTCAGTGTCACTGGACCCATGAGCACAACGCCGACTGCAGCTCTGGAAGTGTGGTTAAACCTCCCCCAACTTCATATTTTGATCTTAAGGAGAAGACAGAGCAGCAGCTCCCAGGCTCCTAAATGGACGACCATCCGCAAGGATAGGAAGAGATACAGGCCGATGCCGTATCAGTCATGCCAATCGATGACACTACTACAAAATACAATTTGAATAAAAAGTGCAAGGTACTGGTTCCAGAACGGCAAAAATGGGCCAAAGGAATATCGCTGAAGTCAAACATCTGCTGGTATACTTACAGCTCCAAAACCGTCAAGTACACGGGAGCTGGAGTCTTCGGGATGAACTCAAAGGCCGAACTGACGTTAAACCTAGGCAAATGTGCTAGGAAATTATAGCGATTGAACACTGCGCCATAGAAATAAAAAGGCTAGGAATACATTCCCGGAAGAGTCATCTTCGCTGACAGTCAAGCAGCACTAAGGGCCATAGCCTCAAGGCAAAGAGAATTTGGAACTGCATGGGGGCCCTGACGGAAGTCAGTGACACTAATGACCTGACCCTGCCATGTGTCCCTGGGCACTCGGGGCATTGAGGTAACGCCAAAGAGAGGGCAACATGGACTTTATGGTTCCTGAACCCTACTGTGGTTTAGCATGCTGGCACAAAAGAGGATACATCTTAAAATGGATCCTTAACGAGTCCAACGCTGGTGGAACAGTCCCACAGGTATGACGAACACGAAGAGATTCATAGAAGAACCATCCGCAAAACTTACAGGAAGGAATTTGAGGAAAGGGTTTAGTCTAGTGGGTTAGGGTCCCGGGATAGTTAAGAGTGAAAATTGGAGAACCTTATTCGTATAAGATCCTTCACGAGTGAGACTAAGGTGACACATTGAGCATGAGTCTTGAAAGGATGTATTCGTTGGATGATGGAGGATTTGGCCGAGCCTCACAGTTCGACTTCGTAAGTCCAAATAGGTCGGTTGAGTGTTTTGTAAGAGGTTATGTATGCTTAGTTGATTTTGGTTTCAGTGGTCTGAGTCTTTTGTTAATTCAACTTCTTCTTCTTTAATCATGCATGTGAGTTCCTTGTATGTCTGCTATATAAGTAAATCGTAGCGGTCTTGTTGATTAATTTAAGATACAGGGCCAAGAATGAAGAATTCGATTTTATTTTGTAAAAATTAAGGGCGAGGATTATAGTTTTAAAATGTCAACTTCCCATCTACAGACCGGGGATAAATATTTTACGCCTGCTCTAGCTAAGGTCGTACATTCGCCATAGCCACTCGAAATAATGAATTTTAATTGAATATGTGCTTCTTGAGCCGTTCTATCAGAAAATGTTTTATCACTTTAATTTTGTCCCACGTCTGTCGTAATCGGAGCCGGTGGTTCGGAGCAAAAGTGACAGCATCAACAGTGCATTTGTGTACTTTGGCTAAGCTATGACAAACATTCGCGTACGTTTTTCTATTGCCCAGTCTAAAAAAAATTGCTTTTATAATAGTTATATAGTAATTACAGCTACAATAACCTCTTACAATATTACCGATCATTTTTGTCTGCCTGTGGCGAGGTTGACGCGTTTCGCCATCTTCAGTGTAGGATCTGATCTATTTTTGTGAATATAAGTCATTTGTAAGGTCGTTATGAGTGGAAGTACCCAAGAAGGGTGCGAAATAGATAAAAGTTTAAACGACGTTCACGTTCGATTTTAATTTATTTTCTGGTTAGATTGAGCTATATTCTTCTTTGAAACGTGCTTTGTCTGTGCTTGAGGCCACTTAAGTACGAATCATACGGACGTTATGGAGCCCTCCCTGAAAATCATTTGATAACTATGTTCCAAAATAAGGAACAAACTAGATAAAATTGAATATTCTGTTATCGAATCTTGAATGAACGATTGGATTTCCTTTTGTTTCTGTTTGCTACCGTATTCCGTTTGTGAGGAGACTGCGTGACGGCAATAGCCCGACTCGACATACGCCCAATCCAATCCCGGCTCGGCCCTTTTATCACCTCCCTGAATAATTTTCATTTCAAACGTCCTCGTCAGAGAGAAGTTATTGAAATCCGACCGTAAAGGGGGATTATTTCGACGTAGATTATTCCATTTCATAAACGGACGTGTGCATTCGGCGTTGGACATTTTAAAGTTCTAAAAATTATATTTGATCGAATTATTATAAGTTGGGCATTTCATCCAACTTTACCTCGTTTCGATATGGAAAAATAAATGAGGATATAATAATTAATTTCTTTATATAATAATTAAATAGTTATTATATACATAATGTGGGAAGTTTAGGGGCCGACAAACAGCTGTCATCGCCAATCCTCCGCGTTGTTGTACTTCTTTTCCTGGTCCGTGACCATTTTTTTAGTATTTTTATTCAACCTGCAGCCATTTGAGCGTTTCGGTCTATTACTGGCTCTCTACTATTATGTGAAAACAAGAGATAGGGATAAATGGGGCGGCCACAAGGCCTACTGCACTTCGACCTGAATAAATCTTTGTGCTTCCCTGTTTTTTATAACTCATTGCCCATCTGCAGGTAGTAAATCAGCGTCCGTAGCTTTACCAGCGGCTCCTTAGTGTAGAGTCTTGCTTGCGGTTTTTCTTGTCCTAGTTGCAAGAACCTGCATCTAATACAGTATCTGCACAGTATTTGTTCTGTTTGTACTCCTTTCCGGTGCATGTGCTTTCTTAACTGGCAGTGTCAGGAGCCAAACCAGAATCCTGGTTGCGGTTGCCTTCCTGTATTCCATTGTAAATTTTGTGGATGGCACTTCTATGAAACCCTTCGCGTACGTATCTGTACCAATATCTGTGGTATTGTTCTACCAGGTTTTGAATTCATTAAGGATCGATTTTAAGATGTATCCTCTTTTGTGGCTGGATGCTAGGCCACAGTAG
Organism: Cimex lectularius; assembly: GCF_000648675.2. NCBI lineage: Eukaryota > Metazoa > Arthropoda > Insecta > Hemiptera > Cimicidae > Cimex > Cimex lectularius. Next base: position 1,375,771 of record NW_019392705.1, read on the forward strand.
GTTTCAGGACCCAGAAAGGCCATGTCGCCCCCTTTTTGGGGTGAATATGAAAACTAAGTCGATATCCTAAAATCCTAATCTATCATTGTACCTCAGGTTGTCACCTACAGAGTACATATAAAACATACAGGGTGTCCTTTTTAGATTGCCCGTCTGAATTTATCTTGAATCAATGACGCTATAAAAAAAAAGTGTTTAATCCTGTTTATCTATGATGGTATGATGATGATGAGTAGAAAGCGGGGTTTTGCAGCCCCAAACATTGCAGCCTTTTGGTTTATTGTTCATTTCCTAGTTTATTAGTTCACTTTAATTGAATTCATCCTTCTATTAAATTATTTGATTGACTTCTTCTTGATTGTAGACTTGATTCTTCTTCTTGATATCATAGATAATGACTCCATTGAGCTGTTGTGCCGGGTGCTGTTGTAAATGGGTGGTAGTTTCTTAGTTTCTTCCTTCTAATTACATAACCTACAAATGGGGTCATCATTGTATATATTCCTGGAGGGTAGGTGTTTTCTCAGATTCCAGTGGCCGGTATACAGAGTGTCCTTTTTAGATGGCGCGGCCGAATTTCTGTTGTACCAATGATGCTGTCAAAAAAAGTGTTTAATATATTGTAGTATAGTTTCAAATTTTTACTGTTTTTGACAAAAATTATACAGGGTACCTCAGCCCCAGTTCAACTTCAAAATTTCAAATACAACCCTATACACCCTGACACATCATTTTAAAGGATGTTTTACGCTGAAAACAACGGTACAATCAGTTATTAGATATTTGGTACACGCGGACCATTTTACAAAAGCAATGTTTAGATTGCAGTGAAAGCCATTTCATTAGTTTTGTTATTTTATTCATCGTCGTTCCCGTAGTACTCTCAATTATTAGCTTTCATCCGTTAAGAAGTGTTGAAACCTGGAAATTTGTAGTTTTAGGGCATTGACCAACTCACCCCGAGGGGTTGTCACTCCCGATGTGCTGACCCTTGGGTCTATACCTACCCTACCCCGTTATGCGACTGGGTCGCTGATATCTACTTAAGCCAGTTGCCCGGCAGATCGTTGCTTCCCAACCAACGTTACGCTATGCTCCAACTCGAGCTTTCGACAGCTAAATTGAAATCTGGGCTAAAACTAACTTCTATAATAAAGAAAAAAATAAAAAATAAATACATTCACACTTATGTACACTGCACTCGTTCTGATTAATCGGTGGAGTACTCGATAATCCTCCATCGTACTTTTATACTTATACTTACGTTTATAAATACTCCACCCTAAACGCACACTGCTGGAGGGACGATGGTGACGCTATATTTCACTCGCACTACTAAATACATGCGATCAAACAAACCACAGGTCTAAATGCAATTAAAAAAACCACGTACTCCAAAAAGCCGAACAGGAGACCTCGAAATACGCTACTGTTCCCGAGAACCATTCTTAAATACAGCGGCATGCTTACACGCTCTCTTTTAAGAGCCAAGGCTTCTATTATGTGGAACACATCAAGCAACTTTCTTTGCATAAGAGGGCTATGTATATTTCTTGAGTGTTCTCCAATCGACTTATGTATAAAGGAAATATCTAATTTTTCGTTTGCAATGGTTTATGGGCACTTTAGATCGTTTGCCTTATAAAGCACCCTTTATATCGGACTCTTCTTCCCTTTCTGCGCCGTCTTTTTACGAAGATCATACGATCGAACACCTTGTCACTTAACGTGATATGAATCTACATGAAAAGGCGCTATAATATGGGTAGAATTGAATTGTATAACTAATCGTTATTTAATTGTTTTGGGTTTAAACTTTTCGTCCAGTGACTATGAGCTTTATATATTGAGGCGCTTTCTTTGATCGAGTGCATCCGAGGTTGCACATGCTTCCATTATTTCATCATCATGGTACTTTCAAGTATGGATCGGAACATTCTTTGCCACACCTACTTTATAAGCAAGGTTATATCCGGGTCAGTTGAATTCGGACCACGATCCAGCCGCAGACAAAAAGCACCTGTAGTGTACGTAAACAACCCGGGGCGACGGTATTGCAGACATTCCGTGGTCTAATGGTACAGCCTCTACCGTGAAAGCAAAGGGAAAAACGCCTCCCCGGTGTCGTTACAATATTAAACTTAAAACCCGACGAGGGACAGACGCAGTGAAAAGGGGAGGCGGGGTGGCCGTGTTTTCTCTCATTTACAAACATTTTCCTGGAAATTTCAAAGAAATTGTCTCAAGGACTTTCAGCCGTGAAATATTTTTACACTCTCCACTGAACCCTCAGACGCCGGCTTTTACTCGAAATCCAATTGTCACTCGTTGTTTACTCGTTAAAACTTAAAAGAACCTTTCCCTTTAAATCCGCTCCTATAAAAGAAGTTAGTGCTTGTGGAAAAATGCGTCAACCTTCATTCGGTAAAGTTCGTTTTGCCGGTCCAGGACACCCTTTGTTCGAAAAGTTAAATTATTTGTAACTTTGGGCTAATCGTAAGTGTGACATTAACTAGAGGTGAATCAGTCCTTATCGCTTAAGAAAGTCTGGAAAACTTCCGTTTCTAGCCGATGACAGGCAATCTAATTTGGTTAATGTTTGTTTTAATGATCAAGTATAAGAAAACAAAATCTGTTTAAAAATGTCTCTGTAATTTCAATTTCTGTACTAATTACTAAAGTTTTAGACAAGTTGATTTAAACCAGTGGTTTCTAACCTTTTCGAGTCGGCATACCCACACCCAATAATGGCTATCAATAGTAAGTTGGAAGATGCATGTTCTCCTAAATTTCCTCCCAAACCTACAAATTTGACCCTTTGACTACAACCAGAAAGTCTTTAGATTGTTTAAATTGAGGTAAATTAACTTTACTACAATTACCCTAAGCGAGATTTTTAAGAAGTAAGAATTGTAAAAAACCTCTCATTTAGCCAGGAGAACTCGCAAAATAGATTTTAAAGGCCCAAGCGGACCAGAAATTATAAGAATATCACAGCACTTAATGGAGTATCACAAATATCATAAAAATCCCAGCTCTGTCTCGAAGCATTATGTTCTTTACACGCCGGTGCTTCCAGAGCTTGTTAAGGTCATAGTCTCCTGTTTCTCTGCTTAGCTGCACATCTGCTGAAGAAGCGTAGCGTTCTTGACTTAACCTCCATGGCAATCGTCTTCATTTTGGTCATCCCGTGGAGGCGCTCAATCCTGGTCCATCATGGGCAGGAGGTGACAGACCTCAAAAACTTATTTTGGAACTTGTAACAAATTGAGCCTTGTCCGGCAAGTGATGCACCAAGCAGGGCACGTGCAGAAGAATGGGTTTAACAATGCTGCTATAGAGAAGTGTTTTGTTACTAACCCGTGATAGTAGAGGTAGAGCACTAACCTGATATCAGTTACTATCCATTGTTAAGCCCAGATATTTTACCTAGCCTGACCCGGGAACGCTATTTCCGGCAAGCAGCGTAGAGAGCCACACTTACAAATCATTAAATATACCCATGGTGTTTAGGTGTTTTGTCAGATGCCTTTGCCCGGTAAATAGTCTTGTCACTCAACTGAGTTAAGCTTTCTCTAACTGTAGCAGTGAGTTTCATTATTCGTGAGCGTTGTTGTAGAATAAACTCCCTGTTTCTACTACCTCTTATCGTTTGTACACTTCTATTTTTGTCTTTTTTTGGATGCACTCTGTCATGGAGTATTCTATGTTTGTTTTTGTTATCCCAAAAATCAGAGCAGATCCTCCTCTGGCCTGTATGTGCCTTTTTCATTAGCTAAAATTCTTGGTGCCTAAGATGGAACTCTGTATAAATCATCTCTTTATCTTCAGGCGATGTTGAAAAATATCAACACAAGCTTGGCATAGTATTTGGTTTCTATTGATGCAAGTCGATATCGTATAATTAAAAAAATGGGATTTTTTTACTATTTTGATGCAAACAAAATTAATTTTGCAAAATTGATTCAAATGAGCATAGACATATTCTCAAATCTAGAGCCGTGTACTGTGTGCTCCTGTAGTTTTTATGCGACCATCATTAGAAAATGCCCGTTCTACAAGCTCGATGGCAATAAAAGTGTAATTACCTTTCTTGAAAGTTCACAGCTCTTCACTTAGTTCAGACCAAAAAGTGACGAGGTTTTCGCGATTTCGCTATTGAAGTCTTTTAAAGTGGTTCAAGAAGAACTTTTCCTTTTCGGGCATTGTCAATAAAGCCGCTTGAAATACTCTCCTTTAAAAGGGTTTGGTCCCAACGATGACCCATTTCTGGCTCCGGGAAGTATTTTCCAAATGAGGATTTCATCCTCCCAAGTGCTCTATTATCTTCTCTTGAATATTTTTAAAGTTATAAGTTGTCTTGTCGTAATCTGCAAGGCTTATTCCTTCGCTTTCGAACAATGTTTGTCGTACTTAAGTTACAATTTTGCACTTAATAACAGAGGCGGCCGTAAGAACTTCAGCACCTCGATCTGAATTGATCTATGGTGGTACCCAGGTTTTTATAACTCACTGGCCAACTTCAGGTTATTAATCAGCCTCCACAGCTTTGCCAGCCGCTCCTTAGTGAAGGATCTTGCTTGCTTTCATGTCCTAGTTGCAAGAACCACCGCCTACATAGACCTTCACAGAAACAAAAAATGTGTTCTGCGCTCTACTCAGCTGTATCTGTATCTGCACACTAGTCGTCTGAGAAGTCCCCTTGGGGATAAGTCCGAACGATAAAGATCCTCATGGGTCTCAACACCTATGAGTAAAGATGAGAACATCTGGTCCTGTCACAGGAGTCCAACCATAATCCTGATTTGGTTGCCATTGCCTTCTAGTAATTGTTTTGTAAGTTTTGCGGATGGTCAAACTATCTATCTCTTCATGTGCCACTTGCCTGTGCTACTGTTCCACCAGATTTGGAATCGTTAAGGATCCATTTTAAGATTTATCCTCTTTTGTGGCAAAATGCTAACCCACAGTAGGGTTCCGGACCCAGAGAATCCATGCTGGCCCTCTCTTTGGCGTTGCCTCAATGCCCCGAGTGCTCAGGGATTCATGCCATGGCCAGGTCATTAGTGTCAGTGACTTCCGTCAGGTCCTCTGTGCAGTTCCAAACACTCTTTGCCTACACCTCGCATGAGGCTAAGGTCTTTAGTGCTGTCTGGCTGTCAGAGAAGATGGCTATCTTCCAGGAATGTATTCCTAGCCTTTTTATTCCCTTGCGCAGCGTTCAATCGCTATGATTTCAGACTTGAAAACTGTAGCTTACCTACGTTTACTGTCAATTCGGTCTCACGGAAGACTGAGCTCCCCTGCCTTGTCGGTTTTGGAGCCGTCAGTATACCAGTAGGTGTTTGACGTTAGCGGTGTTCCTTTAGCCCATTTTCCCGTTTTCGTGTCAGTACCTTGTACTTTTGGTAAAATTGTTTTTTGGAGTGCCTAATATGGCATCGGCCTGAATCTAATTTTCCACTTACTTTTTTTTTTTTGTAAAACTGTCAATCAATTATCACAAATGAGTTTCTTATTTTTGGTACCTCAGATTTAGATCTGATGATGTAAACGAATCAAAAGAAAACTCGGGAGTTGACAATATTTTCCCCAAAAACCACATTGCCCTCATAAAGCATGGTGGTTCAGCGAGGGCAAACGGCGTAATAAATATTTGATGTTGATAGCCTGTAGCCGGGGCGCGCAAACAGTTAACAGCTTGATTACAGAACTGTTGAAAATAAATCTTCATAGAATCAGACGTCGGTGATTATTCAAATAGAACGAGAAAATGTAGTCCACCTCTGGTGACTACGATTTGATATATGGAGTAAGTCGACTTGTAATTTATTACTTATTGTTATCTGCATATCATTTAGTATCCGCTTTTTTATGATGTATTTGTTGGCTATAGTTGAATTGGTCAGTTCTTACTGATGTACCTTTGTTTCGATGGACTCTCATTGTCGAGAACTGTTAATTTTTAGGTCACACCTAGAGGTCGACGTCGAACAAATGTAAACCCATCGGATCGTACTATGGAATCGTCTGCTTGCATCTTGTGCGAGGCACGATATATCGGCTGGTTTGGCCTCGCGGATCAATATTTTGCGTGGGTGTCAGGGATGGGCAATAAATTATTGATTTAGTTTTGGCCAACAGTGGTTTCAGAACCATTAGCCTGGGTTTGTAAGCCGGGTAATCTCCTTAATACAATTAATAGACTCTACAGCAGACATGAGATGCAACGATTATGTTATCATACAATGTTTACTCTTGACCGTTTGATATTAAATAAGGTCCAATCGGCTTCAATAGTAGAATAACAACAATGAACTTTTTTTAAAAGAGAAAATCGTGAAAAACTTGCAATAGTCCCAGGCTCACAAGGAAAAAACAATTGAGGACAGAACATCATATTTTCTCTGGCTTAAGGGTGATAATGTCGTCCCACCTTGATAATTTACTACTTTCATTCTACTCATGGTAATTTTGCAAATAAAAATGAAAGGTTGGAAACAATTAGCGAAGTACAGATTCTCCACTTTATAAAATTCTCCAGCAGCTTTTCTGAAAATATTCATGAAGCTCTTACAATAAAAAAAAAGGAAACGGAAATAAAGAAATGTCCTCGGGGGCTGAAAAGCCCATTCCGGGATGTTTTTATATCTAAGATCGAACCTGGTTTCGTACCGGATTTTTAACCGGCGTTGTAAAGAATTGCTTTCGCCTTTTTTTCGTCCGACTTCTTTGTCTCCTGCTCTCCATCCAGACGAGACATTAATATAATTAAAATGCCCATTGTCGGGATGGGTCCATTGTCTTCACTAAATTTACAATATTTACATCGGAAGAATCGTCTCATAGCTGAAGAAGTGCAGGACTTAAGAACCATATCAAGCCATATTAAAGATGTCATAGGTCCAATTGGTGTTTTATAAACGACGTTTCTAGTACTTTTTAGGTGTTTTCAATCCTAATTAACATTTTATTGGCGAGAAGGATCCGTCTTATTTCTACATATATGCCATTACTCTCGTTACCCTAGGTATCCTAGGTACACCATGACTGTATTTAGAATATTTACATCGGGAGCATCGACTCGTAGCTGAAGAAGAAAAAAATTAATCCACAAACCCTGTCGATTTTAGAATAGTCTGTAAAGACAACACGAAGTTCTGCACACACACTATCCCTAACAACTCTCTTTCAGTGGCGAAGTACCGTCTCTGTTGATACCAGTTGGCGGCTTGCGTGATGAGCTGTTCCTGGCCACAACGCCAAGGATATGTCCTAAGTATGAAAGGCTTGGTAAAATCCGGATCAAGGATGTTCTGAGAGCTTCCTCACCAATGGAAATCTCGCGTGGCTGACAGTTCTGTGAGGAGCTTTTGCTATATTCGCGAAATTGTGAATGAATCCGAACATTTCCCCTATGCCAGTTACTTTTCGGTTAGGTTATATTCGCTGGTTTCATCACGAGTGGCAGATTTGTTCGTTTTTAACATTTAAGGTGTTAAAGACTCATTATCCATGATGATCAAGTCCAATAATGAACCTAGGCGTCTTCACGCAGAAGCATCTTCCATAAAACTTCGCCCTCAAAAAGTGTTCGAGTTTTCTTGCTGAATGTCATAAACGGTCCTATTCGGATTTTACAGATGTTTCTAGTATTTCTTATATGTTTCTAAGCCAAAGAACGTAATACGACACAAAATAATCTATGCAACATTAATCTGATGGACCAAAGCTCAACAAATGTAGCTAATAAAACATTAGGCAGCATACAAAGACTAGCAAACCTATGTATCACAGGGGCAATGAGAACAACACCTACAAGTGCTAAAACCTCCACTGGAAATTTTATCTCATACAAGGAGAGGGTAGGAAAAGCTCATTTAGGCTCCAAAAACAATCCAAGGATAGGAACTAAACCTATGAAAATGCCCAAAACATGAGCAATCAAACTCATTAGGGAAGTACTCTTCGATCTTTCAAGCAGAAATCCATGCCATCAATGCTTGTGCCTGGAAAATCTTAAAGAGGTTACACTGGCAAAAAAATCCTCATAAGATCTGATAGCCAAGCAGCCATTAAAGTATTTGCATGTAAAAAAAAAATCGCATCGAAATTAATCAGCGAATACATCAAAAATCTCCAAAACTTGAGGAAACACAACAACCAGGTGATATCTTGGGTGCCAGGGAACAGTGGAATTTTGGGTAACGAGAAAGCAGACAGACTGCCCAGAGGAGGAACTGCTAGACCATACATAGGCCCTGAACCGATACTTAGGATAACAAAAACAAAATGTGGAATCCTCCATCGCGGAATGGATCCAAACAAAACACAAGGAGAAGTGGATAAACTCTAGCGGCGCTAGACACAGTGAGCCTATGATGAAACAACCCTCACCAAGAATGGCAAAATCACTGCTGCAATTGGAGAGGGCTAAACTTAGAGGAGTGATAGGTCAGGTCTACTAACCGGTCACTATACAACGATGATCCCGTCTGCAGATTATGTAACGAGGAGGAGGAAACAGCCACCTATATCATCTTCCAATGCGAAGCAACGAAAAAAAAATTAGGGAATGAAATTGTAGCAGCGACCGTCAATGACCTGATACTTCTAAGGAGAAAGATTGAGTCTATTGCACTGAACTAAGGAACTAGGAAGGTACAATAAGCCAGAAGGCTGCAGTGCCTGGAGCACAAACCCCGCTTCCTAATATCGTTATCACCATACCATACCAAGCCAAAGAACGTTTATTATCAAGAAAGATGTTTCTTTGCTGCATGGATTTGTTATTATCGGCCCCCTTCAGTTCATTGAAATGTACGTCGATTGTTAGACCAATTTTTTCGGTTGCAATTAATAAAAAAGTCTCTTCAGGGCTTTCTGAGATCATGTGACAAAGTATAGAGATCAAATTTATTAAAAAATAGTGCCAGTATCTTTGACGTTCTCGTTCCACTTTTTTTAAAAGCGGGAAGGAAGAACAGACATGCTGGAGCATCGGTTTCAAACGATTTCTGAAATGTTCTTTTGAATTCTCACATTTAAGGACATTCCCCTTGCAATGCAGACTTCAAACATTTTGACCAGTTATTTTGTCACTTTCAGCTGAGCTCCCTCCTATTTCAACTTCATATTCTTACTCATACTCCTATTTAGAAGCATATGAAAAATGGTTGGTTTGTATTTTATATTATCCTTGTTTATAATGTCAAAGACAAATCCATCAAAACCTGGCGGAACTCACAGCACCGTTGCGCAATCTGTTTTCTATTTTGACATCCAAAAAGGTACCAAAAAAGGGCGGAAATTTGTAAACTATGAAAGAACTAATAGCTACTTGGAAAATGTTCTGTGTTATTTTATTTCTAACTTCATTTCGTACTTATTCATATACTTAAGTTGTTTAAACAATAAACAACTATAGGATCGACACGACCAGTATTTGTTAGCGTTCAGTTCCTTCCGAAAGTTTGTGTCTGATTTAGTCCGGATATGCTGAAATGCGCGTCCCCGTTTTGAAACGAGATTCACGTCCCTCGTAGTTAGGCGGCCGTTCTCTTCTGTTTGCTTCCAGTCTGTTATTTGCTTGCGGGGTAACGAAGGTGGAGGCACCAAACTTACACCGCAGATTGGCTTAGCCCGGAGAATCCATACGTGATAGTTTGTCGTAACGAATAAGACGAAAACGGAACCAACGCGGACTTTCTCGGCAAAAGAAATCACACCGAAGCTTTTAAGAAAATCTGGGTTGGCAAAAAATTTAATATTCGAGAAAATTCTGAATATTTAGTGGAGTTTGTAAAGGTTTTAAGAACAAAATGTTGCAACATTTTAACCCTTCTGAATGCTATTGTGGCTGACCTACCTAACAAGCTGTCGGAACAGTTTTTCTGCTAATATTTCTCGTGCTAACCCTAATATTCTGCATGCAAGATGTTTTGTTTATGAAGTAAAAGTAAATGAAGACGTATAACAGAGACGTCACTGTTCTTCTTTGATGTTATTGTATATAGCAAGGTAGGCGTCGCTTTTTCACTCAGCCCGTTTTTCTCACTTCTTTCAAAACACCATCTCACATCTTTATTGTTTATTTCTCATTTTGAAAAATCTAGATAAAAATACTTCACCGGTGGTTATTAAATGTAATAACTGTAGAGGTAATAGTCCCACCTGTAGGCTAAAAGGAATAGTGAACAATTAAAGCCATGAACCTCCGGTCACCATCAATTTTTTTCGGTTGCAAATTTGGTTTTGGCATGTGTCCTGGTTTTTCGTCAATGTTAATGCACTGCTCTGACCGACGCTGATTGTCATATGCAATCCATTTTTCATCGCAAGTGATTATTCTTTCAAGAAAAGGCTCGGTTTTTTGCTTGGCGAGCAACGAAACCCATGTCTCAAGGCTCTTTAACTGCTGTCGCTCGGTGAGCTCATGATGGACCCATAGATCAAGCTTTTAAACTGTTCCTATGTTCCTACGGGGTACTATGTTCCTTGTCACTATGGTGACAATGGGTGGTACAGTGTGGCCGAGGCAGGGGGTGCAACCTGAAAAGGTTAGCCTCGTGTCCTCGGTCACTTCCCTTTCTCAATCCAGTCCTTCGGCATACTTCGTTGAGACCCAACCCTTGGATGCAATGGGGGTGTCCAGGCGCAAAATAAAGGTGCGACTTGAGGGCGTGGCAACCTGTCTAAAGCACAAGCTGGATTCGTGTCAGCCTCCGGGTCGGCAGCGGAAGGCGAGTGCTTTATCAGAGGCACAGGGGGGTTAGGGCACCAGATCTTGTCTGCATAGACGGGGGAGGTTGCATAACCATCTGTACTACGGGGTAAGAGAAAATGTTCCAAAGTCCAGCCCTTCTACATCGGAACGGTCCAGGCGATGCTCCTGGCGGGAACTTAAAGAAATGGCTGTTCGTCTGTCTTGCGAAGCATTTGCGTATGGCGTTCGTTACAACCCCGGCCTCACGGGATACGAAGGATCGGACCATCGAAACGTGAGAAGTGGCGTATGGGAACAGATAGTGGTCGGTGGTGCCTGCATGCATTGGCTTCCTTTACCGAAGGCCGTCTCCTCTAGGGGATGGTTAGCAATTCCACTTTAAACAAAAACGCGGGCGGAGCGGATCCGGAAGTTCTTACGCTGAAGGAGCCCCAATACTCTGAGAGATACAGTCGCCTTCTTTATCTAGTGAGTGCGTGGGTGACAAGGCTGATGCTTTTCAGCCACCGTGGGTAGCCTTTACGCGCGGCATACGGTCTGATGCTGTAACATCCATTCTGTCGTAAGCGAAGGTGCGTCATCTCTCATCTTGAGAATCAAAACGCCCTGTAAGGCCATGAGCCAGGTACGGACGCGAAAGATTCTCATTATCCTTTTTAGGATTTGGGAGCGTATGTTCTTTAATTGGCTTGACACATGCACTTGCATTTAATTGTGCTGCGAATCCTCTGAATCGTTGATAATGGGTTTCTTCCACCTGAAGCTGTGCATCGTTGTCAATTAAAGTTGGAGGTCTTCAGTGGGGCTTGTTTTCCAAATCGGTATTCCTTCCAAAATCATAGCAAACCAACGCCGAATGGTCCGTCCATTTACACTCCTTTCCCCAAAGACCCAGTTTAAACTGGTAAAGGAATATTACACGAAAATCGCGTGTCTTCAAGTATTTGGAGGTATTCTAGAAAGTGTAATGGATTGGTGAGCTCATCATTATAAACAAAAGTGGAGGATTAATAACTGTTTAATTATTATATGTAAACATCATAAAATAGCTAGATCCACTCTGAATTTGTGAAACTATACAATCTGACATTTCTCTTGAAACAACCAATAATTAACATTGAAAAACTATTGAACTTATGTATCTAAATAGGTTTTAAGAAAAATTTTAGGCAAGTGTTTAGAAGAAGACGAAAATTCCAGTAGTTAATATCTTCTTCTTCGTGACGTTGAATGGGTTCGGATGTTGTTATGGAAGTGACGAGTTTGCGGATTATATTTTCAACTAGGCCCTTAAAGGCAGTTAGTCCCTAAGCCTGAGGATCCGTAATTGTTTCCAGCCGAGATGTCGCAGGACGAAAATTCGAGTCACGATCCCTTTGGAACGTCTCTCCCTTTGAACGTGTCGACTCGGATCCGGGGAACATCTTTCCTAAACTCAAGATCATCAGCGGTCAATTCTCAGATCTCTAACCGGGTTAGGGCCCCTCCAGCACGTGTTTCAATCTAACCAGAAGACCCCGGGAACCAGAAACCAGAAGCGCTTTAATCTCGAATCACAGTCCTAACGATAAAATTTTTTTTCAACGAATGAGACAATTATTTATATTTTTTTCTTTATCCCTCAAAAGGTTAAATGATTTATATTGTGATTTCCTGATAAGAACTATCAATCAAACAGATATAGACTTAAAATGTCGATGTGTACAGCTATAAAACATTTAAAAGATAATGTTTTTTGAAGGAAAAATATATAAGAAACGGTTGAATTATTATCAAGCTTCCTCGGCTTCCTTTTATCTTTCTTAACAGTCTGGAAGCTGAGACTTTCGGCGTTCCAGAACCACCCAGCCCCCCTTTGATAATGTTAAATTACCTTCAAGGAATCTCGAGAATTCCCTTCTTTCCTTCCAACCAGTAATAATTATCCTTCAAAAAATTTTTTTTTATTTTATATTCTGACGCGAAAATCGTCCCTCCTTTCCAAAACTAATTTCACGTGCTATAAGTTATCCCTGCGTTGGAGCAGTAAACATCATCAGCTTATATTTATTTCGGCCGATTTGTCTTGCTTTAAGCAGATTGCTCGAAGCTGTATTTTTCATGCCATTATTACCAACAACTCCGTCTTAAGAGAGAAAGTATTAAATAATAGACACAATTTATTTTCGTGTTTAAAAAGTGTTCTGCTATTAATTCTTACAAATGTTCTCATTGTCTAAACTTAAATATAGATAATGAAGGGTTAAGATTTGTCAAAAATGATGTACATAAAACTAATTTTTCTACTTGCTCTATTCTCAACAACAATTACGAACTGACCTTGTACCTCTTTTTACGGGAATTGTGAATTTTTTATTCTCTTTAGCCGTCAAAATATGCATGATTAAGTGTATTTATCAGAGTGAATGGTGAGGGGCTGACTCCCGTCGCCCCTCGAGCTGTGTACGTGACTTGGGTCGATGGCGGAATATTTATAAAAGTACCCCATTCACTCCAATTGGATTAGTTGGCAGGTCGATGAAAGAATGTTGAATACTCTATGTACTAAATAGAATTAATGCAGTGTATAACGTGTGAATGTATTTATTTGTGTGAATGCATATTGAATGGGCGTTGTTATACTTCGCATGCGCTCGGGGCTGAAATGACCAAACTGTCAGATGCCCCTTTAAAAAGTATATAAGCGAGGATGAGTGTTGAAAAATAAATAATTTTACAAAAGTCTTTCTTGTTTTTGTTGGAAAACAGTCTTTTAGTTTAGTTTTTGTTTCATTTTTTTTTTTATCAATCCTTATATGAACTCTTCAATTCAATAAAAATAATTCATAATGTATCTTGTCTTTTGTATTTATTTGTCTCCATATAACGCGGTACGAATGATGTGATTTGTACTAATTCCGAGTTTCTTATAGCGCAGTTTCCATACAACGCGGTAGACGGTTTCCATAGAACACGCTACGAATTTTTCTTATAGCGCGGTTTCCATATAACGCGGTACGCACTCACCGTGTTATAGGAGGGCTGACTGTATATATGTATAAAAAAACGACCTAACATTTTCACTTCGTCGTATCTCACAAATTAAATGGTACATCTAGTTCTAGCAAAAAGTTATTTGGAATCAATGTAGAGTTCAAATCTTCTTTAAGGTCTTTACTAGGTGAAAGACAAAAGTGTTGGGATCACCAAGCTTTCAGCAACATTATGTTGCCATCATCAGGGCCTATTTATTAAGATCAAAAAAATATACATAATTAATATAAATTCAACAATCAACAATTAAAACAATAATGCATACTTTCCCAAGAGAGAAGAGAAAAAAATTCTCATCGGAAAAAAACTATTGTAAAAGTGCTTTGGTTTAGATTATGAAGCACATGGCCAGCATTCAGTTATACATGGTGAACAAGACATCTATGTAAGTAGAGAGTAATTATTCGCATATAACATTAACAGTTGACAAAAATAATAATTTATATATATAATAACATTTTTTTTAAATTACCTCACTAATAAATTCATATAATTACAAATCCAACTGTTTTTTGTTCTTACTAGCTATTTTTGACAGTAAAAACATACGTTATCACAGAGAGTATTATTTAAATGACTTGAATTACAGCTTGTTAAAATGATATGTACAAAGGATTATAATTAAGATGAGAACACGACACAACTTCGCCTACAGTTAGTGAAGGCTACCAGGCTCTGTGAACTCTCCATTATGCGCCCCCTAACGGTCGCCACCTTTTTTCCGTTTTTTATAAATTTCCAACAACCCCGCCAATGTTGAGATGGAACCTAGTTCGTCACCATTTAAATTGCAGGCACTCCTCGTTAAAAGGATATATACCTTTTCCAACAGGAGTCTTCTCTCAAAACCGACCTCTCGACCCAAGATCTCCGGGGAGTCCAACTTGAAAAAATGACCATTCTTTGTAGCATGAGAGGACAACCCTGTGGTCAACTTTTTATGAATACAATCCACTCTATGTTGGTTCATTCTAACATGAATTTTCTGCTTTGTTTGTCCAACATATTGAGCGTCGCAACCACCACAGGACACCCTATAAACCACATTAGATCGTGTGCCAATAGGCTCTTTAGATTTTAAAACGGTTTGAAGACTAGAAAGATTATTTTTGTATTTATAAGCAATTTTTACATTTATTTTATTAAGCGTTAATTTTTTAATTCTCTGAGTCACACCAGGAATGTAGGTGATTGACTTGAAGCCAATAGAAGTTGAAGTAGGTTTCACCTCTACATTCACCAACGGAATACCATCTTTCTGCTTATAGATATCATCTCCATATTTAAAGTAGCCAGTCATGGACGTGAACTCCAACGCCTCCATAAATATCTCAATAGGTAGATCTGGGAAGCAACTCTCCAGCTCACCCCATTTTTTATGTACAATATAAGACCTAATGGCACCGACGTAAATAATGATTCAACATCCAAAGAAACAACAACCTCATCCTCGGTCACTCTTAAAGTTTCAAGTTTTTGTTTCACGTCGAGTGAACGTTTTACATTAAACTCATTACCAACCGTCAAGACCGACAACACCTCATGTACCATTTTGATAAACTATAAGAGGGAGACTGAATGCATGAAACAATGGGCCGTAAAGGTACGCCCTGTTTGTGGACTTTTGGAAGTCCATAAATCTTGGGTGGAACAGCTGTATATGTCTTAAGGATGGAACCTTTTTCTTTAGAAATTAAATTTGCATTAACTACTTTATCTATCTATTTGTTATTAATATTTTGTAATTTGTCGGTAGGGTCCTCACTCAAAACTTCATATTTATCCCTGTCCCCCAGTATCTCATTCATTTTCTCCCGGTACTGTTATCTTGTCATAACAACATTAACATTGCCTTTATCTGCCTTAACTAACATTAAGTTAGGGTATTCCTTAAAAAACCGTTTACAAATTGCAACTTTTCTCTCCATTTCTGATTATCTATCTTTTATTTTTTAACTGAGACAAAGCATTCCTGACTATGTTCACAGCATCAGCTCTAATGCTATCTTTCAATTGTTTTTCTATAACACAATCCGTTAAGAACTCTATCTCCACAATTGAATCAATAATGGCTTTTGTCTTTCTTTCACCTAGTAAAGACCTTAAAGAAGATTTGAACTCTTCATTGATTATCTGTAGGTCGATCTACAAACATCATTTCTTTATTTGGATTTTTTTTTAAAAATAATAATTTGAAGGTTAAAAGGATTAATTTGAAATTAGGAAGTGTTAAAATTGGTTAATTTCCAGCAAAAAGGGTTTATTTGGAATTTCAAAAAAAGTTAATTTGAAGTTAAAAATAGTTAATTTCAAGCAAAAAAGTGTTTATTTGGAATTTTAAAAAAGTTAATTTGTATGTTAAAAGGATTAATTTGAAATTAGAAAGGGTCAATTCAAAGTTAAAAAGTGCTAACTGGTTATTAAAAAAGGGTTAATTTCAAGTTAAAAATAGTTAATTTCAAGCGAAAATTGTTTATTTGGAATATTTAAAAAACTTATTAAATGGACTAATTTAAAATTGGAAAGGGTCAATTCAAAGTTAAAAAGTGCTAATTGGCTATTTAAAAAAGGGATAATTTCAAGTTTAAAATGGTTAATTTCATGGAAAAAGGGTTTATTGGGAATTTCAAAAAAAGTTATTTTGAAACTTAAAAGAGTTAATTTCAAACAAAAAGGGTTTATTTGAAATTAAAAGGTCAGTTTAGAGTTTAAAAGTGCTAATTGCTTAGTACAAGGTTTAATTTTAAGTTAAAAATGGTTAATTTCAAGCAAAAATTGTTTATTTGGATTTTTTTTTAAATGGATTAATTTAAAATTAGAAATTAGAACAGAAAACTGTTAAAAAGTGCTAATTGGTCATTTTTAAAAAGGGTTAATTGTAAGTTACAAATGGTTATATTCAAGGAAAAAGGGTTTATTTGGATTTTCAAAAAAAACTTAATTAGAAGTTTAAAAGGGTTAATTTCAAACAAAAAGGGTTTATTTGAAATTACAAAGGGTAAGTTTGGAGTTAAATAGCGCTAATTGGTTATTAAAAGGGTTAATTTCAAGCTAAAAATAGTTAATTTCAAGTTTAAAAGGGTTAATTTGAAATTAGAAAGGGTCAATTTCAAGTTACAAATGGTTCATTTCAAGCAAAAAGTGCTTATTTACAATTTAAAAAAAATTAATTTCAAGCAAAATTCGCTCATTTGGAATTTTAAAAATTTAATTTAAAGTTTAAAGGGGTTAATTTCAAGCAAAAAGGGTCATTTTAAATTTAAAAAGTGCTAATTTAAACTAAAATGATAATCCGAATTTAAAAAAGATTAATTTAAAATTAAAAGCGTTTCATTTGAAATTAAAAAAGGGTTAATATGATGGGGAAAAGCTATATACCTATACACAAATTAAGTTTTCTAATAAAAAAAATTAACAAACTAGCACTTCGGAATGTGAAAAGTATATTTCTGTGACCAAAGTAAAAGCCCACATTTCTTTTGTATGATTCTCTTTGTATGATTTGATATATTTTCTTTTCAAATTATGGATTTATTTTTTGATTACTTTGATTTATTATTTTTTTAATATCTATAAATTGAAGATTTGACGGTTTTATGCGACAAATGCATGCATTGAATAGAAACAATGTCAGATAAAATTGAAAAAATAAAACATCTCTGGGTGGACAGCCGGTATTGAAGTGATTTCTAACAGTTTATCTTCGATTTTCGCATCTTTCCCTGCTAGCGGTTCTTTTGTGAGGGACGTCACATTTCTAAAACCACCTACTTCATGTGGTTCACTTAGGAAATGGGGCCTTTTTCCAATAGAGATAAGTACATCAGCGGGCACCGGTTCCAACCCCCTCGCCACGCAAGAAAATAAGATTTTTATTAGCATTTCATTAATTTTCCCCTCGGTCCGCGGCTGCCGAATGAAACGGGGGTATTTGGCTAAACCCTTTTAGCTTCCGTCGCTTCGTTAATTTGAATTACCCAATCTCGAACTTTATTGTTATTCCTTCCTTTTTACAAGAAACGAATGGCCCTTTTCCCTTTTTCTCAGCCCTGAATAAATGTTTTACTACTTGGGAATTTCAAACGTTGATAAGTTATTACAGCTTTCATTACCATGTTTCTACAGTTTATGAACCGGAATTATTTACCAACCACAACCGAAAACAAGATACGGAAATAACTAAAATTTAATCAAGCTCTTTTAATAACGCAACTGTTTGTTTTTTTAAGCCACTGCTGTCGAGCAAAACCTAACAAAAAGTAATAAATAAAAATAATAACCTCAATTCGTTTTATATCTGCAGGCGACGTAAACCATTAGTAGAAAATGTAATGTGCAATAAAATAAATTACCTTTCCGATAACATTGGCAACCTTTTAGCTTTTCCTTTTCTGCCAAGTTATCTGAATCTTTTTTAACAAGAAATATAGAGCAAAGTGATGTGCGTTTTCCAGTAATCTTAATATTGGGTACTTTTTTTACCAATTTACAAAGGTACTGTTTTAGTGAGTTCTGCCAAGCTGGTCCGTTAGGGAGATTTCGCATAAAGTTATCGTGAACGATAACGCTAAATTGATTGAAATGCCCGCCTACGTTATTTGTCTTAGAATAGCGAACTTCTTAAGGGTGACTGTAAAGTGAACAAGTATTTTTTTGTCGGAATCATTGTCCAATATAAAAAATTCATATTTTGTATCTGCAAATATAATGTTAGGCCGATGCAGCAATAGGATAATAATAATAGTGTACAATGCTAGAAATTTTAAATTGAATCGAAGTATTTGTACTCACTCAAAGTGTTTGTTTTCTGTGTAGATGTGTCATTCTTGTGTGTCGTGTTGAGAGGGCCAGTGAGATATTGCTGTTTTACTATTCACAAATCGTGAGATGCGGATGTGGATTCAGAAAACCATTTTCTGTATCGTGCCAACGTTTCGATCTTTATTGAGATGGTCTTCAGGGCTCAAAGTGTTTGTTTTCTGCGTAATTGTGCCATTCTTGCTTGTCGTGTTGAGAGTGCCACCATAATCACCACACATTGCTGTTTTATGTTTATGTACGTTGGATTTTGAAGGGGTGGGGAAGGAAGTCGGGATAGAAAGACATTTTTATATAAGGAGTCGGCTTCTTTGAGGTGAAAGGAGCCGACAATGGGAAAAAACGTGGGTTCGGCCTGATTATCCTTTTAGGATTATATAGATTGGGATAATTAGGGAAAGGAAAGCCAAATTGTTGAAGAATTAGACTAGGCAGAAATGTTTGATGTATGGAATATGATGCTGTGATGATGTATGTATGTTATCGATATTGAATTTGATTAATGATATTAGCGTAGCTGCGACTGTGTTTACATGAGTCTGTTCTGTAATTGATGCTGTGCTTATCCCTGTTGATGTAAATCATTTCTGAAAAGTTACGTTTATGTTTGTTTTGTTCTGTGTGTAATATTTTTGGATTGTTGAAGTCGAAATTGTATTGGTGTTCAAAATGGTGGGCAGCGAGTGCTGTAGGATTTTGTTTGGGTTTTTTGCAATCATAGATGTGTTGCTTTACTCGCTTATCCAGATATCGGAATGTAATACCGATGCAGGTTGCCGGACAATTTAAACAATTGATTTTGTAAATACGTCAGATTTGGGATCTTTAATTTTGGAAAAAAGTGTTTGAATTGTTTTATAGTTTTTGAAAGCGATTTTAAAGTTGTCAGAAGAGTTTAATTTATGTGATATTCCGTGAATGAATGGTATGGAAATGTATGTTGGCGAACTGTGTTTCTTGGTTTTTAATACCAATCTGTGATAATGTGCCACCTGGTTGTTTTATTACGAGTGCATCTAAAAATGTTATTGTTTTGTTGTTTTCGATTTCATGTGTAAATTGTAGACGTGGGTGAAGGCTATTAAATGTATCTAATGTAGTTTGAATCTAATCTTGGGAACTGCTGTCAATTTGTCATCTACGTATCTAAATGTAGAAAAGACATCGGTTGATGGCTTGCGGACGCTGGGTCCAGAAGGATTCACTTACTAAGTTGCGCATAGGCCATACCAAGATTACACAAGGACACCTTCTCATAGGAGTGGGCCACGTAGGCGTCCATTGTGTGGAGGGCTTGTCACGGTAGAGCACATAGAAACAGATTGACCAATGGGCGACCTTGAAACATGGAAAGTTCGCTGATTCAATATCTCTCAGCGCCACAAATATTTTTAATTGTATATAAATCGTTGTACCTTGGAGTATGTGATATGAGTTATTTAGTGGAAATAATGTATTTATTTGCGTGAATGGAGGCTTATCCCCAATCACCCCAAGTAATACGGAATACTCTGTGGTGGTGTGAAAGGCTTACTACATTATCATATTTTTATCTTGTTTCTGTGTATGTATGTTTGTTATTTATTTTATTATATTCAATGTTGACGAGGCTCTAAGGTATAGAGTACTAACAATAAGCTAAACAAAATAGAGAATTGGTTACCATAAAACATCATAGCTTGGCCGGAGAAACAGTAAAAGTAATTATAGGTTTAAAACGCAAGAAAGATTAGAAAAGAAAATAAAAGCTAAAGAAGAGAAGGATGGCGAGTTCCAATGTAATTTGCCGGCTGTTATATTAAAAAAAAACATGTTATGTTACGGTTTTTCTTAAGCAAAGTCCTGTCTAACATATTATTTACGATAAACATTGGCATTTTTGTAAGTTATAATTTTCGTTCTTTTCCAAGTCATATGAGTGAAACGGAAATTGCAGTTTTCTGACGTCAAATCGTTCATTTGCTGTGATAAAAGAATAAAAAGTTGGGCCGAACAATGGAAAAGGTGGTCGGCGGAAGCAATCGCGCCCGTTCAGACGGATAACCGATTCCTGAGGGAATTCGTGGCCGAGAACAGACCTCAGATAACAGCCAAGTTTAGATTCATCGGAAAAACCTTGGAAGTACGTGTACAGTAGGGAGGGAGCGAAAAGGATCAATCGGGGGCATTGCCTCCCCATCCCCGGGTCCCAATCCCATCCTAATCCAAGTCCAAGAAAAAGTCAGTAAGTGATGTGCAAGTACAAAACGCAACATCATCATTGGTGAACCAAAGTTCGACATGTTCTACAGATAATGGTAAATTCCTCTCTCTCGAATTTTACTTCGGGTACAAAGGTGGAATTCGGCAGATTGCTGCATCCGTAAATGATGCCGTGCGCTTTACGTTTTAACATATTCGAGGTATTGTTCCTTGCAGACGTCACCCCGTCACGGATCGACTAAGCCGTGGGGGATCAAACGGAATACAAGATTCTGGTAAAGAAAAGCGCTCGTAGAGTCTGATCATTTTAAGCACAATTTTGTGCAAAAAGGAAACCTTATATAATTATACTTTTTATCTAAGGTCTTGGTTGAAATGAAAAAGCTAATGTCAGAAGCAGAATTCGAATCCACAACGTTTGGCTAGAGTGGATCGAAGTCGATTGCTCATGTGGTTAGAGCGGCGGCGTATTGAGTACATATATGGATTTATATGTAATTGTGAACGCCGATCAAAATTACAGCCGAACCGCTTCACAGATTTTCGCCCTTGATGGCTTAAACGAAAGCCCTGACCTCAAATTTATTCGGAAACTCATGAAAAGTATAAATTATTAATCATGATGATATTAAGATTAACGAAAATAGGGAAAACATCCTCGATCTTGGCAAAATCTGTCTTCAAAGAATTATCCAGCTTTGTATATCTTCCTGTAGAAGTATTAACTTTCGAACTTAAATTAAGCACAATATCTAGTTGTACACTTGTACATACACCTCTAGCTTGTTTTCACATCCATAAATCACACGATTCAGCAAGATGAAATCATTAAATCAGGCAAGGTTTGATCGACTCGACGAAAGTCGTTTGCTGACATGAGTAATAAACATTTTACGATTTTCATAGCGTTTAATTTTCTCGCTCTTGTTTTATGAAAAATCAATTTCGACAAACGTTTGTTGTAATTGTGAAATGTATTATTGTAATTCTAAGTTGTAAATACTTCGTTTTAAGTACCGTCTTGCCTTTGTCTCAATCATTTTAGCTTTTGTTCTATAAACATCCAAAAGAAAAATGTTTCTGTGGTCTAAAAAATTACTGCCATTTTTTTCAATGGAAAGAAACCATATTGACGGTTGAAACTAGTAATATATAGTAATAATATAATAATAAATCTTAATTGCACGTTGTACATTACATATAAATTTATAACAAAAAATAATATTTTGGTACATCCCTGCCTGCTGTCAAAAAGCAAAGCTTGTAAGACAGCTGGAGTTTTTGGAGATCATCAGAGAAATAAACAGATTATATCTTTACAAAATGAAAAACAAACAAATAAACGAACATAATAAAGAATAAACTTGTAGCATGAAAAACTAACCAAATTAAATCTTGGGTTTATAATATCTTAACTGCAATTTAAAAAATTTTAAATTTTTTGCCTTCTTTGTAGTTTTTCAAATTTTGAATAATAATCCTCTCTTATATTATACAATTTATAAAAGAGCTTTCTCAGACGGGAAACCAAAGAATCAATATGTGAATTAAATCTCAAATTCTAGTCTACACCAAGATATCTAATACTGTAAGCAAAAGGGATAGGAAAGCAAGAATATCATCATCATCACAAGTTTGAAAAGCACATTTCAAATTGTTACTATTTATTTTCTTTTTCTATGAAAATGTAATACATTACATTTTTTGTGTTTAAAAGTAGAAAGTTTGAGTTTAACCAAAAATTAATCATTTTCATATCATTATTTATAGTCTTAGTTTAAATAATTAAATTATCACCTGAGAAATGGTACAAGTATCATCTGCCTAACTAATTTTTTTCCAGAGAATTTAATTTTCAAAAAATCATTAATATATAAAATAAACAAAATTGGGCCAAAGGCTGTACCTTGTGGTACTCCCGGTTCAACGCGTAAGGAAAAACTATAAACTGTTCCAATCTTTGTGACTAGAGTGCTGTCTGATAAATATGATTCGAGGACTGAAGGATCAACAGAGTCGGAAGGCTTTTTAACGTCCAGAAACAATCCAATAACGTAATATAAACAGCACTCCTGATATTCCTGCTTAGGATTTCGGACATAGTGAACCTATAGTGTGTTCCTTCCCTCCTCTCAGAACCAGCCAAAATTTGATTTTTTGGTATCTTGATTTATCCCCGACAATGGTGGCTGTTTACCTTATCAAAGAGATCGTTTCCCTGAACGGGTTTCAAGAAAACGCCATTAAAAGCACCCTAAAAAGTATTCATTTATTAAGGTCTTGATTGAGATAAAAAAGTCAGTGTCACGAGCGGGGTTCGAACCCACGACCTTCGGCGAAATACGCCGCCACTCTACCACTTGAGCTATCGTGACTTTCAAAATGGCAAAAAGAGGGAAAATTCGAACGGTTGTAGGTTGAGATGGATAGTTGGTGACCAAGAGGATTGAAGACACGATAGCTCAAGTGGTAGAGTAGTGGCGTATTTAGCCGAAGGTCGTGGGTTCGAATCCCGCTCATGACACTGACTTTTTATTTCAATCAAGACCTTACATAGAAAGAATATTTTTTCATAATTTTTGTCGTGTGATAATACGCGTGTTGTCAGATAGATAAACCCGAAAAAATACGTCAATCTGATCGTCCCTTTTATTTTGATAATAGTCCCTGTCGAAAGTTGAAGAAGCACGAATCCCTTGTGCCCGACAGTAAATCTCACTGTCGTAATTTGCAACAAGTTCGCCGATCTGTAAGGAGGGGAATTTAGTGCTACTATCTGACACCGGATTGGTACTGAGGGCTAAAAGGGGAGATGTCCCATTCCTCTTGGATGGTTATCGTATAAACACTAGGCCTATTAGACAGTTAAGACATATTATTGTGAAGCGCAAGGGGAACCCGTTTATTGAAGTCTCCTAGAACATTGCCGACCCCTTCTAAACACCAGCTGCCCTTGGGATTACGGAATGATAATCTACACCCCCGATCCTTGCCCTTATCCCTCTTTTGCAGTATTACGCCCTATTAAAATGATGGATAAAAAAATACATAAATTGGTAAAACATACGAATTTTGCCAAACGGACTCACTAAATTAAATTACATGACTTTTTTATATTATTTATTGATTAACTCGTACGCCAATTTCGGCGTCTAAATACATTTGATAACAGTTTTTATAAGTACATCTAAATTAAAAATAAAAATAAAATATATATGAAAAAAAGATGAAATACTCGATTGTTGTCTCTGTGGAGCGTTGGAGTTGCTCTTACTGCGCTGTGAGGTCGCGAGACCAGTTCGCTTCAATCGTTGCGGTTGATTATCCAGAGGAGTACGGGATGACAGGCTACAAGAAAATAATGGCAGGATAATCCTTCGTGCAACTTATTGAAGCGGTTTTTAGCTAACGACAGGGATAGTGGATTATGGTCGTTGTGATTGGTAAGATTGGCTACGTAGAAAGGGCGATAGTTCTGAGGATGTAGGATTATAAGGCTTTAACTCGGTGGAGGTTGGATGGAAGGTTTGGTTGGACCAAAGGTTTTATAGTGTATGTCAAAATGGGTCTCCCCAGTACGGCGATGTAAATGATACGTTTGTTTTACAGCATTACTAAGAAGTCGTTTGCCAATGTATAGCCCATGTGAGAGATGGGACTACTGATGATATAAACGTATATGTGGAGTATAAATTTATGATGTGTAGTTAGAGGTTAAAATATTCAATGTATAGACACAAAGCAGTAAGCAGTCTTTTGGTTGAACCCCAAAGTTCGATGAAGTATATCCAAATGGGTTTCAGTTTGATGATATAAATGAGACGTTTGTTTTGCATTTTCGGTTTGTCCAGGACTCTTTTAAGAAGTCTAAAGCCTGTTGAGTTCTTGTCTTTTGAGTCGGGTGTGTCAGTTCGATGTAAACCGTTTGTTAGTATACAGCCCAAGGTAGCGGGGTGTTTTAGCTTGTGGAGAAAGATGCTCTGGTCGTAGATAGAAGTCATACTATTTGTCGGCTTATTCGAAATCAAGAGGTTTAAAATGAGACGATTTCACTGATCATGCCATGTGACATGGGGGGGGTCTCGTTGAGATTATGAGTTGTATATGTGAGTAAAGAATGGCAACATTTTCCGCCTAGGTGGTAAAGATGTTTCAGAAAGGGTAGAAATTTTTACGTGTAGAATGGGTCCTAATATACTGACTTGGGGTATCCCTGCATTGTACAGTAGCCTTGATAGAAAGGATCCACAATTGAGTTGAAAGTATCGATCGGTAAAGATAGTTTCACAAAGACTAGAAATGTTTACGGTGTACACTTTGTAGTATGGTCCCCAGATGCTTCCTTAGGATACGTGCATCTGTGCGATCGAGTTCAGTCACGGATGACTTGAAAGTATCTATCGGTAAAGATATTATCAGAAAGGGTAGAAATGTTTACGGTGTATACCATACAGGATGGGTCCTATGATACTTCCTCAGGGTACAGTTGCATCTGTGCGACAGCCGGCTGATAGAGTGGAGCGACTGATGACTTGAAAGTTATTGTAGGTAAAGATAGTTTCAGAAAGGCTAGAAATGTTTACGGTGTATACCGTGCAGGATGGGTCCTAAGATACTTCCTTAGGGTACACTTATATCTGTGCGACAGCCGGCTGATAGAGTAGAGCGACTGATGGCTTGAAAGTAATTGTAGGTAAAGATAGTTTCAGAAAGTGTAGAAATGTTTACGGTGTATACCGTGCAGGATGGGTCCTAAGATACTTCCTTAGGGTACACTTACATCTGTGCGACAGCCGGCTGATAGAGTGGAGCGACTGATGGCTTGAAAGTAATTGTAGGTAAAGATAGTTTCAGAAAGTGTAGAAATGTTTACGGTGTATACCGTGCAGGATTGGTTCTAAGACATTTCTTTGAGATACTCCTGCACCTGTACTATAGTCTGGACCCACTGGTGACTTGAAAGTATCTGTCGGTAAAGATAGTTTCAGAATGGGTAGAAATGTGTACTTGTATACCGTGCAGGATTGCGAATGAAGAAATGTTTACGGTGTATAATATTAGAATGGGTCCTAAGATATTTCTTTCTGGCACCAGTGCAGCTGTGCGGTATCCATGAGAGAATTGAGTCACAGATAAGTTAAAAGCATCTAAGTTGAGTTGAATTTTAGGATCGGGTCGTAGGTAAAAGGGAAGAATCTACGAATGCACGGGACAGCACTACATGTCCACAAGGGATGGCTCTGTTGAATTAGTTTTATCGAACCACTTAAAATTATAAATAAAACAAAAAGTGATGGCATAACTGATTGTAATAAGTAAATAAAATGTTAGATCCTGAAGAACCTCTCTGGTAAATCGTAACTCAGCGAATGTTATCGTTTTTGTCTTTATAGTCCATTATTGATTTGACAACTTGTAGGCTTTACTTCTTAAGGAAATTGTCAGTTAAGTTCATGTTTTACATTTAATTAGTAAACAAGAAACACCTGGGATTATGGAATTGATTATCATTGTTCTTGAATGTAAAACAAAACTGATTTCAGCTGTTTTCTCCACAGCTCATCGTAAAATAAGTCTGATATTTAAGTCATCTATTAACGATGTTTCTGTCTGATATTTTTTCGAACATGTTTAATTTATTTTACCATTCGTGGTATAAAACTGATACTATTTCCGGGTTCTTACATTATGATTTAAAAGGTCGGATGATGAAGGATGAGTGCTCGCGAATTAGCCGGAGACCGCAGGCAATTACCGAGATCAAAAGGAAGAGGAAGAGCTGTGCCGCCCTAGAAATAAAATATGAAAACATCCCAGCCGACCGGGAGACCCAGGGTCGAAACTAATTAAGAAAACTTTTAACCCTACTAAGGCCGAGTTGATCCAAAAATCGCCCCTTTAATTAAACTATTTTCCCATGAATTTCGATCCTGGTATGGTCTAGTTTAAGAAACAATGTTAACAAGAAAAACTGCGTCAGTTTTAAAACAAAATGCAACCATCTATTAAAACTATTATATATTATATCAATGTGTAGAGTGTTTTGCCCTGATGACCTTAAAATTGTTCGAAAAACATTTACCTACCAACGGTAAATTTTAGAAACGATGATTTATCATGATAATTGTTGCAACATGAACAAACCTGACGGAAAGGAGCCTTATTTTTTCGGACTGCTGTGTTGGAAATTGGGCTTTTATTAAGTGTTTTATGATCTTAAGATGGATTAGGAGGAACAGTGCTTATCTCTCGACATTTATTGATTGATATGAACAAGTGTGCTTTCTTTGCTTGACTATTTTCCCTGGATTAATTGAAAAATTTTGCTCTGATTTACACACTGTACAATATACTAAATTAGAGTGTATTGTGTAACACCAGCCCTTTGTTAGGCTGCCGAGAGAAAAAAAAAGAGAAAGAGAGAGGGTGGAGAGCTGTGTGCAAGCAAACAAATACGTGCGAGGAAATTTATCGTGCTGAGGGATTTCCACCGGCCGACCGGACATCGAGCAAGTTGAAAAGAAAGGTTATTAAGGAACGAGGAGGAAGGTGCAAGGGAGAGAAAGAAAAAGAAAAATTTCATTTAGCTTTTCGCTTGAGATCGATGGCGGATGCCGGGCACGTTCCTGGGGATGAGGGTTCCTCCGACGGGTTCCGTTAAACGCACAAATCGGGCTGACCGACAATTGAATCGTTGCTGTTTACTTGCATCCTCTCATGCAAAATAAAAGTCGGGTGGTTCAAGACAAAAACACTTGGCCGGACTTATCGCCTGTTCCGACTCGTTCGTCATTCACCCGAGGAGGTTTTGAAATGTCCTTAGGTCTTGTTAGCATCGTGTATACATGTATCGCACTGCATTTCAAAAAGTAACTAAGTTTATTAGTCTCTGTGGTTCCTGTAAATCGGACATTGTTTTTTTTTAATTTCTTCATCTTTTTTACAACTGAATTCGGTCGATCCAATGACTAATACATATACTATTTACATATAAGCAATAGCATGGAACAGTAACCATCCAGTGAAGGAAGCCGTTATTACATCAATATGATGAGTGAAATGGATTCACTCCTAGGATACCGACGTAAAATAGTGAGATTGTCGCGGGGCCACCGATTGCTTCAGTCTACTGTCAGAATTATTTGCTAACGATGGTCGATGACTGGTTTTTGACGAGAGGGGGATGATGGGATAGAAGATACGATGTTCGTTGATCGACCTGCAGATAATCTATGAAGGATTCCAATCTTCGTAGAGGTCATTTGACAGGTGAAAAAAGACTAAATGCTGGGGGACTTTCGCTCAGGGCTTTCCTAAGGATGAAGAATACGATTAACGTGGAAAACTATTTTAGGAAATGTATTATGCTGGCCATGTGCTCCATAGCCTTAAACCCAAAACGTTTGTACAATAGTTTCTCCAACTGCAGCCGAGGGTTTGCCAGTCTTAGTGAGGGTTGTTTTAGCATAAATTTACTGGGTCTAGGGCTGATAGAGTTTATCCGTTTCTCCTTTTGTTTTATTTGGATCCATTCTGTGATGGAAGATTCTACATTTTGATTAATTATCCCAAGTATAGGTTCGGGGCCTATGTATGGTGTGTCTGCTTTTTCGTTACCCAAAATTCCTTTGTGCCCTGGCACCTAAGATATAATCAGGATGTTGTTTCCCCAGATTTTGAAGATTATGGATGTATTCACTGACTAATTTTGATGTGATTTTACGCGCTAATGCTTTAATAGCTGCTTGGCTTTCTTATGAAGATTTTTTTGCCATTCTGCTTGAAAGACCGAATTCTTCCCTAATGAGTTTGATTGCTCATATTTTGGGCTTGTACAAAAAACATCCGATCCGGTTCCTTCGTTTTGGAGCCATCTGTATACCATATCGTTGTGTCTGATGCTCTCCTGAGTTCTTCCTCTCCTTTATAGTCTGTTGAGACTTCATAGGATGTTGTAAAAAATGTGTCCAGAATCATGTAGTCAGTCCTCATTTGTAAGTATCTGATTTTGCTTATTATGGTTGCGTATCTGAATTGTTTCGTACCCATCCAGTTTGATTGTTTTTAGAGCCTAAATGAGCATTTCCTGGACGGAACCGGGATGGAGATATTGTTGAGGGCAGTTTTTTTTGTGTGTGAATATTATGTCTGTTGATTTGGTTTCGTTAACCTTCATTTTTCACGGTCGCAGCCAGGATTTATGGTGATTAGGTTGCATATGTATGTCCAAGGTATAAGTAAAGCAGAGGAGGTCAATTGAATTTTTAAAGTGCTAGGAAAGCGAGAACAGTCGACTCTCTTTTGTCAGCCGCTTCTGCTGAAAGTGATGTTCAGACCCAATTAAACTCGAAGCGATACAATTAAAATCGAGCGTTCCCTGAATGGTCGTTCGTTTCATGTAAGTCGGATGTCATACGCTCGTCGGATAATTGATTCCGATCCAAAACCCGTGAATAAAAATCGAACATGGATCCGAGCTGGGAGCAATTAGTGTAACTATTGCCAGTTTATCACTCTGCTGCGCGAAGGACGAGGCGGGCGGGGATCAGTCGGTTAATTAAATAGTTCCTGACTCATTTATGGGACTCCTTTCCGTTGTACAGGAATCTCTTTGTAAGCTTCGGCCTGTAACCAAATTAATTCTGCATTGGTGTGCGTCGAGTAGGATATTTCCAGTTTAATTGACCCTTTCATGACAAAACCTCAGCAAAAAAGGTCCGACTATGAATTGGATCCGGCATACATTCATAGTTATATTTCTTTCGGTTAAAATTATGAAGAAAACAACAAACTTCGTTATGATTTTTGACGGGTAAAATATGGTTCCTCTCTTGGTTTTCTTTTTTCTCATTCAGTTTAACTCCCCCTGGAAGTAAAATAATTTCGAAATGGGAAAGAATCATATTACGTTTCCGTTACGTCCAAAGTTGTGCATAACTCAGTGCCGCTTACTTAAACTGTCCAAATAAAGAAAAGGGCGGTTTATAATGCCGCACCGTCCTGTAAAAAGCAGGGCGGCTTACAACTTATCATTTCCAGGTTGAACTAACCCCATAACTCATATCGCCGTCCGAGCTAGCCCGGAACGTAACATAACTTAATTAATTTTCAGGCCTCTAATACTACACTAGTACCATTAAAACATTAATTAATGACGTTAATTTTCTTCCGAACGTTCCAATTAGCAATTAGTAGCAGAGTGAATTAATAAGTGCTGACAACTTTTCTTATTAAGGGGTGTAAAGAATTGCCATCTTTCTTCCTCCGAATAACAACATCTTATTGGTCTCTACTTAACTCGTTATTACTATTATTATAACTTTTGTATTTTTAAACATCAATAATAACCGAATAAAAAGTAAGCTTAACTTAACAAAATACATTTTAACGTGCATTGGTAACTAAGCATCAAGTCTTTGGACAAAGACCTGGTTTTGTCGATTCTAACTTTATTATAAGCCGTTCTGCCAAAAGCCCAGTGAAATTCTTCAACCCATAATTCTATCTACGTTGTCTTCTTCCTCATTACTATGTCCAAAAATCTATGAATCCACTACATAGATTTTTTCTACTATGTCTTTCTTTGGTTTCCTTTTAAAATTACGATTTTTAAGCTTTTTCATTTCAAATTCCCAAATGTTTCTTTCCTCTAGTTCCGTCTTCTGCTTTCTTCGTTATTGGGTCTGTGTGATTTCCATTTAGTCTCACACAACGCCACCCATACACTGGAGTTGGAGAGACTAGGTCATGGTGGTTTCAGTTCACCTGACCAGTGAACCAAATAATAAAACAAGGAAGAAGGGTTATAAATATGTCTTTTACGATTTAGGGGGATCTTGAATATCAACTTCAAAGTTTTCCCCTTTCCACATCCTTTGTGAATGTTCTTCTTTAAGGATAATCCGTAAACTTAGGAAGAAATACTAGAAAAGCCATTCAATGAGAATCCCACAAAAACTATTCCTCCATCATCAATTTTGGGGTTGCCACTCGACTGATATTGAGATTTAAAAAAAAATATAGCAGTGTATTCTTGCAGGTAAACGCCTTTGGCAGGATATGGATCTAAGGACTGTTGTAGCTCAAGTACATCTTAAAAGTCATCCTTATCCTAAGATCCTATCCTGTTCTAGCAGGTGTCCCACATTGCAGCGTCCTCGCTCCTTTGCTTTGCTCACTTTATGCGTCTTGTACTACCGTCACAACCTAGCACTATCACCCTTACCTATATAAAGATAATAAAAAGGTCGCAGCTTCTTATAATTTTCAAAATCACATGAATATCCTCTAATCCTGGTTCTCACAGTATCAAGGTGCTACAATTCCTTTCCCTGGGTTTTCTTTTGAGCCCAGGTTATGTCTCCATTGAGCGGTTGCTTCGAAGTTGGAGATGACATGGCTGTTTCTTCCTCCTTATTGAACAACGTACAAATGGGGTCATTGAATATATCAATGTTATGGTGTTTTCCCAGGTGCCAGTGACAGGTTTATAATCTTACCGTCTGAACTGTAGTAGTGAGTCTGGCAGTCTTCGAAAGTTGTTTTAACGGAAGCTTTCTGTGTCTAACACTTCTAAGTTGTTTTGTTTTAATTTTTTTTAAAGTTCTCAGAAGAACTCTCCAAATTCCTTACTATGTCTCCAGCCTCACTATCAACAATGACTTTAACACTCCTCTTCGTCAAAGATTTGATACGTTCCCGCCTCCAAAAGCGATCTTTCAAATCTTTCAAGCCCTCTCATTTTCTTCCCTTCCAAAAACCCTCCATAACACCCGATACGACGATTGACCTACCTCCTCACCTGAGCCGATCAAACTGAGTGCCAGCATCGACTGCTTCTCACGTGTCCTCGAGGTTCAGTACTGGCGTGTTTTGCCCTGGATTTTATACCGTTAGAACAATTGCTAATATTGTACAGGATATATCACAGATCGTGTACAGGATGCAAATAAATATATATAAAAAAGGGAAAGTTAGCAGAATAGCAAGTAGCATGTAAGTACAAAACAGCCGAAGAAAGTCCACATTGGTATGGACCCAATTTTAATATCTTCTGATGACTCTATTAGAAACTTGTTACTTTTTATGTATGGCACTGAACAATGGAGGATTTGAAAAAAAATCTTATTTTCACAATTTATTAGTGGTAAAATAACAAGTAATATAATTTTAAATGTTGGTGGGATGGACAGAGAATTTTTAAAATTTCCGTGAGACCTTTTGCTTCCGATTCATATGTGTGAAAAACAGGTGCTTGTTTTTCTCTCTATTGTAAAAAAAGGCTTTTCGCGCGGTCCAACAATAGACGACGTTCATTTCCACTACGTTTGTGAATTCACAGGCATTTTTTACCTTTTTGAAAGGTGATGTGACGTAGGAAAGCGGTAAAGTCCCTCTTAATCCTTCTTTTCCTTCAAAGTTGAAAAAAAAGAGCTTCGATCAATGTGCCTTCCGATTGATTTTCCGGCATTAGAAACGTTCGCTTTGTCTTTGCTTTTCGACCTTGCGCGATATCCGAGGTAACGGACGGGTCATCGCAAACAGAATCTCAATTAAACTTTCCACTGCGAAACTAATTACGTCCACACTGGAGAAAATGTTTTGAGAGGTGGAGTCGTATTAAAGTTGGCCAATATGTAGAGAATGGTATTGCGTTTTGCAGAAGCGCCGATCGGAAAACTTTCCCACTGGAATCTCGATAAGACAAAAACAGTCGAAAAGAGAATTGAGTCCTGGAGAAGTTGGACAGACCAGTGACAACTTCAAACGTTATAAAGGTCCCTCTTTTATTTCGATTTTCTCCTGCTTTCGTGGTAACATCAAAACAGTACAGACTAGTTAATAATACCATTAACGTATAGAACAATAAAAAGTTTTCATTAGTAATTTTTAATTATTATAACTCATCAGCCTTCTTTCTTCATTTTTCAGATTCCTTGTAAAGCACGTCCTAGAAACTCATGAAATCACCAATTCTGCCTCCGTCATTACACGACAAGGTTTTAGAGTTGGTGCAGTAATTCCGAGTATCATCGGTGGGCAAATTCAGTTATAAACAATAAGAAATAATGGCAAAACTACAGCGAGTTCAAAAAGAACCTAATAAATGATATCGTACTATTTCATATAAAGCGGTTTGTGTTCTTGCAATATAATGCCGACAGGAAAAGCTAGCTCAACTTAAAAAATTACACGAAATAGTGAACAATGATGAGCCTCAAGGCATAGCATATGACAGACCAATATAAAGAGTGAAAACACCTGGCAGATGCTATTGGCATAATTACATACTACCGAAATGGCCGATGGTGATTATATCTCTATATATTCTGATGGAAACAAGTCATAGCATGGTGTAGGAAGTGCTTTTGTCTTTTTCCAGAATGGTTCGAAAATGTATGAAGCAAAATACTGACGGCATCAAGCATGTTCTAATAGTCAAGCTGACCTTTTGGCCATTCTAAAGAGCTTGCAATGGGTTATGAATAAAAAAGCATAAGGGAATATTGCCAAATTTAGAATTTTTAGTGACAGTCAAGTGTCTTTAGAATCAATTATTATTATAATAATAATCATGGCTTTATTCCTGAGGTACTAGGTTGGATAAGTAAAGCTTGCGGAACAGAGGGAAATGAAGTGGCTAACTGACTGGCCAAATTAGCAACTACTGACGAGAGCTTAAATTTGGCACACACCAAACTCACAAAATCATCAATTATAAATAAGCTTTTCGAAGAGAGTCTAGAAGAATGGGAAAATATTCGGCCAAGTACAGATAATGGAAGGCAGACAAAAAAAGTTCTTTCCCAATGTTACCGATAGATTCCAGCATCCAACTAACCGCACCACTAACCTCCATCTTAACTAACACGGCCCAAACAGCTATTTTTTCCTCTTTCATCTAAAGGAATCCGATCATGCTCTTGCCTGTCAAATTTTACAGTAGAACAAAGCATAAAACATCTAATATTTGAGTGCCCATCAATAGAACAACTGCGTAGTGTTTCGATACGGAAGTGCCTTCTGTAAGACAAGAAGTTGCCACCTTTATTGTATTACATGTAATATTTTGTATGAAGTATGTAGAATAAAATATTAAAAAAATTAACTGGAAGGTTGTTGTTGGAAGAGTTGTCACCATCTCCTCTTCTGTAGAGTATAAAAAGTTCAGTTTGGATGCGTCCCTAGAAGTAGCACTGCCTTTTCAAAGGGTCTGTTTTATAACCTTAAATGCTTCCTATTTATCTTTATGACTTGTCTTAAAATACTATCAACCGCTGCTTCAGAGTAATGTGCGGTGACAAGTTGTCGTAAGTCAAACCGATCCAAGCCAGCGTCTCACAACATTCACCAGTGTGCTGTAGGCACAGAAAGGGGGATACAACAGCTCTTAAAGGGTGCAGTATATTACACACCCCGACTAATAAATCTACATCTACACGTTCTTGTGCGAACATGCTCAATGTTGTCTGGACCAAAATTCGGTAAACTGTCAGCTCCTAGACGATACTGCTAGAAGCCTGGTAACGCTTAGTATGCTTTCTTGTTTTTTTGTAGCTAAGATTTGAGAGGATGAGAAATAAAGTCATTCTTATCAGTTATGGAGTGTTTTCGGAGGGGTTTCAGGCATTGGTCACTTTTATCGAGTATTTTGATAAAAAGCGTCGGATGCGTCAATCGAGTTGGAGAAGAGGTTGCATTGTTGCCGGCGGGAGTGTGTCGTCGATTCAAACAGGTTGCCAGCCCGGTTTCGCCCTCGTCCAACAAGTGAAAACAACCATTTACGACTGGTCACACCTGCACCTGCAGAATCGGCTGGTGAAATCCGTTCATTTCCGCCTTCGATATGCCTTTTTGCAACTCTGTAAACAGTACAGATCGGAGGAGTATGATATTAAACGCTTTCTGACTCGTCTTGTCTCTCTCAACTTGCTGGTTTTAAAGTATAAACCAATAATTTTAATGCAGAGGATGGCCAAAAGCTTCGTTTTTCTGTTGTACTTGGATGATGACTGAAAACAGCAACTACTTAAAGGTAATATTTACTGAAACTGTACTAATAGCGGGCAGACGTCCGCATATGGAATCCAAGCATCACAACTGGATAATAGCTAGGAATTAAAGATACGAACGACACTCACAGGTATTAGCATCACATTTTTCTCTTCCCTGGAGTACCTGATTGTTTAGGGATGGTCGTTGTCCTTCGGCACTCCACGCCTCCATTTCATTCTTCCTTTGTTTTTGAAATGTTACAATTTTCTTGTATTTTCTGTTGTTCCTCTCCTTTCTTGTTTTTTTGTATTTCTCTCCTCTTTCCAGGGTAAGTACGATACTTTTCAATGATGGGGGAGGGTTAGTAAACCTAAAACATTTATTTCGACCCATTTTTTGTAATGAAGAAATTAAAGACTTCTCTGTGGACATTTCGCTGCTTTATAAGCCACCATATTTCTGGACAACTCGCAATAAAATGACAATGTCACTTGACAGTGACTTATAAATTTTTGGTACAAAAGGAGTCAAACTAAAGATACAATTTGCAGAGTATACTGCCAGTTTGTTGCCGATCAGGGATGCGGTCACAAAGAAGTGAGTATTGTAACTTCACGCCAAGCTTTCGACCTTTATTACAGTCTTTTTATTACATTGTTTTTCCACCTTCTCTTTATAATCCGGCGCAGTGTTTTGGAATGGAAAATTGTATGAAACACTCCTTCCGTCTCGACCTGGCCATCTTTTTCAACGTTATAAGCGTCCGATGATGTTTTTTCGGCCGATTAAAAGCCAGCATTGCATACTAAACTGGTGACTCGAGAGCCCGAAGAAGACTGTAATACATGTCGAAAGCTTTGGGTGAAATTACAATATTCTTTCTGATTGCATCCCTGATACGCAACAAATTGGTGATGTCTAGACGGTCGATTCGTTACAGTGTACTATAATGAAGAATCCGTACAAAGGACGTGATTTTTTGACGGAACTATCGTATTTAGACATGTTCAGCAGTTCAGAACCACATAATGGTGGTTTTTAAGATATGGGCTTACTGTAGGGTTCTTTGGGTCGACAACGACACCCATTGATAGATAAGGCAGTATGATAGGATAGTCGTGGCATCAGGGATTGTAGATTCTAGTGCTGAGGAACATTGGCCTGTCATAAGAAGAGTGTTCGGCAGGGAGAACGGGCAGGACGTATTCAGATCTTTCAGTGATGTTCTTTCTTTGCTTACTGCTCTAAAAGTGCTCGATTGATTAATTGAACAAACTTAGATCTAAAGTTAGATAATTCTTCGGTTTGTGTTTATGACTCTGCATTGTGTAGAGGGACACAATCCAAAGAATTATTCGTTGACTTCACACCATCGTAAATCGGAAAAAATAAAAATAGATGTAAATTTATCTGTCGCTATTGACGACACAGGAAAGGCACCGTCTTCTGGAGATATTAAATTCGCTCAACCGTGCTATAACTGAAACGTTCGATTTTTTTAAATAATAAACCCTCCGACGGCAGACCTACATTGTACATGACAGGGGTAATCCGCCATGTGGTTTTGAGAAAGCGTCTGTTTACTCGTGAGATCGCTGGAAACGATTGGGGGGTGTTGACATGCGAGCCCGGAGTAAATTGATTAGCTTCTCGTTTATTCGCCAGTTTATATAAGAAGAGATGCAAATCCGGTTAGTAACTCGGAGCCGAACCTAACTCACTTCCGCCCCGCCCCCGCCGACCTGGAAATACTCTCAACAGAACGCCCTAGCCTATTAAACCAAATTATACTTGGCACGATGGATCTGTAGAAAAGGTTGATTGAAATAGTTATTGAACAAATGGAAATGAGGTATGTATGGCTGATGAGGTTAAAAATAAAACTGTAGAAACTATAATATTGGGTTGTTTCACATGAAATGTTTTATAGTTTTAGCAATTCAGAGAGGATATAGCTGTTTTCCGTTGTTTACCTCCAATTGTTTATATAATATAATTAAGCATTAATCCTCCACTTTTGTTTGTAATGATGAGTTCCCCAATCCATTACACACTTTTTAGTATACCTCCAAATGCAAGGAAACACGCGATATTAGAGTAATATTCCTTTACGAGCCCCGCGGAAGACTTCCAACTTTAATTGAAAACACGATTTCCTTAAGCCTCAGGTGGAAGAGAACCACTATCAGTCAGAGGACTCGCAGCACAACCAAATGCAAGTGCAGCTACCGTGACAAGATATTAAGGTTCACGGATGTTCACATCTTTACTCATGAATCCGAGGGGACTTCTCAGAGGCCTAGTGTTTTCAAAGAGAACACCGGGAAGATTTTACATGCATGGACTTGCCACATCCCTTGGCTAGCTAGGTGGTACAATGCTAACCAAGTTCCGAAGTGCTCTAAAAAGAGCACATCCATACATGTTCCATGAAAAAGGCAGTTTTATAGTTTCTGGCACAGCCTTTCAGCCCTGCCTTTTAACACCGCCGGAGAGATAGACATCTATCTCCGGCTCCGGCTGGCTGGTACCCTCCAGCTAAGGTACAATTTGTTTGCAAACCACGACCACCACGAGTCCATCCTCTATTAGTAGAGCCGCTTGGATACTCTACTCCTGTGGTTCAGTATTATTTTTAAGGTGGGACTACTCGCCCACCCTGGAGTTCATACGAACCCCCTACTGATGCATCCGTTGCCTGAGGGGTGTGGGTTCAGTCACCCAGGAAGCCTCTGCCAAAGCTATGAAAGGGTAGGGTATAGGAAGGTAAGGGGGAAATTTGCCTCCATCATTGGTCACCCCCAGGCACTAGAGTTGATGGTCGGGCTTTGCCTGGGTCCATGAAGAAGGTGTCCCTGTGGGTAGAGAACATAACAGTTAAAAAGCTTGATCTATGGGTCACTCATGAGCTCACTGAGCGACAGCAGTTGAAGTGCCTTGAGATGTGGGTTTCGTTGCTCGGCAGACAAAAAGCCAAGCCTTTTCTTGAAAGAATATCAGTTGCGATGAAAAATGGATTGTATATGACAAACAGCGACGGTCAAAGCAGTGGTTAAACATCGAAGAAAGACCAGGACAAATGCCGAAACCAAATTTACACCCCAAAAAATTGATGGTGACCATGGTCCATGGCTGGAATTATTCGCTACTTCTTTTGCCTAGAGGTGAGACCATTACCTCTACATCGTATTGCAAGTAAATTGATGAAATTCATAAAATATTACTCAAAAAACGTCCTGTATTGGTAAATCGGAAAGGTCCTATACTCCTCCATAACAACGCCAGACTTCATGTTTCAAAACATACTGTAAACAAATTGAAAGAGCTTAGGTACGAAGTTCTTCACCATACACCTTATACTCCAGACTTGTCTCCAACAGATTTTCACCCTTTTAGGAATATAGACAACTTCATCAAAGGAAAAATGTTTGAAAATGTTTTTCAAGTCCAAAAAGCGTTTTCAGATTTTGTTTCATTTTAATGATCGACCTCTGAACCCTGAAAAATTGTTTAATTTTAAATTAAATGTAATTATTAAGTTTATTTCTTTCTTAACGGAAAGGGTGCATCGATAAATGCCTCCTTTTCACTTGGAGCAACAAGAAGACAAAGTTTACCTTTACGGGCTTAGTTAAAATAAAAGATCTAATAGAAGGGGGCCGGTTAAGTGGATAAGTTTTATAACTAATTAACCGAGCTTTCACGCGAAGAACTGGACATGAATAATTAATGAAACCTAGTTTCGCCCCGAAAAAGCCCGGGTCCACGGCAAAACTAATGTATTTATTGTAAAACGAAAAACTTTCTAACTTTGAACATCATTAACTTTAAGCCCAAGTGTGTCGGCCGAGTCGCAGATCTATAATAATACCAATATCTCGTTCTTTAAGCAAGTTTTCCTTTCGGGATATTGTTTTCATTTTCGTTCGATGTTTTCAGCTGCGTTTTAATTAGATTTCCATCGATCCG
This sequence comes from Cimex lectularius, assembly GCF_000648675.2. Classification (NCBI taxonomy): domain Eukaryota; kingdom Metazoa; phylum Arthropoda; class Insecta; order Hemiptera; family Cimicidae; genus Cimex; species Cimex lectularius. The sequence goes on from NW_019392705.1 coordinate 1,414,514, forward strand.
TTCCGAAACGACTAATGAATATGCCGAAAGGAGTTTAAAACCTTCTCTCGCCAAGATAGAAAAGTTGTCTTTAAGATGTAAATAATTCTTGGCCTATAAGAAATGTGAAGGATAAAACGCCAAGCTTACTTAATACGGCTATCCTTAAGTTACTTATTATTGTGAAAAGTAAAGCGAGTGAAACAAAAAAAAATCATACCCGAAATGTCCATGGCCAAAGGATATCGAACACTTTCATTCGTAAAGAATCTGTTTTTTATATTTTCTTTATTCTACTGACAGTCCTCTCTTGGAGGAAAATAGGCCATTGGCCTTAGCTCCTTCAACGTTTTGGAGGATTGTCGGGAAGGTTTTGGGTGTTTGATAAGGAGGTTGGGATGATGGTCTATGGTTTATGGTAGTAGAGGGCAAATAGAAAGCAGACGCTCTTGCAAGGAAAAGGGCTGCCAAACAGTTGATAGGTCTTAAGCCCTTCTGTGGCATAGGTATTCTCACTATCATGAAAATGGGGAACAGTAGACTTCACTCATTGGACATAAACAATCCAAGTACCTTCTAGAAAGTTTTCGAAAGAAAGAAACGACAGAATGCATCAAAGGAAGCAGGAAAAATTTCGAATCCTAACAGGATTCTTAACAGCCACTGCAGACTGAATGGGCATCTGAAGAACATTGGTACAAAACAACACGGACAATCCAAGAACCTTCGAGAAAATTTTGGAAGGAAAGAAACGACAGAATGCATCAAAGGAAGCAGGAAAAATTTCGAATCCTAACAGGATTCTTAACAGCCACGGCAGACTGAATGCGCATCTGAAGAACATTGGTATAAAACAACACGGACAATCCAAGAACCTTAGAGAAAGTTTTGGAAGAAAAGAAACGACAGAAGCATCATAGGAAGCAGGAAAAATTTCGAATCCGAACAGGATTCTTAGCAGGACACTGCAGACTGAGTGATCATCAGAAGAACATTGTATAAATCAACACGGACAATCCAAGAACCATCGAGAAAGTTTTGAAGGAAAGAAACGACAGAATGCATCAAAGGAAGCAGGAAAAATTTCGAACCCTAACAGGATTCTTAACAGGAGACTGCAGACTGAGTGGGCATGTGAAGAAGGTTGGTATAAAACAACACTGACAATTCAAGAACCTTCTAGAAAGCTTTGGAAGGAAAGAATCGCCGGAATGCATCAAAGGAAGCAGGAAAAACTTCGATTCTTAACAGGACACTGAGAAGAGTTGGCATCTGAAGAAGATTGACAAAACACGGAACGTTTAGATTCTTCAAAAAAGCGGAGTAGACGCCAACACACCTACTAACAAACTATGGAGTGATTTGGAATGTAAATTCAACCAATCTGAATTGGCCTATAATCAAGTTTTTTTGATGAACTAGGATTCACCGGTGTGCTAAGTACGGGGATTTATCAGCTCTTAAGGGCGCAGCACACACCCCGAACATTACATTGCTGATAGAAGGATAGAATCGTTGTGATGGTCTGAGGGTGTAGATCATCTGGTATTTGATTTCTTCGAGTCCAATCTTCCATTTCTTAAACCATTCTTCCAAACAAGAGACGGTCCGGGAGGTTTCTGAAGAATTCCTGGTTCCATGTTTCCACTTCTGCGTCTACTAAAAGGATGTACCTTATAGAATAAATCAAATATGTTGAACACAGATAGATTTGTCTTTTCAAGACAACATAGTAGTTGGTGATTAAAGGTGATAGTTATTTTTTGGGATTCAGTTCCGTTGAGTCTGGTCCTTCATTTCTTGAATTATTCTTCCAAACAGAAGACATTGTCCTGGAGATTTCTGAAGTGGTACAGCTTCCATGTTACTTGGGGGGGGGGGTAAATAAAAGGTTATGTCTTAAGCATTAAACCTAATATGTAGTATAGACTGTTTTTTCAAGAGGAGACAGATTAATGAAAATATTGTTACTTTTTTTTTGCAAAACAACTACTCACAAATATTTACTTTACTTAAACATTATTTTTATTAACTTAAATAAAGAAGCGTTCTTAACGAATTAAAACCTATGTAAAGTAGTACACAATAAAGAGTTTAGGTGAGAAATTTATGTTGCATGATTGACCTGTAGTTATTCAACATAATAAAACCACACTTCATGACGAGGGTAACGAGTTCTACCTTTTTCCTCGTTGCAGTACAAAAGGAAACGCACAAAGTTGAATTTTTTTCTCAAAACCCGTTGCCCACCCCTTGTTTAAAAGAGTTTATCAATCCTCATGCGGTTTAATTTGACGCTTGGAGTATTTCCGTAGTAAAAAATCCCCCTTCGTAGCCTTAATTAACATGGGTTAAGAAAGATAGCCGTTCCATCATGTGTTATCGTATCCGTCCTCAAAGCGTACTTTCCTCAATTTGTTTAAAAGCCAATTAGAAAGTTTCGTTTTTACTGTTTTTGCCTATTTGTAATAACCGGATGTTATATATTGTTAGTTAGAAAACTGCAAAAACTTTTTTTTATTTGAAAGGTTAATTCCGAGCAAAATATAGCATTCTACAAACTGTCAGCCTGCCAGTAAACATTTTCACTTGTTTATATAAATTTCTCTTTGGTACAGTATTTAGACTATTACAGCTTTAAATTGGACCGACAACTTACGAATGAGAAGGAGATCCCGACTTTTTCTCCAGGATTGGGCAGATTCTTGGTAAATGTCCGGAACGTGCTTTATTACTTAAATACCTTATGCTTAAAAACCTCGAATACCTGCACATCTTTTAAGTATCACAACTCAGTTGTTGGGTTCTTTTTATCTCTAACTCAGTTTTTGAGTTTTTATTAATTGTGGTTACAGAATTTAGTAGTACGCGTTTTTTATGAATGAGGTGACAATAGTTTTTTTTAATATAATCAAGTATTTTTATGGTCATACTTAAAAACCTCATATACCAGCTTACCTTTTATGTAACACAACTTAGTTTTTCAGTTTTTGTTCATTGAGGTTACGGAATTTAGTAGTACGCGTTTTTTATGAATGAGGTGACTTGGTTTTTTTAGTATAATTGGGTATTGTTATGCTCATACTTTAGAACCTCGTATACCTGCATATCTTTTAAGTGTCACAACTCAGTTTTTGAGGTTTTATTAATTGTGGTTACGGAATTTAATAGTACGTCTTGTTTTAACGAAAACTATCCCGATTGGCCGTTCGTCTACGTTTTGCGTGAATCTTTCAGCAAGGACGTGACCTGCGGGTGCGAATCGTTCGCTTTTGTCGTCGGAAACTTTGTCCAGGGGCCTTCCTTTTCCTGGATAAATCTAGCCGGAGAATGACCCGAGCGTGGCCTGGAGATAGTTCCAACCCGGGGCCAGAATAGGGACCGATTGAAAATATCGAGATAGAACGTGCGCGGTTTGCAAACACCTGGATCGAAACTATTTTCAAAATGATTCCCAATAAATCAGCTCAGTTCTCGTTTATTAGACAAATTATATTGACTAGAAATAAATTACTTTTTGTACAATTTAATATACAATTATGTCATACAATTCAAATTTTAGCTACATGTGGTTCGATTGGTTAAGGAAGATGTTAAAGGTATGGAGCCGAAAAGCTTTAAAAATTTGACAAATATTAATTATTTATTTAAAGATTAATTATTAAAACCAATGAATAATTATTGGTCTCAATTGACGATTGTCGTTACAATTAGAATCAATACACATCTCGTCTAGCTGCAAATTCAGTGCGAACTAATAAATCTGTTTGTCCAAGACATCTTGAAAGGGCGTATCGCTAATTCAGCCGTCAATCGGTTCCGACCATGAATATTCATCTGGATTTATAGCCTGTCCTGTGATAACAAACGGGTCTACCCGATCGTTCTCCCTGTTTGGCTTTTTCAACCAAGCAGTCCGATTAGTCCGATTGAAAGACAGTGTTAAGTCCTATCTCCGATTTCCACTTTACAGTGGACCCTCTATTGTCTTTCCTGTCTAAACCTGATTGGTTTTATTTCAGACGGGCGAACGTGGCTACTTGGAAGGCCTAGGGTCGAGATACGCCGAGCTGTTCAACACCCACTATTCCGACGTCCTATGCCACCTGGAAGAGCTGAGGCAGCGGGAATGGGCAGAGCTGAGCCCGAGGTTCAGAGTCCTTACCGTCACCACGGGCCAACAGCAACAACAGACTCTGTCCAGGCAAAACGGGTTAACCACCTCTCTTTCTCAACCGATCTACGTACCTGGAAAATACTCGGTAAGTAATAACGGATTTCATAAACAGCGATGACAGAGCTGAAATCCAGCGCGTATCTTAAATCAATCTCGAATCTAATCGTTATTCTGAAATTATTGACTATTTAGACATAACAGTCCTAAGAGAAAAAACACGTGAAACCTCAATAAATCGATCTTCAATGTCAAACAAAATAACAATGAGCTGCTCTATAGGCCTAGAAAGAGGCGAGGCTATCAAGAAAAATAAAATACACTCACCCTTAACTCCGCGGTTTTTCCTTCTTCCACGTGGGATGCAGGAGGAAATAGGGTTTGCAAATTGAGGGAGGAAAAAAAAGAAAGCAAACTCATTACCTCGTGGTGATTACCATTTCACCACCAAACCAGCTTCGCACTTCTTCGAACAAAAATGAAAAACTAAGGCGTCCTCCATACCGAAGTACAAGAAATATCAAAAGGTTGGCATAATTGACTGTATCGGTCTGAAGCAAAACAAGGATTGGGCGAAAATAGCTCCGCGGTGATGTTGGAATGCTAGGAATCAGGGATTCGAACTTCGTAAGCACTGCAGCCTTTTGGCTTATTGTACTTTTCTTAGTTTCTTAGTTCACTTCAATCGACTCCCTTTTTTAATAAGTAGGTTGATTGTTTGTCATTCTGCTGTTTTGCCTGGGTCTTCGTAATATCATATATTATCGACGGTTGCTTCGCAGTAGATGATATGGGTCGCAGTTTCTTCCTCATTGCATAGGGGTCATTATTGAATATATCCATGTTGTGCAGGTGTTTTCTCAGATGGCAGTAACCGGTTTAGCCCTACCACTCCTTTGAGTTTTACCCTGTCTAAATGTAGTATTTGCCAGTTTTGGTAAGATTCCTTTAATCGTAAGTTTACTATGTCAAGTAGATGTTCCTTCAATTCCCCTTTTGTTTTTTGTGGACCCATTTCTTACCATTCAACTTATTATAGAGGACACTATCAAAAAATCCCAAGAATAGGTTCTGGGCCTTTACTCGGTCTTGCAAATCCTCCCCGGCCACTCTGCTCTTACATAAGCACTATTTTCTTTGCCCCTGACATCAAAGATATTGACAGGTTCTTGTGTGTCCCACGTTCTGGACATTCAGGATGCATTCATTAACTAATTTTAATGTAATTTTTTTACGTTATAAAGTTTCTAGCTGCTTGGCTATTACGACGACCTTACCATTTTTTGTCATTGTAATCTCTTTTAAAATTTTATATTGCATAAGCACATATATCAACTTGAAAGCTTGGTGTGCTTCTGTAATGATTTTAATTTCTTATATGGCTTGTCCAGAATATGCCTGATCCGGTTCCTTAACTTTTTTTGGATTAAGTCAATTTTTTAATTTCCTGTTGAAATGTATAAGATGTTCTAAAGGTTCTGTGATCATATTAGTCCTCATTTGTTGTTGTTGACCTCTGTCCTGTTGATCGTCTCGCTTCTTTCTTTTTCTATTCGTCCATCCTTCCTTCTCGACTTCATCGATGTGGATAAACCCACTGCCTATCGTATGTGTCGCTCCTGGCTTGACGGCAAAAATGTTTAGTCCCTGTCCAGTTTTGAAGTTTGAATGTGCTTTTCCTAGCTCCTACTTGTGTAAATGATTCCAGTGGAGATGCATAGATTTGCCAATCCTATTATGCTGCCTAATTTTTTGGTAGGTTGTTTTTGTTGAGCTTTAGTCCACCAGATTAATTGTATTGGTTCGACTGAAGGTCGGTTTTTGCTCTGCCATCTAGACAAAGTTTGGCGAATCAGCAGATTATTTTGACCTCTGATGAAATATTGGTTTCCAAACTGGCCTGAGGGCACATCTTACTCTGCTGTTTAACAAAGAGCCGTGTATAAAAATTAGATGGTGTCCTGGGAATTATTTCTTAATGTCGGCTAAAAATAATTTATTCTCTAAGTGATATTCAGAGTAGTTTTCCAAATAACACATCATCGAGGACTAAAACTTTGCAATATTCAAGTTGTAATATGGGGGAAAGCCTATTTCTGTACACCAAATATAGACCAGGGATTATAGAAAGAAGAGCATCTACAATGATTTTTTGTTGAGCAATATTGTTCGGTCATGACTGATTCTGCCAATGCCGTATTTGTGACAGTAAATTGGGTCTGAAAATTGGAGATTTATCAGTTTAGAGACCGCTAGTTTTCACATGTAATGAATTATGTCAAAGGGAGGTTCAGAATTTTCAGCTGATGAGCAACTATCGGAGTATTTGGGAATAACTCAAGTATTCTGCGTAAACATTTATTAATGAAAGTATTGGTTGAGATAAAAAGGCAGTGTCACGAGCGGGAATCGAACCCACGACCTTCGGCTAAATACGCTGCTGCTCTACCACTTGAGCTATCGTGATTTCAATCCACTCGGACACCAACTTCCCATCTCAATCCACCTTTCGAATTTTCCCTCCTTTTTGCCATTTTTCAAGTTAGTGTCCGAGTGGATTCTTACGATAGCTCAAGTGGTAGAGCAGCGGCGTATTTAGCCGAAGGTCGTGGGTTCGAATCCCGCTCGTGACACTGACTTTTTTATCTCAACTTGGAATTAAATTTACTCTTTTTAACTTTAAGTTAGGTTTTTCTAATTTTAAATTAACCCTTTTTAACTTTATGTTAGGCTTTTCTTATTTCTAATTAACCTCTTTTAACTTCAAGTAGACCATTTTAAATTCCAAATTAACCTTTCTTAACTCAAAGTAATTTTTTTCATTTCAAATTCGCCCTTCTTAACTTCAAGTAGACCCTATTTTAGTTTCAAATTATCCTTTTTAACTTCAAGGTAGGTTTTTCTAATTTCAAATTAACCTTCTTTAACTTCAGGTTGATCTCTTTTTAATTTTCAACTTCACTTTTTTTGAATTTCAAGTTAACCTTTTTAATTTGAAATTGACCGTTTTTAACTTCATGTTAGGCTTTTCTAATTTCAAATTTTCCTCTTTAACTTGAAATAGACCTGTTTTAATTTCGAATTAAGTTTTTTTAATTTCATAAAAAAAATTAACCTTTTTAATTTGAAATTAATTTTTTTTAAATTTCATGTTAACCTTTTTTAATTTCAAATTAATCCTTTTCAACTTTAAATAAGGTTTTTATAATTTCAAATTAACCTCTTTATCTTCAAACAGAACTGTTTTTAATTTCAATTTCACCTTTTTAATTTAAAGGTAATCTATTTTAATTTCAAACTAATCCTTTTTAACTTTAGATAAGGCGTTTATCATTTCAAATTAATCTCTTTTAACTTCAAGAAGACCTATTTTTCCCTTCAAATTCATTTTTTTAACTTCATGCTAACCTGTTTTAATTTCAGACGAACTCTTTTTAACTTCAATTTAAGCGTTTTTATATTAATTTGTCTTATCTTTAAGTAAACTTTTTTGAATTTCAAATTTGCCATTCTTAACTTAAAGTAGACTTTTTCGTTTTGAAATTCACTTATATTAAATTCAAGTTAATTTTTTTAATTTCACATTTGCCCTCCTCAACTTCAGATTAACTTTTTTTAATTTCAAATTCAATTTGTTCAATTTCAAGTTATATTTTTTCACTTCAAGCTCATCTTTTTAAATTCCAAATGAACCCGTTTTGAAAAAAATCATTAAAAAAATTAATCTTCTCCGCTAAACTGATTTGAGTTTACTTTCCCTTTATTTCTGAGAGTCAACAGATGGAAACAAGCGGAGGACTCTTTTGGAGGAAGGCAACTTTTACTTTTAAACAGGTGAAGGTACTATAAAAAAATTATTTATTCTGATTCCCATTTTCTTGTGTCACACATATACTACTTCCTTTCTTTTTGCACTAGTGTTATTTCTTTCAGTCTTCGTCATTGAATGTTACATAGCCTCATGTGCATCCTCTCATTTTCCTTTTATTTAAAATAATGAAAAACTTTATTTTTGTTATTTACTAACACTAACTCTGCTGTATTTATATGATAGATATGAATTATTTATTTGTAGCCAATATTTAGTAGTAAGAAATTTTTTTATTTCTTATTATCAAAAATTCAATATTTAATTTTGCAAAGAGGACTTTATGGCGGTCGTCCTATATTTATGTGGGATTCAAGAGGCATCGTTATGCATCTATGCCGACTCACATCCCTTTTGGCTATTGTCCTCGGTTTAATGGCCTCCTTGGAAGGGCCGGTGCCCCTTTCTGTCATTTCACACGAAAACCATCCCGGGAAGTGAATACCCACTCAACCCTTGTAAATTCCTTTGGCCCGAGGTCTCACTTAATATTTCCACCTTTTGGTTCAGATAGGGGAAAAAGGTCATAACGCGCGACTCGGGAAAGTGTTTACCCCAGAATACAGCCGGTATTAACGTTCCTCCGTATATGCTTTTATATTAAACGGTCCTGTGTCTCTCGTCCTTTATCCGGGGTGACTTTATTGCTAATCTGGTCAGAGCCGGTCTTTATTGTCTCTATTGCCCCCGGCCGCCATTCAAATTGCAAAACTCGATGTCTGAATTAAACCGGACGAGAGTCGGAAAGTCCTGAATAATCGCCTCGCACTGAGTTCATATCAAAAATGAACGTACCGCACTAACGACTTAATTTAGCTTTTCAAAGTGTTTGCATTTTTTGTGTAATATTTTAAAATATACAGAAAGTTTTACGATATGCATTATCAAAATATATAATTTAGTTCTGTTAATTTTTCGAAAAATAACATTGTAACTATCGAGACGTAACAGCATTTTTTCTCCATAAATACAGGGTGGTCCAGCATAAGCCCTAAAAAAATTGTGCTATGCTACATCCTAAACAGAATAAAATGCAACCAACCGAAGTGTTTCTCCATCCGGTCTGAAGCTATGGGTCAACTATTTTTAATTTCAAATTCGCCCTTCATACAATACTAGTAGATCATTTTTCAATTTGAAATTCACTTTCCTTCATGGTAACCTTTTTTTAATTTGAAATTAACCGTTTTTAACTTCAAGTTAAGGTTTTCTAATTTCAAATTAACCTTTTTTTAAATTCATGAAACAGGCGCCCGTGAAGAGAAGAACGAAGACATAGAAATCATTATCAGCATTAAAAACATTAAAACGCTAACACAAAAATTACACTAATTAAAAAGGGCACTCTCAACACCAAACCTACACTTTGAGCACTGAAGATGATCTCAATAAAGACCGAAACGTAGCACGATAAAGAAAATATTTTTCTAAACCTACTTCACACCAGACCGCATCTCACGATCTCCAAATGATCGTTTCGATCATTATTAAGATCATCTTCAGAGCCTGCGTTTTACAAACATAGTTTAAATTATACAAATACATGTAGGATGTGAAAAACTGAATTTCTAGCAATGTATAAATTAATTTTTTCACATCCTACACGTATTCGTATAATTAAAACAATGTTTATAAATCCCAAGCCCTGAAGTTGATTACAATAACGGTCGAAACGTTGGAACGACAAAGAAAATGTTTTTCTAAAACATACGTCACACCAGACCGCATCTCACAATCTCCCAATAATCATGAGATAGGGTAAACTGAGAATGACAAAGGTCATTTCAACAATTTTTTTTTCGGATCATATATATATATATTTTTTTTTTTTTTAATTTTTATCTGTTTCTGTAAAGTTTAGAAAAATACAACAACTCGCAGCAAAGTACCGTTTGAAATTTTGTATCATTTTTATAAAGTATATACACACATATTGATAAATAAATTTACGTGACATTAAACAAAACGTTTTATATTCGCAGAATTAGATAAATAATTATTAAAGCCCTTAAAAGATGGTTGAAAAATCGTCCATTTTTTACCAATCGGAGTGGATACAACGCACCACTGGACAGTTAATTAACCGTGGGATTGATTGACTCGGACGACAATAGATAAATGAACGTTTTGTTTATACCTCTAAGCTCAGGACAGCGGGAAATGGGGTAAAAACTGAAATTGTCTAACATGATCAGCCCACGTTTTCCTCAAAAACCAGTCAATCAAATGAATCGTTAAAATTGTACTAAAATACATAACTACAAAACTTTTGGCCGTTTAAGTCGATTGACTTACTGAATATGTAGGCGATTTATTGAATATTCCAATCAATTTATTTATTGTCCCAGCTGAGTGACAAAATACATAGCTAGAAATAAAAAATCAATTGATTGGAAAAGCGAAATTAATCATTCATAGATTAAATATATATTAATGGATTTTCGTTCTGGTGGTCAATTGACCAAGTTACTTCTTTCAAAGTATTATTCTTTTTATGTAAGGACTTGGCTGAGGTAAAAACTTCAGTGACAGAAGCAGGAATCGAACCCACGACCTTCGGCTCAATTCGCCGCTCCTCTAACCACTAGAACTATCGTGACTTCAAAAATTAGTGTCGCGAGCGAAAGATGATCATCTCAACCAAGACCCTACATAAAAAGAATAATTAAGAATAATTTAATGTTTACCCCTACTGTTATTGTATATATTCACTAGTTTCGTTGTCCGCTTGACCAATTAATATCTTTCAATGAATTAAGGGTTTTAGTGGAGATTAAAAAAACAACAGTGTCACGAGCGGGATTCGAACCCACGATCTTCGATCCACTCGGACACTAACTTCCCATCTCAACCCACCTTTTGAATTTTCCCTCCTTTTTAACATTTTTCAAATGTCATGTAATCTACTTGATTCTCGGCGACAAATGAAATAGCCACGGAGAGCTTTAGTGAAGTATACTTAATTTTAAATCATTTAATTCACTAATTTCGTGGTCCGCTTGAACAATTAATATATTACAATTAATTAAGGTTTTTAATGCTTGTTGTGCGATCAACCAGCCTTCATACGATGTTGATTGAGATTCGGGTTGTGGTCTTCAAAATACAATGTTATTACATCAACGCCCAAGCTTTCGACAAGTTTTATTGCCTTCTTCAGGTGATCTACAGAGACATAGGGACATAATCATTTAGATAGTTGTAAATTTTATAAATAGTTATAAAATATCAGTTTTTTGTTGCTCACAAAGTCAAAACTTAAACACATTGCACATTACACGACATGTATATATACAAACTATATACGTATTTAATAAATAAATAATACCTCTTCTTAACAGACTCTTACATATATAGGCATTTTTTAAACCAGTAACAATTACTTAACAATTAATACTCTTTTGGTACATAAATATCACAGGCGCTTGACTAGAAAATTGTGTTTATCACGTTATCAGGTGGGAGGTTCCCCACACTATGACCTACTGATAACAATCATTTCCTACAATTTTTAAAAACAAGTTCTTAATTTCTAATACATTGGTAATTCTATGGTATCACAGCCTGTTATAATAAATAAATAAATAAATAAATATGTACGGAAGTATTGTTACGATCTTTTGAGAGAAACCTTATTTTTTTCTAGAATCCCACTGTATATCATACTTAAATTATTCAAATCTGTTTTTAATTTACAAGCCATGTTATCCTGATGAATAGTTATCATTTCCCTCAAAAGTCTACGACCTGTATTTTGTTCTGAAGCCACAATTTTGACTCCATCGAAGTCAAAATTATGTTTCGTAGCGTGTGTATGTTTGGATAGTGCTGTTCCCGGCCTTTCTTCATCACTGCAATCATACTTATGTTGCCGCACACGTTCGGATAAATATTGTTCCGTTTAGCCATAATATATTTATATTTATTTATACTATTTAAATGATTATGTCCCTATGTCTCTGTAGATCCCCTGAAGAAGGCAATAAAACTTATCGAAAGCTTGGGCGTTGATATAATAACATTGTATGTTTAAGGTTTTTAGTTGAGATAAAAAAGTCAATGGCCTGCTCGTGATTCGAACCCACGATCTTCGGTTAGATACGCCGCTGCGCTACCACTTGAGCTATCATGACCTCGATCCACTCGGACACTAACCTCCCATCTCAACCCCACCTTTTGAATTTTCCCTCCGTTTTGCCAACGGATTGGATTCTCGACGACAAATGAAATGGCCACGGAGAGCTTTAGTGAAGTATACTTCATTTAACTTATTAAACCCATTTGATATCGAAGGCACGTCAGAAATTATAAGGTGGGTAGTTGGTGTCCGAACGGATCGAAATTCACTATAGCTCAAGCGGTTAGGGCAGGGGAGTATTGAGCCGAAGGTCGTGCGTTCGAATCCGCTGGTGACACTGACTTTTTATCTCAACCAAAGCATTACATAAAAAGAATAATAATTTGAAAGAATTAACTATATATTTACGTTTTAGTGGTTAATTGACCAAGTTACATCTTTCACTTAATTATTCTTTCTGTGTAAGGTCTTGGTTGAGATAAAAAATCAGTGTCACGAGCGGGATTCGAACACAGAACCTTGGGCTAAATTCGCCACTGCACTACTACTTGACTATCGTGACTACGATCATCTCGGACTATACTATCCATCTCAGCCTACGACCCTTTGAATTTTCCCTCTTCTTAAAAATTTTTAAAATGTAATATAACCACGATTCGATTCTCAACGTCTTATGAAGTGGCCACGGGGAGCTGTTTAATAAAATTATACTTCTTTTTCCTTATTAAATCTATTATATTTAGTGGTAAATTGACCAAGTTAATTCTTTCAATTAATTATTCTTTTTATGTGAGATCTTGGTTGAGATAAAAAAGTCAGTGTCACGAGCTGGATCCGAACCCGCGACCTTCGGGTAAATGCGATGAGTCACGATATCTCAAGTGGTTACAGCAGCGGCGTATTGAGCCAAAAGTCATGGGTTTGAATCCAGCTCGTGACACTGACTTTTTTATCTCAACCAAGACCTTACAGAAAAAAAATAATTTGGAAGAATTAACTATATACTTTTAAAAAAATCATCAAGTAATTATATTATCGTAGAAACGGTCCTTTGGACGTTTGTTTTCATTTGTCCTAGTCACGTCTTAGTAACCTTCAACACCCGTTGTTTTCACTGCTAAAAAAAATTTTTAAACTGAATCTGTGAATTTGGAAAAGTTCCTGTCAGTACTGATGGATAAAATAAACCCACAGACACATAAAATTCGTGGTATAGCATCAAATCACTACAGGCGTCTTTAAAACAGCTCAAAAGGCGTATTAAAATAGTTGGGTTAAATATGAACAGAGCATGTAAAAAGTTCAGGATTAGAAGAAAAAAAAATAGTTGGGGGAATATAGCACGACCGTGGAAGAAAGTAATGCCCCCTCGAGCCGAGTAAGCACCGGTGTGCAAAGTATATAAAAAGGGATAAGATAGCTCTTATGGGACTCGGTGCAAGAAAAGCCCCACATCTAGAATATCATATGAACAGATTTGATTGCTTTGTACTTATCTTAAACCAATTTTCTTTACAAATACCTTATAAATACAAACTGATAAACTAAACTATATTTTATACAAATTATAATTAACAATAATTTTCTAAAAAATACTCTTATTTTTTTACACCTTTCGAAAAAGGGAGAGATCAACGTCAATAAACATTATTTCTGAAAGAAAGTGCTAATTTTGTTCGTTTTGTTCCATTCAGAATAAATTCTCGGAAATTTCGATTTATTTTGAATGGCTTCAAATAACGTTATGAAACCAAGAACTTCTTGTTTTCAATTCCAATTAAATTTCACGAGGGAGTCTGCTCATTCAAAGATTAATTATTATATTCATACTTCGTGACAAATCTTATCATCGGTTTAAAAACATGGGGCTTAAATAATCGATAAACTGTTTCATTGAAAGATGTTTACTTGTAATTTCTGTTGAAACATGACATATTTGTCGAAGGTAAGTCAAATATAAATTCTGAAAATGTAAATTTGAACTGGGAGAATACCAATTTTACAATGTAGGATTTATACTGCATGTCGGTTTACTAGCGTTCTTCCTATTTTGCTCAAAACATATTCAACAAAGAAAAAAAATCAACAAGTTTTCTTACCATAAGCTTTACATTTAAACATTTCAATAAATACGGTTTTTTTCAAAAAAAAATTTTAAAAGGACAACTTTTTATTTTCAATCTACGTTTTCATTTAAGGTTTCATGAATTTCATTAAACTTTAAGAAAAATAGCACAAATTGATAACCAGTACTTAAAATGTTATGAATTATAAAAATAATACGTAAAATCACTGACGTTTCAGGCCATTTGAAAAAAAAATTGAACATTTTTTTCAAAAATAGAAAACAGAAAAATGAAGCAGTCATATAATTATTTTGTCTAAGTTGAGTAGTTTTTGAAAAAAGCCAGGAAAGATGCTATTGGGTTGTCCGGAAAATAATGCAGGATTTTGGTATTAAACAAAAAAAAAGAAACTAGTTACTTTAAAGCAATGTTCTTTAATCAAAATAAT